>NW_023044978.1:490374-797621 GCF_011762505.2 Arvicanthis niloticus | reverse complement strand
GGGTATAGTAGTCTGGGCTGGCATTTGTGTTCTCTTATGGTCTGTATGTATCAGTCCAGGATTTTCTGGCTTTTATAGTCTCTGGTGAGAAGTCTGGTGTAATACTTATGGGGTCTGCCTTTATATGCTACTTTACCTTTTTCCCTTACTGCTTCTAGTATTTTTCTTAGTTTTATACATTTGATGCTTTGATTATTATGTGAAGGGAGGTATTTCTTTTCTGGTCTAGTCTATTTGGGTTTCTGTAGGCTTCTTGTATATTTATGGACATCTCTTTTTTTTAGGTTATAAAACTTTTCCTCTAATTTTTAAGATATTTACTTTTTCTTAAGTTGGGAGTCCTCACCCTCATCGGTATATATTATCCTTAGGTTTGACCTTCTCATTGTGTCCTAAATTTTCTGGATGTTTTGTTTAGAAGCCTTTTGCATTTTGCAATTTTTTTGACAGTTGTGTCTATGTTTTCCATGGTATCTTCTGCACATGAGATTCTCTCTTTTATGTCTTGTATTCTGTTGGTGATGCTTGCATCTATGACTCCTGATCCTTTTCTTAGGTTTTCTATCTCAGGGCAGTCTACGTTTGAGATTCCTTCATGTTTCTACTTCCATTTTTAGATTCTGGATGGTTTTGTTTAATTCCTCACCTGTTTGGTTGTTTTTCTTGCAATTCTTTAAGGGAGTTTTGTGTTTTCTCTTTAAGGATTTCTATCTGTTTACTTGCCTTTTCTCAAATTTCTTCAGAGTGTTATTTATGACCTTCTTAAGTCCTCTAACATCATCATGAGAACTGGTTTTAATTCTGAATCCTGCTTTTCCAGTGTAATGTGGTGTTCAGGGCTTGCTGTGCTGGGAGAACTGGGTTCTGGTGATGACAAGTGACTTTTGTTTTGTTGTTTATGTTCCTGCACTTGCCTTTTGCCATTTGGTTAATTCTAGTGCTACCCTCACTCACTGGTTCTGACTGAAGACTGTATTTCCTGTTATCTGGCTTGTGTCAGAACTTCTCAGGGTACAGATATCTCTGTGATCCTGTGACCCTGTGACCCTGTGATCCTGTGATCCTGTGATCCTGTGATCCTGTGATCCTGTGATCCTGTGATCCTGTGATCCTGTGATCCTGTGATCCTGTGATCCTGTGATCCTGAGCTCCAGCTGCTCTGAGTGCAGTGTCTCCTCTAGGATATCTCAGGGTAAAATGGCTTTGTGAGAACAGACCAGCCAGGCATTTGCTTCTCTGAGTGCAGTGGTTCCTCTAAAATATCTCAGGATATGGTCTCTGCTGCTCAGGGGTTCCATGGCTCCTCCTTAGGATGTTTTTGGGTATGGTGTTCCCTGCTCTGAGGTGGGTGTCCTCCCAAGAATGTCTCAGAATATGATTTTCACAAGGGTTCAGTCCCTCTGGGTGTCTGCCTCTCTGAGGATATTGGCCTCTCTAGCATGTTCAGATTACAGATTCCACAAGCGTGCTAACCTACTGGGTGTCTGTTCCCACCACTGATATCTGGAGAGGTTCATAAAGGGAGTCCCACATTCCATTTTTAATAAGGTCATTTGATTGTCTGCAGTCCAATTTCATAAGTACGTTGTAAATTTTAGATCTTAGCCCTCTATCAGATGTAGGAATGGTAAAGATTTTTTCCCAATCTGTAGTTGGTCATTTTGTTCTATTGACAATGTCCCTTGCTTTACAGAAGTTTTGTTATTTTCTGAGGTCCCATTTTTCAATTTTTGATCTAGAGCATAAGCCATTAGTGTCCAATTCAGGAACTTTTTCCCTGTGCCCATGTGTTTGAGGCTCTTCCCATTTTCTTCTTCTTACTTTCAGTGTGTCTGGTTTTTTATGGAGATCTATGATCCAAATGGACTTGGGTTTTGTATAAAAAGATATGAAAGGATAAATTTGCAGTTTACTACATGCTGACATCCTGTTCAACCAGCACCACCTGTTTAAAATGCTGTATTTTTTTTCACTGTATGGTTTTAGTTTCTTTGTCCAAGAATAACTGACCATAAGTACTTGGGTTTATTTCTGGGTCTTTGATTCTATTCCATTAATCTTTTTTTCCTATCTCCATATCAATACCTTGCAGTGTTTATCACCACTGCTCTGTAGTACAGCTTGAGGTCAGGAAATGTTCTTTTATTGTGTGGAATAGTTTTCACAACCTTTTTTTTGTTATTGCAAATGAATTTGAGAATTGCTCTTTCTATCTCTGTGAAGAATTTAGTTGTAATTTTCATGGGAATTGCTATCAAACCTGTAGACTGATCTTGGAAAGATGGCCACTTACACTATATTATATGTTCCAATCCATAAGCATGGAAGATCTTTCCATCTTCTGAGATCTTTAATTTCTTTCTTTAGGGACTTTAAGGTCTTGTCATACAGATCTTTCACTTGCTTGGTTAGATTCACCCTGAGGTATTTTATATTATTTGTGACTATTGTTCATGGTGTCATTTCCCTAATTTTTTTCTCAGCCTGTTTATCTTTTAAGTAGAAGAAGGCTGTTTGTTTGAGTTACTTTTATATCCAGCCACTTTGCTGAAGTTGTTTATCAGGGTTAAAATTTCTCTGGTAAAAATTTTGGAGTCACTTAAATATACTATCACATCATCTGAAAATAGTGATATTTTCAATTCATCCATTCCAATCTTTATTTCTTAGTTCTTCTTTTTTTGTCAAACTTCTGGGGCTAAAACTTTGAGGATTATATTGAATAAACAGGGACAGAGCAGGTAGGTTTGTTGAGTCACTGATTCTGGTGGGATTGCTTCATGTTTTTCTCTATTTAGCTTGATGCTGGCTACTGGTTTGCTGTATATTGTTTTTTACTATGTTTAGGTATGGGCCTTGGAATCCTGTGTTTCCAAGACTTTTACTATAAGGTGTGTTGAATTTTATCAAATGATTTCTCAGCATCTAGTGATATGATCATGAGGATTTTTTTCTTTGAGTTTCTTTACATAGAAGATTATATTGATGGATTTCTATACATTGTACCATCCCAGCATTCCTGTCATAAAGCCTATTAGATAATGATATATGATTCTTTTGATGTGCTTTTGGATTCAGTTTGCCAGAACTTTACTGAGTATTTTTGTGTTGATAGTCATAAGGGATATTGCTCTGAAGTAGTCCTTCATTGTTGGGTCCTTTTGTATTTTAGATATGAGTATAATTGTGGCTTCATAAAATAAATTGGGTAGTGTTACTTCTGATTCTATTTTGTGAATAGTTTACAGAGAATTGGTATTAGGTCTTTTTGGAAGGTCTGATAGAACTCTGCACTAAAAATATGTGGTTCTAAGCTTTTTTTTGGTAGGGAGACTTTTAATGATTGCTACTATTTCATTAATGGTCATTGGGTTATTTAGATTATTTATCTGATCCTGATTTAATTTGGTGTCTAGTATCTGTCTAGTAAATTGTCTATTTCATCCAGATTTTCCATTTTTCTTCAGTATTTTCATTTTTCTTCAGTATAAGCTTGTGTAGTAGGATATGATGACTTTTACATTTTTCTCAATTTCTGTTGTCATGTTTACCTTTTCAATTATGAATTTACTAATTTGGATACTCTTTCTGTGCCATCTGGTTAGTCTGGCTAGCAGTTTATTTATTTTGTTGATTTTCTCAAAATATCAGCTGTTGGTTTTGGTGATTCTCTGTATAATTCCTTTTGTTTTTACTTGGTCATTTTTAGTCCTGAGTTTGATTATTTTCTGTTGCTTAATGCTCAGGTGTATTTGCTTCTTTTTGTTCTAGAGTTTTCAGGAGTGTTGTAAAGATAGTGTATGCTTTCTATTTAGATCAGGGCTTGTTCTTTCATTTAAATCTATAACACCAAACCCCACCCCTGTGAAATACCACTCCACTTCTGCCCCTCACCTGGGCCTGGTGCCTGGAGCAGACACATGGCTAGTCTGCTCCCATGTGGACACCTTATCCCAAGACATCCTAGAGGGGCCACTGAACCCACAGCAGTGGACAACATATCCCAAGATATCCTAAAGGAGCCACTGAGACATCCTATCCTTATCCTGAGACATCCTAGAGCAGACACTAGCCCAGAGCAAGGGACACGTAGCTGGTCTGCTACTGTGGAGACACCATATCCTGAGACATCCTAGAGGAGCTACTGTACTCAGAGCAGCTAGATATCAGGATTACAAGAACACAGAGATATCTGGACACTGATAGATTAAGACAAAAACAAGAGAACTGAAAAGACAGGCTCCAGTCAGAGACAGTGAGTGCAGGTAGTACTAGAGTTGACCCTATAGCAAAAGGCAAGCACAAGAACTTAAGCAACAGAATTCAAAGTGACATGGCCTCAACAAAAGCCAGGTCTCTGACCATAGCAAGTCCTGAACACCCAATCACACCTGAAAAGCAAGATTCAAAATTAAAATCACTTCTCATGATGATGAGAGAGGACTTTAAGAAAGACATAAATAACACTCTCAAAGAATTTGAGAAAAACACAGGTAAACAGGGATCAGCCCTTAAAAGGAAACATAAAATCCCTTAAAGAATTGCAAGTAAACATAACCAAACAAGTGAAAAAATTAAACAAAACCAAGCAGGATATAAAAATGGAAGTAGAAACAGTAAAGAAAAACAAAGTGAGATTACACTGAAGATAGAAAGCCTAGGAAAAAGATCAGGAGACATAGACACAAGTATCACCAACGGAATACAAGAGATAGAATAGAGAATCTCATGTACAAAGGATACCATGGAAAAGGTTGACATAAATGTCAAAGAAAATGGAAAATACAAAAAGCTACTAACCCAAAACATCCAGAAAATTCAGAACACAATGAGCAGGCCAAACCTAAGGATAATATATACCGATGAGGGTGAGGACTCCCAACTTAAGAAAAAGTAAATATCTTAAAAATTATAGAGGAAAAGTTTCATAACCTAAAAAAAGAGATGTCCATAAATATACAAGAAGCCTACAGAAACCCAAATAGACTAGACCAGAAAAGAAATACCTCCCTTCACATAATAATCAAAACATCAAATGTATAAAACTAAGAAAAAATACTAGAAGCAGTAAGGGAAAAAGGTAAAGTAGCATATAAAGGCAGACCCATAAGAATTACACCAGTCTTCTCACCAGAGACTATAAATGCCAGAAGATCCTGGACTGATATCATACAGACCCTAAGAGAATACAAATGCCAGCCCAGACTACTATACCCAGCAACAATCTCAATCAATATTGATGGAGAAACTAAGATATTCCATGACAAAACCAAATTTACAAAATATGTTCCCACAAATCCAGCCCTTCAAAGGATAATGGATGGAAAACTCCAAAACAAGGAAGGAATTTATAACATAAAAAAAAAACAAGAAAGTAATCTCCCAACAACCCCAAAAGAAGATAGTTACACAAACATAATTCTACCTCCAATAACAAAAGTGAGAGGAAGCAACAATCATTTTTCTTAATATCTCTTAATATCAATGGATTCAATTCACCAATAGAAAGACATAGACTATCAGAATGGATACATAAACACAAACCAGCATTTTGCTGCATACAGAAAACACACATCTGTTAAAAAAAAAAAAAAAAAAACAGACACTACCTCAGTGTAAAAGGCTGGAAAACAGTCTTCTAAGCAAATGGTCTCAAGAAACAAGCTGGAGTATCGATTCTAATATCAAAGAAAATCAATTTCAACCAAAAATAACCAAAAAAGATAATGAAAGACACTTCATATTCATCAAAAGAAAAATGTACCAAGATTAACTCTCAATTCTGATCACCTATTCCCCAAATGAAAGGGCACACACATACATGAAAGAAACTTTCCTAATGCTCAAAGCATACATTGTACCTCACACAATAATAGTGGGGAAATTCAACCAATTGGATTTAACTTATATCTATAGAACATTTCATCCTAAAACAAAAGAATATACCTTTTTCTCAGCACCTCATGGTAACTTCTCCAAAATAGCATATAATTGGTCACAAAACAGGCCTCAACAGATACAAAAAGTTTGAAATAATTTCTTGTACACTATAAGACCACCATGGACTAAGGCTGGTCTTAAATAATGACAAAAACAATGGAAAGCCCACATACACATGGAAAATATACTATGCTATACTCAATGATGATTGGTCAAGAAAGAAATAAAGAAATAAATGACTCTTTAGAATTTAATGAAAATGAGAACACATTATACCAAAATTTGTGGAACTTCATGAAAGCAGTACTAAGAGGAAAACTAATAGCTCTAAGTGCCTACAAAAAGAAACAAGAAAGAGCATACACTAACAACTTGACTGCACATTTGAAAGCATTCGAACAAAAGGAAGCAAATATACCCAAGAGGAAAGACAGCAGGAAATAAGCAAATTCACAGCTGAAATCAACCAAGTTGAAACAGAAAGAACTATACAAAATATCAAGAAAACCAGGAGCTTGTTCTTTGAGAAAATCAACAAGATAGATAAACCCTCAGCCAGACTAACCAGAGGGCACAGAGACAGTATTCAGATTAATAAAATCAGAACTGAAAAGGAAGACATAACAACAGAAACAGAGGAAATTAAAAATGTCATCAGATCCTACTACAAAGGTTTATACTAAACAAAATTGGAAAACCTGGATGAAATAGACAACTTCCTAGACAAATACCAGGTATCAAAATTAAATCAGGAGCAGAGAAAACATCTAAGCAGTCCCATAAACCCTAAAGTAATAGAAGCATTCACTAAAACTCTCCCCACCAAAATAATTCAAAATCAAAATGGTTTTAGTGCACAATTCTATCAGACTTTCAAGGAAGACATAATACCAATTCTCTTCATACTATTCCACAAAATAGAAACAGAAGGACCACTACATAATTCCTTTCCTGAAGCTGCAATTATGCTCACACCTAAACCTCACACAGACACAACAAAGAAAGAGAACTACAGACCAATCTCTCTTATAAATATTGATGCAAATTTACTCAATAAAATCCTCACAAACTGAATTCAAGAACACATCAAAACATTCATCCATCATTATCAAGTAGTCTTTATCCCAGGAATGCTGGGATGGTTCAATATATGGAAATCCATCTATGTAATCCACTATGTAAACAAACTCAATGAAAAAAATATAATTATGTCACTAGATGCCAAGAATGCATTTGACAAAATTCACCAACCCTTCATGTTAAAAGTCTTGGAAAGATCAGCAATTCAAGGCTCATACCTAAGCATTGTAAAAACAATATATAGCAAGCCAGTAGCCATCATCAAACTAAATGGAGAGAAGTTTGAAGCAATTCCACTAAGGTCAGGGGCTAGACAAGGCTGCCTACTCTCACCTTACCTATTCAATATAGTACTGGAAGTCCTAGACAAAACAATTAGACAACAAAAGTAAGTCCAAGGGATACAAATTTAAAAGAAAGAAGTCAAAATTTCACTATTTGCAGACGATATGATTGTATACTTAAGTGAGCCTAAAACTTCCACCAGAGAACTCCTAAACCTGATAAACAACTTCAGCAAAGTGGGTAGATATAAAATTAACTCAATCAAATAACCTTCCACTACTCAAAGGATAAACAGGCTAAGAAAGAAATTAGGAAAATGACATCTTTCACAGTAGTCACACATAATATAAAATATTTTGGAGTGAACCTACCAAGCAAGTGAAAGAACCATATGACAAGAACTTCAAGTCTCTGAAGAAAGAAATCAAAGAAGATCTCAGAAGATGGAAAGATCTCCCATGCTCCTGGATTGGCAGGATTAATTTAGTAAAAATGGCCATATTGCCAAAAAGCAATCTACAGATTCAATGCAATCCCCATCAAAATTCCAAACTATTACCAACAATAAAAGAACTTCTGGAGAAAACACCATCCCTGACCACAAACTGTACTATATAGAATGAGCAATAGTGAGAAAAACTGCATGATATTGGTACAGAGACAGGCAGGAAAATCAATAAAATAGAATTGAAGATCCAGAAATGAACACACACACCTATGCTCACTTGATATTTGGCAAAGGAGCTAAAATCATCCAGTGGATAAAGGACAGCATCTTCAACAAATGGTACTAGTTCAACTGGAGATCAGCATGTAGAAGGATGCAAATCAATCTATTCTTATCCCCTTGTGCAAGTGGATAAAGTCCAAGTGGATAAAGGACCTTCACATAAAGACAGATAAACTGAAACTAATAGAAGAGAAGTTGGGGAAGACCCTCGAATACCTAGGCACAGGGGAAAAGTTCCTGAACAGAACACCAATGGCTTATGCTCTAAGATCAAGAATCGACAAATGGGACCTCATAAAATGGCAAAGCTTCTGTAAGGCAAAGGTCCTTGACAATAAGCCAAAACTGCAATCAGCAGAATGAGAAAAGATCTTTAACAATCTTATGTCCAATAGAGGGCTAATATCCAATATATACAAAGAACTCAAGAAATTATATTCCAGAGAACCAAATAACTCTATTACAAACTGGAGTACAGAGCTAAACAAAGAATTCTCAACTGAGGAAACTTGAATGGCCAAAAAGCACGTTAAGAACTGATCCACATCCTTAGTCATCGGGGAAATGAAAATCAAACAAAACTGAGATACCACCTCATAGAAGTCAGAATGGCTAAGATCAAAAACTCAGGTGATAGTAGATGTTGATGAGGATGTGGAGAAAGAGGAACACTCCTCTATTGCTCATGGGATTGTAAGCAGATACAACCACTCTGAAAATCATTCTGGAGATTCCTCAAAAAATTGGACATAGCATTACTTGAGGAACCAGCTATACCACTCCTGGGCATATACCCAGAAGATGCTCCAACCCATAACAAGGACATATGCTCTACTTTGTTCATAGCAGCCTTACTTATAATAACCAGAAGCTGGAAAAAATACAGATTTCCCTCAACAGAGGATACAAAATGGATACAAAAATTGTAGTACATTTAGACAATGGAGTATTAATCAGCTATTAAAATTAATGAATTCAAGAAATTCTTAGATAAATGATTGGAACTAGAAAATATCATCCTGAGTGAGTTAAATCACAAAAGAACACACAGGGTACTTACTTACTGATAAGCAGATATTAGTCAAATGCTTAAAATAGTTAAGACTCTACTCATAAACCACATGAAACTCATGAAGAAGGAAGACCAAGTGCGGATGCCTCGGACCTACTTAGAATGAGTAACAAAAGTACTTAAGGGAGCAAATATGGACAAAGTGTGGGACAGAAACTGAAGGACGGGCTATCTGGAGACCATTTCACCTGGGTATTCATCCCATTTACAGTCACCAATGTGAATGACAGGAAGTACATGATGACAAGAACCTGCTATAGCTGTCTCCTTAGAGGTCTGCCAGAATCTGACATATTCAGAGGCAGATGCTCACAGCTAACCACTGATCTGATCAAGGGTTTCCCTATGGAGAAATTAGAGAGAAGACTGAAGGAGCTGAAAGTGTTTGTGACCCCATGAGGAGAGCAACAATACCAACCAACCAGAGTTCCCCAGGTCTAAACCACCAGCCTGGAAGCACATAGGGAGGGACCCATAACTCGATCTGTACATGTATGGGAGAATGTATTTGTGCATAAGTGGGAGTGGATATCCTGGGTCCCATGAAAGGTGAACACCCAGTAGGGGGGAAACTCGAGGGTGGGGAGGTGGAAGTGGGGGGTAGGTGAGGCCACATCCTCATAGAAGCATGAGGAGGGGGATGGGATAGGAGGTTCCTGGGTGGTGAGGGGAAGGGTGGTTAGGAGATGAAATCTGAAATGTAAATATAATATCCATTAAAAAAAAGTGTGCCAGAAAATAAAAGAGATATTAAAGAAAAGTGATCATTGCTTCCTGCTGGTTTTGTTATTAGCTGCAGCATTAGGTTTGTATAGGTATTTCTTTTGGGTATTGTGGAAGAAAATAACTTTCTTGCTTTTTCTAGTGTATAAATTCTTTTTCTGTGTTGGCACTTTCCTTCTATTATCTTTTGTAGGGCTGGATATTTGGAAAGATATTGTGTAAATTTGGTTTTGTCATGGAATATCTTGGTTTCTCCAGCTATATTGATTGAGAGTTTTACTGAGTATAATAGACTGGCCTGGTATTTGTGATTTTTTACGGTCTATATATTTCTGATAGGTCTGACTTTGTATGTTATTTGACCATTTTACCTTACTGCTTTTAATATTCTTTGTTTTTGTGCATTTGGTGTTTTTATTATTATGTGATGGGGTGAATTAGTCTTCTGTTTTAGGCTATTTGGTCTTCTGTAAACTGCTTGTATGTCCATAGGCATTTCTTTAGGTTACCAAAGTTTACTTTTATAATTTTCTTAAGGTTATTTAATTTGACCCTTTAATTTGGGTATCTTTGCTTTCTTCTATACATATTACCGTTAGGTTTGGTCTTCTTATTTTGTCCTGGATCTTCTGGATGTTTTGGTTTAGGAGAGTTTTGTATTTTGTATTTTCTTTGACAGTTGTACCCCTGTTTTTTATTGTATCTTCTGCATCTGAGATTCTTTCTTCTATCTATTGTATTCTGTTTGTGATGCTTGCATCCATGACTCCTGATCACATTTTTAGCTTTCCTATTTCCTGTGTATCTCCCTTTGTGATTTCTTTATTGTTTATACTTCACTTTTTATGTCCTGTATTGTTTTGTTCAATTCCTTCACCTGTTTGTTTGTGTTTGCTTATAATTCTTTAAGGAACTTTTGTGTTTCTACCTGTTTACAAGTCTTCTCCTGTATTTCTGTGAGGGAGTTATTTATGTCCTTCTTAAAGTCTTCTATCACCATCACGAAAAGTGATTTTAAATATGAACCTTGCTTTTCTGGTGTAATCGGTTATTCAGGACATGCTATGGTTAGACAACTAGGTTCTGATAATACATAGTAAACTTGGATTCTGTTGCTTATGTTCTTGCACTTACCTTTCACCATCTGGTTGTTTCTAGTGCTACCTTAACTCACAATCTCTGACTGGAGCCTGTCTGTCCTGTTAGCTGTGTCAGAACTCTTCAGAGTCTATCTATCTTTGTGATTCTATGATCCTAAGAAGCTGGTTATGATAGCTGCTTGGAGTCTTGCTACATCTAGGCTCCTGAAATCCTGTTGTGCCAAGCTCCTGAAAACCTGTGATACTATTACTTTATGTTACTATTTGTTAGAGCTCCAGAAAGTCCATCATCCTGTGGGTTTTGGGGGGTTGGGTGCTGAGCTGGATCATTAGGGATGGTCCAAACACAGGCAAAGAGAGGAAGAGTTCTCTGTGACTGGTTTTGAGCACTATACATCAATCTTATTGTATTTTAAAATTAACTAATTTACAAATTTATTCACCTAGTTTTTAAAATTATTCACTTTATGTTAGACTCACTATCCCTCTGTAAGGAAAAAGAAAACCTTGCATAGGGTGGGGCAGTCTGGGGAGAATCTGTAGGTGGGGTCCACGGTGGTCCAGCAGCGGGTCTGGAGCTTGCTTCCCACACCACCAGCCAGCAGAGGGTACCACATCATTCACACAGCGGAAGTGGGCTGGCAGCTGCAGTATCCAGAAGGTTCAGGGTTCCAAAGGGTGGGAATCTGGTGGTGGCAGGCCCAGGTGACACGTGGAGTCCGGTTTTTCAAAGCTGTTGTTGTTCATGGCATGATGAATGGGTATAGATGGTGTGCACTCCCAGCCAAAAGTCAGGGAGCATGGCTTTTTATAGGGAAAGGGAAAAGGGGCGGGAATAACTTAATTAGCTATGCTCCCTGGCCTTTAGATAACCAATTAATATTTTAATCTCTGGAGGTGGAGAATTGCTAATTCTCTACCTGTGTGCTATGTGACTGAAGATTGCTGGTTACATGGAGTTACCTCATCCAAGGCCCAACATCCAACTCTCTTTTCTTTCATATAAAGAGAGGGTGACTCTGTATCATCTGTAGTCTGGAAGGTTCATGTGAGATGTGGACTGCATGGAGTAGTCTGGAATCTGGGAGCATGGGGATATACTTGTTGTCCCTGACAGGCAATGTCCTGTTGGATCCCCGGATACCTCAAACCCAGCGCTTTGTAGGGGTCCCCAGGAACAGAGCTGAATGCCTTCTGTCCCATAGGGTCTCTGGGATTCAAAAGCTCATTTGACCAGGCTATGTCCAAACCATCTCTTCATGGCCCAAATCTCATTCTTTTTAGTGAAAATTTTGGATAAATAGTCAAAAGAAAACACTATCTAGGCCAAAGGGTGTAGCATAACTAAGCCAAGGGTAATGGTAATTGAAGGTAGGGTATGGAAGGCAGGGGGTCATTGAAACAATTAAACACAGATTGTACAGCTTGAAGATAATGTCATCTGATTAATCTAAATAGACATTATGATTTTCTCACTAACATGTAACTTTAGCTATGTGACTTTGAAAAGAGAGTTCATCTACAGTTGGAAAGGCTGAATCTGTCTTCTGTAGTGAGCTTCTCTGGTTTTGGCATGCATCTCTGGAGTCTGGTGTGGGTCTCTGGATCTCAGTGTGTCTCTGGAGTCTGCAATCAGATGAGGTGGCTGGGAGAAAGCAGCTTGGCATCTCAATCAGGTTCCAGAAGATGGCATGGACTCTGTTGGATCTGTGGGTATACCTGTAGGATAATCACAGCAGGAAAGCAGCAACTCTGGTAGGGAGATATCTGTAAAGGCTGGATATTGAGTATTAAATTGCTTGGGAACAAGCATATCATGGTCTGTTGTTAAGATCCTGGAAAGGCAAAGGTGTTTGAAGAAATTTTAGTCCTGGAAGATGTCTTTGAGTCTGTTTTGGGATGGCTGAGGGAGAAAAACAATGTTAATTTTGTATCTGGTATTGGCAGCAACAGTTTGTCTGCAAAAGAAATTAGTTGTTAATTAAGACTCAAGAAATGGTGATCTGCAATTTTTTTGACTTAACCTGTGTAAGTAATTAGATGGCTTTTGAACTTGAAGAAATCAAGGGTTGAAAGAAAATGTTGGACATATATCACGCGTATTAAAGAGAAAAGGAAGCATTAAAACAAAATATCACAAAATTTTTGGTTGGAAAGCACAAGCATTGTTGTTTTAGCTGTTTCTGTTAGGGAGAAAAAGAAATGTTTAAAATTTTTGGTTGAAAAACAGGAACATTTGTTGTTGCAGGTCCTCCTGTTGGGGAGAAGGGGCAGTAATGGTGGGCTTAGAAGCAGTTGGGGGCTGGGGGAGAGGCCTTTGTCTGCCATGTGGCATCTGGGTGCTCTGGCAGAAAGGTTTTGTATTCCCCCTTTGCTTTTCTTAGAAATCTTAAATGTAGAGAAGGAGAAAAGGACTAACTTTGAAGAAGAGTTTAAAGCAAGAAGCATTGGGAGAGCTAGGAGTCAGAAAGTGTGAGAGTCTGTGCCTATGGAAAGACACATGGAAGTTGGATTGGGGCCAGGCAGCTTTTGAGAGAAATTGGCAGGTGGCACTGGGTTAAAGGATGCAGGCAGCATGCTCCTTCAGGCAAGCTGGCTGAGCTAAGTAGCTTTAGCCAGATGCAAATGACTGAGGGGGAGGGAAGCATAGGCTGGCTAAGGAACACAGGGCTGGGTAGCAAGCAGGGTCTTGCCCTGTTGCTTCAGGCAAGCAAGCTAAGCCAAATAGCTGTAGTCTGCTACATATGATGGGGGATTAGGGGAAGATGTTACTTGGCAGGGTGCTAGAGACTAGAGTTTGGAGCTGGTGATCTTGAGAGAGATAGAGGATGGTCTCAGCCATGAGAAGAAGTTTCTCAACCAAGGGAAACAGTCTTAGAAAGAGAGTTGCAGCACATGCTGTGGCTTGAAGGATAGCCATTAGCTGTGAAGAAGTCCCCTCTGTGGAGCTGGGGAGATGGGAAGAGTGGGGGGCTAGGAAGCCACCACCATCTTGCCCTTGAGCTGGAGAACATGTGGGGAGAAAGACCTAGTCCTTTTGTATTAGGCAGGAGTTAGACTATAGCTAAAAATCAGAGAGAGAAAAAGAGGGGTAGGCTGGACAGAGAGGTGGTACTCACGTTTTTTTGCAGGCACTAGTGGAAGGGGGGGTGCTTGTGAAGCTGGCTCTTCCCATGTTGTCCACCACTTGTGAGAAACAATGTAGGCTTGTGTGTGGGTGCACGACTGTGGATCTCTGTAGTGTTGCTGGTCTGTGTCATCCTTTGTCACGGGTGGGTGTCTCAGGAAGATTCGGTCTACAGCAGAGGAGCAGAGGCTAAGTAGGCATGCTCACACCACACCAAGCAGACTCAGTGAGGCTCACACTTGGGCAGGGAGGGAACTCAGCCTGATTTTGCAGGGGCGGGACACTCTCAGTGAGAAATCTCCATTTTGAGTCCCAGCCTTGGGGGGTGGAGGGCAAATGGAGACTGTGGGGGCACATGGCTACAGGTCCATTCACTGAGATTGGCCTCCATCTGGGGTCTTGGAATGCCAGCAGGATGAAGGCTGAGAACACACTCTGAAAGAGGACCTCATACCACACAGGAAGTATACTTGCTTAGCAGACTCAGCCAGGATGGTTCTTGTAGATGTGTGGGTGTTTGTGCCCCATGTTGGGAGCCAGCTGTGGGAAAAAAAATCTCATGGGGGGGAGAGAGGTCCGGTGGTGGGGTCCCATGGAGATCTAACAGTGGGGTCCCGGTGGGACCTGTTCATCTCTCTATACTGATGCTTTGCAGTTTTTTTTTTTTCACAATTGCCCTGCAGCAAGCTTGAGATTAGGGTGTTGATTTTCTCAAAATTTCTTTTATACTTAAAAATTGTTTTAGCTACCCTGGGTTTTTTGTTTTTCCATATGAAATTGAGAATTGCTCTTTCTATGTCTGTGAATAATTTTACTTGGATTTTCACTGGACTTGCATTTAATCTTTAAATTCTTTTTAGGAGATTGGCCATTTTTACTGTTAACCCTACCAATCCATGAACATAGGAGATCTTTCCAATTTCTGAGTTCTTCTTTGATTTCCTTCTTGAGAGACATGAATTTCTTCTCATACAGATGTTTCACTTGTTTGATTAGAGTCACTAAAGATAGTTTGTGTTATTTGTGATTATTGTTATAGGTGTCGTTTTACTATGTTCTTTCTCAATTCATTTATTATTTGTATAAGGTAAGGATACTGTTTTCTTTAGTTAATTTTATATACAGCTAAAGTTGTTTATCTGCTGTAGAAGGTCTCTTGTATAATTTTGGGTTTACTAATGTATATTATCATATCATTTGCATATAGTGATACCTCGACTTTTTGCCTAATTTTATCCCTTTGGTCTTCTTTTTTGTATTGTTGCTCTAGCTAGAACTTATATGCAATAGGTAAAGGGGAAATGGGAAGCCATGTCTTCCCACTGGTTGTAGTGGGGTTGTTTCAAATATCTCGCCATATTATTTGATGTTGGCTATTGGTTTACTGCAACTCCAAATATAGCAACTCCATTCAAATACAGTTGTATTTGAATACGATATACCAAAATGGGACTTTTTTGAATTTCTGATATTTCCACGACTTATAACATAAAGGAGTGCTCTATTTTGTCAAGTGCTTTTTCAGTATCTAATGAGATGACCATGTGATTTTTTTTAGTTTATCAGCTGGTTTACATTGATATATTTTTGTATACTGAACCAGCTTTGCATTCCTGAGATGAAGCCTACTTATTTGTGTTGAGTATCAGTTTTGATAGGTTCTTGGATGCATTTTGCTACAATTCTGTTGAGTATTATTGCATTGATATTTATAAGCAAAATTGTTCTGAAGTTCTCTTTCTTTGTTAGGATTTTGTGTGGTTTAGGTATAGGAGTAAATTTCACTTCATAGGTGAATCAGATAGTATTTCTCCTGTTTCTATTTTATAAAATAGCTTAATGAGTGTTTGTGTTAGCTCTTTAAATGTTTGATAGAATTCCACATTAAAGCCATCTAGTCCTAGACTATTTTTTGTTAGGAGGTTTTTAATGACTTCCTCTATTTTTTAGGGGATATGGAACTCCTCAGATAGTTTACTTGCTCTGGATTTATCGGTGGTATATAGTATCTGTCTAGAAAATTATCAAGATCATCTACATATTCCAGTTTTGTTGAGTATTGTCTTTGTAGTAGAATCTGATATTTTTTTTAATTTCCCCAGATTCTGTTGTTATGTCAACATTTTAATTTCTGATTTTCTTATTTTAGATGTTGTGTTTATGCTTCTAAGTTAGATTGGCTTGAGATTTATCTACCTTCAAACTTTTGTCAGAGAATCAGCTTTTTGTTTCTATTTGGATGACTTTGCCACTGAGTTTGATTATTTCCTATTGTATAAACTTGTTTGTATTTAAACCTTTTCTTATTGGGCTTTCAGTTGTGCTACTAAGTAGTGAGTGTAGGATATCTACAATGTCTTTATAAAGGTTCTTAGTTGTATGCATTTTCCTCTTGCACTGCTTTCATTGTATCTCATAACTTTGGGAATTCTATGCCATCATTTCCTCAGAATTTAAGGAAGTCTTGTATTATTTTCTTTGTTTCTTCATAGACTAGATATGATTTAGTAGATCATTTGTTCAGTTTTCATGGGTATGTGGGATTTCTGATTTTTTCTTTGTTAGTTTTGTTTCATTTTCTTTTTGTTGTTATTGAAATCTAGCCTTAATCCATGGTAATTCACATAGGATACATGGGGATATCTCAATTTTTTGTCCCTTTTGAGGCTTGCTTTGTGACCATGTATACAATCAGTTTTGGCAAAGATACAGTAAAGTGTTGAGGAGAAGGTACTTTTTTTTTGTTTTAGGGTGACATATTATATATATATATATATATATATATATATATATATATATATATATATAATTTGTGAAATTCCATTACATCATAACCTCTTTTGTACTTTTACTATGTATGTGTTTAATTTCTGTTTCAATGACCTGTTTATTGGTGTGACTGTGCTGTTGAAGTCTCCCACTATTATTGTGTTTGGCTCAATGTGTGTTTTGATTGTGAAGTTTCTTTTATGAATGTGAGTACCCTTTCATTTGCAGCCCAAATTTTCAGAATTGAGACTTTCTCAGGTTGGATTATTTTCTAAAGCATATAAATTGTCTGTTTTTGTCTCTTAAAATTTTGTTTGAATGTCTATTTTAATTTATATGAGAATGGCTTTTCCAGTTTTTTTTTCCCCCCTTGGGACCATTTGTTTGGAAAAAATATTCCCATTTTCTGTCATTGTCACTGAAGTGGGTTTCATATGCAGTAAAATTCAGGATACTGCTTGAGTATCCAGGTTTTTGGCCTATTTTTTATTAATGAATTGGGTTCATTGACTATTAGACAAGTGCATATATCTTCCTCTCATTTTGTTGTTGTTGTTGTTTGAGATAGAATTATGTTTGTGTGGTTCTCCTCTTTTGGTTCTCTTCTTTTGTGTTTGTTTTCAGAAGATAAATGTCTTTCTTTTTCTTGAATGTAGTTTCATTCTTTGTGTTAGATTTTTTTTTTTCAATTATTTTCTGTAGGGCAACTGAGTAGCAAGATACTGTTTTAAGTTTGACTTTGTCATGGAGTGTCTTGGTTTCTCCATCAGAGTAAATTGAGAATTTTTATGGGCATAATAGCCTGGTCTGAGCATTCTGTTTTTATAAGGTCTGTAGTACACCTGTGGAAGATATGGCTTTTAGAGTCTATGCCGAGAAATTTGATATAATTCTTCTATTATATGTGACTTAACTTTTTCTCTTAGTGTTTTTAGTATTCTTTCATTTTCTGTGTGTTTGGTGTTTTGATTATTATGTAGTGGGGTTAATTTATTTTCTGGTCCCATCTATTTAGAATTCTGTAGGCTTTTCATGCATTTTTTGTATCTCTTTAAGGTAGAAACGTTTTCTATTCTCATTTTGTTGAAGATGTTTACTGGCTTTTTGAGCTGGAAATCTTTACTGTCTTATATACCTAATAATTTATAGGTATTCTTTTGTCCTGAATTTCCAAAATATATTGAATTAAGATCCTTTTGCTGTTGTATTTTCTTTTAATATTGAGTGAATATCTTTTGTGGGAACTTCTACAGGTAAGATTCTTTCTTCTATCTCTTATGTTCTGTTGGTGATGCTTACATCTGTGACTTCTTCTCTCTTTCTTAAAATTTCTATCTCCTTGTTGTCTCCATCTTTGATTTCTTTATTGTGTCTATTTTTATTGTTATGTCCTGGATGGTTTTGTTAAAGTCCATCTCTGGTTTGATTGTGTTTTCTTATATTCTATTAAGAAATTTATGTATTTAATTTTTAAGGGCTTCTACTTGTTTATTTGTGTTCTTCTGTATTTCTTTAAGCAAAATATTTATGTTCTTCTAAAAGTCCTCTCTCATAGTCATTGGATGACATTTTAAATTTGAGTCTTTTTTCAGGTTTGTTGGAGCCTTGCTTTCTCTTAGTGGAGCCTGGACATCTTGTGAAACTGGGTATTGAACACCTTAGGGTAGGTCTGTATATCCTAATTAGTGAGCCTTGTTGTGTAAGAAATACTTGTGATGAAGCTGCCTCTGAGTGCAGGTGAGTTGGAGTGGATAAAGCACAGAATCTGCTTCTAGGTGAAGTTGTGATCTAGAAGGTATGTGTGTATCCAGCTGAGAGGCATTTCCTGCTATTTCTGGTCTTCAAAAGTTACGATTTAGGCCAGGTATAGGGAGGGGTAAGAACCAGTGCCTTACCTGTAATAATGGCTGTGTCGGAAATTTCAGAAGTCCAGCAGTCTCTTACTGTGGGTGATGTAAAGGGTTGTAGCATAGAATATGCTCCTGGGCACAAGTGTGAAACAAGCTGAATGAGTGCCTTAAGATGGGCTGGAGTTCCTAAATCTCTTGTTATCCTGGATGGGTCAAAACTCATGGGAAAAAGCAAGCAATCTCTGGCTTTGCATGAGTTAGGGTTTGGTCAGAGTATTGTGCTATTCTTTTTGTGAAGAAAAGTGATTCAGTAAGAAGAGAAAAAAATGAAATGTTTTCATTTCCATATTTTACTATTATACAATATGCCTGTCAAGAGGAGTCAATTTCGGAAAGAAAACCAAAAACAGAAAGAAAAAGAAATAATTTGATCTATTTCCAAGTGTCTTAAAATATGCACTTAGCATTTTTATGTATTTCTTCCCACGTATACACACAATGCATGCTCAGATTAACCTTATTTATGATTTGAATATTTCAATTGTTTGTATCATTTAGCTTTTCTCAGACCATCATTTGTAACCCTAAATGCCCAATTATGCTTTGACTAGAAAGTAACTGACACTATGCTGTGTTGTTGTTGTTTTTGTTGTTATTGTTGTTTGTCTGTTTGTTTTTTAATATGGTCCTATACTCACTAAGCTTCTACACAACAATTGTCACATTTCTCTCAAAATAAGATATATACTTATACCTCTGTTATGGGAGATAGTCAACATTGAAATCTTATCACTACACAGAGGTATCCACAAATCTCAATTCTACTGTGTCAGACACATATTTTCCAATTGCATTGTTTGGTTCTAATTCAATGAACTACCAAGTACAACAGGTATAAGCATAAAAAAACAGTATGAGTCTTACATACCAAGCTTAGAGGCTCAGTACTTTCTCCAATATTGCACTAATTGTTGTATCATTTTTGCAAGCAATGAGTGCCACTATTATATGTTCATATTAGTCAAAGTTAATGGGTTATCACCTTCTATATTAGAAAATACACTGCATCATGTATTACAACATCACTGCTATCATCTATAAGTGACCAAAGATATCAGTCAATTATAAGAATCAAAAATACCACTATATATCTGCAATTGTTTTTCCAAAATGAAGAATGGTTCAACAACACCTATTTGAGATTCACTATAATATATATATATATATTATATATATATATATTATATATATATATATATAATATATATATATAAAGTATATTGTATACAATATACTAAGTAATATATATTACTTATAAATATATATAAATTTATATATAAATATATATAAAAAGTATATATATATATTTTTTTCTTAGTATATTGCCATGCTTCTTAGCATTTTTTTTTTAAAGCATGGGATTCTAACTTTTCATTTTGAAAAGTAATTTTATTCAAAGATCACTGAAGGTATCTCTAAAAATTATGTTCCATTTAACCAATATTTAAAATGCTTTAAAAGATAAATGAAAGAGGCAGTAGTTGTATTAAGATTCAAAGTAACACAGGCAGATTTGGGAAAAAAAGTATCATTTGCAACTTACAAATAATAATACTGAAAAAGTGTTTGTGTGAATTGCAGACAGACAGTTCTTTTTCTTGTGGTGAAAAAGCAGGGCTTGGTTGCTTGAGCCCCCATTCTTCTTCAATCCTATAGGTCCAGGGCTAGCTATCTACCAAGTCCTTCTTTAGGCCTAAAAATCTCTTCAGCAAATTACCACACTCTAATTTCAGAAGTTAAACACTTGGATGGGGACCATGTCTTTAATCATCTCAAAGACAAACAGTAAAACATAAAAAGAAGACATGTATCATAGTTTTCCATGTGGCTACAATCTTTCACAAAGCATAGTCCTCCTCACTAAGACCCATTTAAAGTTATTTTACATGAAATAAAAGCAACTTGGTGGTTATTTGAGATGATACAGAACATGGCAGTGGTTCTTGAAACCTTTTCCATTTGATCCAACATAGAGATTCTTATGATGGTCATGGTTTTCTAAAGTCCATGATAAAGAAGAAAGACTTTTGTTTGACCTCCACTTTGACTCACTGCTTTTACCCTCAACCAAAATAATACCTAGAGACCTACAAGTGACAAAGTTGTATGCTCCAACAATTAAAGTTTCAGGGGCTACAAACAAGCCTAAAAAACACACAGTTTCAGCACAAAAATCTATATTTAAACCAAAACAATAACTTTCAAGTCACTCATAATCTCCTACTGAATATAGGAGAGTGCCAACTGAATTGTTTTTATGCCTTGTCTTTATGCACTCATTTGCTCATTCACTTTCAGCAAATTTCAAAATTTTCAAGTCAGTTTGAGCTTGTGCTAAAATCCAACTCATAGTGATTTACCTAATCTCAGAAATCATTTTTTTTCATGAATAATTTTTATAAGAATTAAATAAAAACTCTTCTTCTTCAACCTTTCTATAAATTACATTGAAGTTTCTCTTAAAATTGACAAAAAATATTCACATGTGACAATGATGTCTTGGACAAATATGTAGTAACTAGGCCCAATATTATAGTCTGATTAATTTTAAACTTCAATAAAAAATATTTTTGCATGATAATTGTAATTAAATTTTATATAATACATAGGAATGTGTTGTTGAATTATGAGGTACAGAATAATGTAATTCTTAAGTAGAAATCTCTTAATATGAACTTTACCTAAAACTAAACCCATGGACTGAATAGTTGATTAATTCTAAGCACTGTAGACATCAAAGACTATATTTTTCAAGTATCTGTGCTTACATTTTTTAATGTTAATAATAATATGTAGTATAGAAAACTTCAAAATTTGACATATTCTGTAAATTTGTTTTCAAATGCCTATGTTTAATCATGGTTAACTGCTTTAACCTTTCTTGTATCTCCACCATCCACCAGAGGTGGAGGAAAATTATATATAAGGTAGATGTGAAGCTGTTTAGAAAAGTCCTTTGGAGCAATTCTGGTCTGTATTGTTTGAAAATTGGCAGTTCAATTAACATGTTAGGAGCTGCAGCTTGATCCACTAGCAAACACTCATGGATAAACCAGAATTCCAATTAAGTAGAGTTTGGAGAGAAAACACTAATCAGTAGTGGCAGTATGACCTATCAAAGACAGCGAGACTTTAATCTATGCAGAACTCACTAGGAGAAACCACAGCCAACAGGAACTCCAGAAAATTTTCTCAGCTGTACATTTCTCAGCAAAGGGATGATAAGTAAAAATATTAGATCAATAAGTATTGTATAGTTAGCCCTCCCAGTAAGAGTAGGTCAGCCTCAGCAACTATCTTTAATTTACTTCTGTAATTCCTCCAAATATGATATGAACACAATGAGTCTTATACCAGCAAGTGTCTTGCCCCATTGTATTAGTTTGTCTCAGCTGGCATCACTCTATCAATCAATCAGAGAAAGTGAGGCAGAATGCCAGAAGTTTTATGGTGTGTTTCTGCCTATGGAGTTCTGACAAACGGAACTCAATGACCCAATGTAAAGTATATCAAGACTTGTGTGTCATTAGAAAGTGTCTTTCATCATTTGTTTCATCACATGCTTGCCTCAGCAGAACATTCTTTCAATTGTGTCTGCTTTGGAAAATGTTCTTCATGAGTCTGACTTGGCTTTTCACCTGTGTCTGCTTCAGAATAACAGTCCTTCATTGGGTTAGTCCAGAACAATACCATCCAGTACAAGTGACTTTCCAAAAACCCTTAAGTTTCTTCACCATTAAAGTGTTTAAGAACCATTTTTAAAATGATCTTTGAAGAACCAAAGAGTGTAATTTGTCTTCCTAGTTCAGGAGCAAGTAGAGTTTGTCTGATGGCCTCTTTTGATGAGAATCCCAATGTCTCATGCCACCTTAATGTGTGAGAAGCTCATCACAATCAGTTATAACAAACATTCAGTAGATGCCTATAAAAGAAATGGCATTTCAGGCATGAATGCATATCATCCTACTCTACTCTATTATTCTTCAAACATACACCAGTACAGAGAAATTACAGTTTCCCTCAATGTCACATAAACTAAACTAAAAATTTTTGACTGATTGAGTTTTAATTAATGCTTCTTAATTCTTCCTGCTGCTTTTTGAGTGGCTCTTGGCCAATAATTATTCAGATAGCAGTATCTGTATGACAATCTTTCATATGTAGTCTTTATTTCTTCTCAAATTATTGTACATGACTTTGGTCATGTTTACCTTTGTGGCAGAACTATATCCTAGGTCTTCACAAAGATGCAATTTTATTTGTATGACATAGGGTCATAATCAAAAAGCAAGTGTTTTTGTTTTGTTTTGTTTTGTATTTTTAGTACTTTGAAATCTGTATAGTCACAAGGGTCCACATTCTTAGATGATTAAAACATACTTGCTTCCAAAAGAATGGCTCATTTCACTGGAAAAATATAATAGAGATTTTCAGAAATCATCTAAGTGCCTAACTATGAAGTTAGTTTAGAATTTGAAATACACAGGAAAGTTTTGATAAGCTTTGTGGTTTTTTGTTTATGTTCTTGAAAAGCAGCTGCTTATTTTTACATCGCTACACTATGCCATAAATTTATGTAAAATTTGCAGACTGTACACCAACAGCTTACAAGAAACAAAAATGTTTTATTTTATTCTCTGTAATATAAACATTTTTAACACTAGTGCTCTCCTTCATTCCAGAATTGGAGAGAGTGGCCTATGCTGTCTCTGATTTAGTAAGAGTGCTGAGATATAGCCACTGTCCAAAATGTTTTCTTAAATGTGTTAAGGTTTTGATCTCCTCTCATATTCAATACCACAGTAAAAAGTTCCTGGGGTCTGAGGTAAGATTCATTGCAGGCTATTTGAAATGGCATCTCTACAGGCAATCCAGTCTGAATAAGCATGTAATAAAAACTGTGATTCAAAGATATGGGCACTCGAACAGCACTATACAACATTTCCAAGGCAGGATTCTCAGCACTTAATACATCTGACATAGACCCCTTTTGAAGTAACCATCATATATACAGAAACATGCACTGAGAAAATCAATTTCATAGATTTGCTCAATGTACACCATTAAGATATGCAAAAATTTAAATCACAAGAAAAAGAAAGAAAGAGGGAGAGAGGTGGGGAATGAGGGAGAGAGGGAGGAATGTAAGGAGAGAAGGAACCAAGAAGCTTGTGATGCTTTTTGTGGGATTGAAAAATGGCCTTCCAGAAAGGTCTGGGAGTTCTTCCTGATGAGGAAGTCTAACAGAAACACTGTAACATGGGAAGATTTTTTTCCTCCCACAGTGCAAGAGCTAAGTCTATGTGTCTTAGCATGTGGTATGTTTTTCTGCATGAAGAGCATAGCATGCATTACAATTTGCTTGCTGGTGGAAAAAAAACTGTGGAACACCATTTTCTACCCCAAACCTACACTCACCCACTCTGAGCCTCAGAGTTCAAACGTCCTCATCCTCTAGTGGGCATTCTACTACCTACCCAATTTCCTTGTTAGCAAACACCTACATTTCTGCATTTAAAAAAATAGAACACTGTCTTTTTCTACCTGTTTTTTCACTTAGGCTCTGCCTTTTTTTCTAGTCTTTCCTCTTTCTTTCCACCAATGATTCCAGTCTAGTTTTTTTTTTTTTTTTTTTTTTTTTTTTTAAATTTCAGTCATTAAAATTAGAGCAAAATTCTAAAAATTCTGAGTTCTAGTTTTATCTTGTATCAAATACCATCACAAACTTTTAACAGCCCACAATACCATCACGAACTTTTAACAGCCCACATTTTCAGTTGAATTTTACACCAAATGTCAGATGAAAATCATATTTCAGAAAAAATGTTTCATGTTTATTAAAACAAAAGCACAATGCCACTGTGGCACTATCACCATTAATAAGTTCTCACTGGGACCAAACAGTTTGTTCTTCCAGTCTCAAAAAAATGTACTTCCTTTTTCAAATTTGTGTCTAAATGACAGCCATTTTTTTTGTTGTTCTTGTATTTATTTTACATGTTTGTATAATGTCTGGAAATATTGCAGGATTTGAATTTTCTCTTTTTTTATCATACTATATAATTATGAATATGTAAAGTCATTTCTATTTTGTGGGGAGTTATTTTAAGGTTTACAAAGAAAATGGATCATATGCTTATTCATCCATCTAATAAATGCCTTTTCAAAGATCTGTGTCAAAGAACAGTCTCACCATATTTTTGTGTAGTTTAGAAAATATTTTTTTAGAACAATCACAAAGTGCAGGATGTTTTCATACTGGATTGACAGCCCTGTGATGTTATAGGATTAGTACAATGAATAAGCACAAGCTGTCTTCTGTCTTTATTAGGAGTGGGATGACTTTAAAGGTTATGCTGGATATGGATTCCTGTTTCAGTGGTCTCCCTTTTGAGATTTGATTGGTCAGTATAGATTCTCTCCAATGTAGAAACCTGAGATTTAAAGTTGGTTGGGATAAACTATGAAAACAAGTTTTAGCAACATTTCTTTACACTTAGAAGGTTTCTTTTTGTTGGAATAATGAAAAGATACATCAATTTTAAATCTAACGTGTACACAAAGTCTACAAAAACCAAGTGTGACAGAAACACGGAGGAGTGATTACCAGACTCTAAATGTTTAAATCATGATGATGATGATGATGATGGTGGTGGTGGTGGTGGTGGTGGTGGTGGTGGTGTGGTTGGTGGGTGGTTGTCATGATGATGTTTTTTCTAACTCATTTACAAAATGGGAGTCTTCCCATGTGACTGTGGATCAGAGCTGAATGAATTGACAGTGATCTAGTACATCCTGTAATGTCAGATATTAATGAAACAGGCACTCAGTAAACATTTTCATTGTTCTCACAGCTTACACAGTTATGGCTGGCACCACTTCTGTTAATGTATGGATATTATGTGAAAATAAGTAGAAATTGTCTTTTCATGGCTTTATCTTATGACCTGGATACAGCATTACTCAATAGAAAACTCTCCATATTTAAAAGGGAACTCTGGTTAAGATGTTTATTACAACACAGTGAATGATTCTTCTCCTATAGTTTATTTACTGTAGACATTCTTATACAAAGTGACGGAGATTTGTTTTGGATTGAGGCCATTTGCTTTAAAATTGGGTCCAATTATGTCTGGTGAAAAGATTCCAGATATGGATTTGTTTTTCAAATATATGAGTTAACAATGTATTCATGACTAGTCTATCACTTAAAATGCAAGTAAGTCTGACTTCAAATTTAAACAAATGCATTTGCGTCTGCTGAGAGTTAAAGTTCACACCTCAAAATGAGCAGATATATCACTTTTTGATGGGGACTATCAAACTCCTGTAAATAAAGTTATATTTTCCTGTACATGTAATGTAAAAACTCATGTACATTAGTTACTTTTTCAATTATCTTTTTCTATTTCTGTTAAATGTGATTTTCAATAGTTGAAATTAACATCACCTTGATATAAAAGAATAAGTTAATGACACTAAAAATTGCAGAAATATTTGTTAATATCATGAATATATAATTGAGAGACAACAATATATCACTCATTTTTTAAATTCATCTTATATCTTTAAAACAAGCAGAAGGGGCTGAATTTTAGTTTTCATGTTTAGTTTATTTACCATTTCATTTTTCATTCATATCCTGGACTCTTCCTATTCTCCAAGTCCTATATTTACAAATATCCTTCAAGGATGAAAACACCACCAACATGACCACAGAGCTACCAGTTTGTCTGGGGTATCCAGTGCCAGGAAGAATGAGTCTATCTTCTCTCTTTGGAACCCCAAAGTAAATTCCAGTTAGAAGAAATGAAACAGATTACAGAGAACACAATCAGAGAATCAACTTCAATTGTTAGGTGACACATATGAAGGCCAAGCTGGACTTTTGCTACAAATAGATAAGAGGCCTTAGGTACAGCCCATGCATGTTCTGTTGTTGGTGGTTCAGTCTGCTTAATACCCACTATGTTCATTAGATGATTGTAAGTAATATGATGTACATTTCCCCCTTTAATAAATTTTGTACTTTATTAAACTTGTTCATAATACTCCCAAAATACCAGATGATGTTTTCTGTGGTTCTCTGGATTTTTTTCATCTGCTCATGGATGAAGCATCCGAGGAGCTCCTTATGTGAGTTTACAATCTGTAAGTATATCAAAATATGATTATTTTAGAAACATGTTGATGAAATATATACTAGTCTTAAATACAATGTTTTTCCAATTGTCCCAGTATTTCTTTTTATGTTCTCACAATCTGTTTTATCTTAATACATTCACCACTTATAGGTAGGAAAAAGGTAGGTCCAAAGATTTAAAGACTGGGTTAATGTCACATTCTCTCCAATGAATGATTCATCTGCCTATCGGTAGTGGTTACTTCAGATTTCTTGATCATGATCATGAATGGATCAAATCCAACTAAAAATCTTGCTATAACACATGTTTTTAAGGATGTGGTGCAAAGGTAGAACACCTAAATTGCTAGTGGATGTGCAGGAAGTACAATTATTTTACAGTGTAGTTGTGTATTTTCTTTGCAAGTCAATAATGCTTCTTCAAGAACATCAAACTACTCCACTGTTGTTTATATACCCTAAATATGGCCAAAACCACCACAACATCAGCTGCTTAAAAATATTCATATCAGCTAAATTTGTAATAGGCAGATACTGGAAACATTCTAGATGAGTCTCAAATAAAGCACGGAAAATAAAGGATTGTGGTTCATCTGCATCATGGATTATACACACGTAGCTATTAAAAATAAAGACCTCAGAAAATGTGCAGACAAATTCAAGGAATTAAAAAATATCTTTTCAGTGAGGTAGAATAAGTCCTGAAAGATGAGAAAGGAAAATATTAACTTATAAATTTATATTATCAATAATATGCAGGGTAACAACATTACAATATGCAGACTTACATAAGCTAAGCTATTACTTGTCCCCAAGAGAAGATATGAGAATAGCAATCCGAAGTGGGAACTAAATATTCGAGACAGATTTGAGGAGACAAATAGGTAAGTGGGAGGTGAGTGTGCATATGAGCAGAGTGGTAAATTGAGGTAGAGGGGACTTTTGAAAGGGATGTGCATGAGAACACCAATCCTTAAAAATCTCTCTAAGGTAATTTAGTTGAGCTTCCTTTCTCATTTAGTTGAGCTTCCTTGCTACCAGTGGGCAGCAAACCAACTTTAGAAAATTAATAAATTATGTGATTACTTCTGAATGTGATGAAATATGATGATTAGTTTTTGAGGTTATTGTATAATGACAATACTCCCTTGCTTTTCTATCTTTCAGAATGTCCCATACACAATTTCTTTTCCTTCTCACTATCTACACTGTCCCAATTGTATTGAATGTATTTAGTTATACACATATATAATACTAAATACATTTCTTTTTAAATATTTATTTTTATTGAATATTTCATTTATTTAAATTTAAGGTATTAACCAATCTCCCTATTTGCCCCTCCCAGATACCCCTTATCCCATCTTCCCTCCTTTTGCTTCTATGAGGTTGTGACACTACACACACACACACACACACACACACACACACACACACACACTGACCTACCCAACCATGAATTCCCCCACATGGATAAAACATGTGACATCAAATTCAGCTTAACCAGCCTTCACTGGACCACTTTGACCCATGTCCAACAAAGCTATGCTCCCTTACATATACAGCTTGAGCCATGGGTCACTCCCTATGTGCTCCCAGGTGGTTTAGACATGGAAGCTCTGGTTGGTTGGTATTGTTGCTCTCTGCATGGGCCTGCAAACTCCTTCAGTTTCTTCAGTCTTCTTTCCAACTCCTCCATTGGGAAACCCTTGATCAGTTCAATGGTTAGCTGAGAGCATCTGCATTTGTGTATGTCATGTTTTGGCAGAGCCTCTAATGAGACAGCTATATGAGACCTCTGTCAGCATATACTTCCTGGCATCCATAACAACATCTGACTTTGCTGCCTGTGCATGGCATTGATACCCAGGTGGGGCAGTCTCTAGATGGTCCCTCCTTTAGTTTCTGTTTTTTTTTGGGGGGGCAGTGGGCTGTGATAGGCAGCTGGGCACCTGGTTGAGCACAGGCCTTGAACCCAATAGACCCTATAGGGACACTAGGAGTTTGGATTGCTCATGGGCCCCTGGTTGCTCTCACTTAGCTTCAGCCCTCCACAGCTTTTCCCAGAGAAAGTTTTGTGTCCATCAGTAACATGTCAGAGGCAGGGGGCATGACACAGGCTGCAGAGCCTCAAGACATCTCTTTATTTATGAGATAACCAAAGGCCAGAAGGCATAACAAATTTAGCATTTTTTCCCAGAGCCTACTCCTTTCAAAATGTATTCAACCTCAAGCCCACCCTGAGAATACGAGGTACAGCTTCATCCATTTTCAGCCATGACAGTAAACATTTTAAAAACTAGACTTCCTCTAGTCTTTGTGGCCCACTGTGGGGAACCATAGAGAAGGACTTCAACTATCTAGCTTCTGTATAACCTTCTGTAGATGACCTCTCTATATTCCAGCCATGGAGACCCAGCCATGAACCAGCCAAGAAAGTCAATGTGACCGAGAGTCTCATTCCCATGGGACACTGTTGAAGCTTCTCCCCCTGGCCACTTCAGTTGGGGGTCACTCCAGCACATATGTCCCCTCATCTTGGTCCTTCTTCAGCCACTCAGTGGCACCTGAGAGCCAAGAGCTTGAGACCCAGTATCCTCGGCTGCCTCTTCATCTGGGGATCCTCAACCCAAGAGCTCCGGCCCCTGAAAGGTCTCACACTATGATCTCCCCAGGCCTGGAATGAAATGGAGCCCTGTGGCTTCTCACAGCCCAACGTCCACCTGGTGCAACATAGAGTGAACTCAGTCAAATTCTCTTGCTTCTGCTTTTCTGAGCCACAGTCACAGACCCTTGGAGTTGCAGATATGTGAGACCCACAATTCATCCCAACAAGATCCTTGCCGATTCGCATACCACATTCCAACTTTGTTCCACACATTTTCTCCATATTTTCTCCCATGAGTATTTTGTTACCTCTTGTAAATATCTTGTAGAAAAATATTTAATCTCAATAGAATATTTTTACCCAGCCTTTGGTTCTTTGATTCACATATAAAACACACACATGTGCAATAATTTAATATTACATTTTAGCAACAATAAAGCTGTAAAGATATTTTCTTTCTATAGGAATACACTATCCTACCATTTACTCTGTGTCGCTATTGACTACAAATGCATAGTCTTGATACCAATAAATTTAAGATTCTTAAGTCATGGTGTCTTCTCTTGTTTTTGTTTTCCTCTCTCTACTCATGTTCTCTTCTTAATCAAAGTTCAGAAACCTAAATTTCATCTATGTCTCTTCTGCACAGCTGTTTAATATAAACACCTTTAATGTAACTAAATTAAGAAACAAAAACACATTGGATTTACAGTTTCCCTTTTATGGGGGGAAAACTATGAATATAGGGTTAAAAGAATAAACCTCAACAAAATATATCTAGTTTAGTACATATAATATTAAATATATGTGTGTTTATATGTATATATGTATGTATGTATGTATGTATGCATGTTTCTATGTAGTAGTTGCTTGTTAATTTTTATTTTTTTTATGGATTGATTTTTTGTTATGTTTATATTGTTTAAGATAGGATACTACTATGTATATCTGGATGTCCTAGAATGCTTATTGTAGACCATTCTAGTTTCAACAGTTATTTGCCAGTGTTATTTTAGTCTTTTATTTCTGTTTCTGCTCCCTGTGTCATATTATATTTATTATGTCAACTCTTAAAATACCTGTGGTTTCATGGTATGTACTAGACTATTTTTTTCTTTATTCTAGGGGACAAACTAGTTTTCTACTGGCCAACAATTTCTAGTTGACTGTTCTGTTTGTTACTTTATGTAATAATTTTCCATCGTGTAATTCTTTTATTCTATAGTTCTGTTGATGTTATGTAAAATTGCTTGTCTGCATTGCATTCAGACTTCTGTGCTATTGTCACTTTCATAAACTTATACACCTAATTTTATTTTTATATTATATTTATTTCTATTCATATATTGCTTGCAAATAAATGAGAATATTATAGTGTCTTCTTTCATCTCTAACACAGTTACTCTGTAATTGCCCTAATCAATTTTCAAATGTTGAACTCATGACTTCCCAGCTGTACTATAAAATTTCTCTCTGCATGAGACTCACTGGGGTATTACTACTACTTCGGGCTCCTTTCAGGCTCCATTTAACTAAGGTATGCATCCAAGAAAGACCTATTTTATTCTTGTCTTTTCTACCTTGAGGATCTTCTCTCAGTTCTTTCCTTGATCAACATTCTTTTTTCTGATCTGCAACCCCACATTGTGGTAATTAAAATTTTGTTTTCATTTGTTTTCTCCAGTGAGGAAATGTAATTTTGGTGTCTTTAATTTTTTTGTTGTTGTTTTGTTGATTGATTTTCTCTTTGGTTTTGTTTATTTTTCAATGGTATTAAAATGGAAACAAGGTTTAGAATGCATCACTAGATATACAATAGGATCTGCTATGTGATGGCAACCACATGATGTGTTCTATATTTAACATTGAAGAACAGCAAACAACAAAGCACCAATATTTCTTCATTCCATTGAGTCTCCAGTTTGAACAGAATAGTATCATTGTTCTTTTAACTCTAACCTCCAATATCATTTAACACTCCCATGCTCCCCATTGCTCTGTAAACAATACAGTGATTTGTACTGTCTACTGAAATGCTCCAGAATCATCTTATAGACAAAATTATGTGCTACTTTGTAAGTAATCTTTAGATATGTTTATTGACATTGGAAGAAGACACAGAATCATAATGACTGATAAATGAATAAACAAGAAAAAAAGAAGCTTAGACAAGCATTCATCAATCACTTCATTATGATTACAGAGGCAATGTGATATGCTATGTCAGGTTTCAAATGCCCCTATCAATGCAACATCCATGCTGTAATATTCTGCATCTGTTTGAACTTTTTGCCAATATCATAAAATTTTTGATTAAGTTGAATTTGATGTCACATAGTTTATTACAGTACTTTGGGGACAAAACTAGATATCTATTTTTAACACAACTCTATATCATTTGCATCATTATTTTATTAACTAGAATAATAATTTCATGAAAGTATTGTTTTGCTTACAAATTTATCTCTCCTGTAATATATTTTTATTAAACATTTTATTTTTTGTTTATTTAGTGTGGATTCACATATGGATGGGTATGTACTGAATCTGTGTGTGTGATGCATATATATAATGCACAAAATATTTTTATTCTAATCTGAGAATATACGTATTTACATATGTAGAGGTAAGTGAGGCTGAAGTTTGATGAATACAAGAAAAGTGGGAAGAAATATGACAAAGAAAATAAATTAATGAGGGTTGTTTGTAAGCTCACATTGGTGAATTTGGTTAAATACTACCATTTTCCTCACAAATGAACTTCATGCAAACCTAAAAATATCAAACTTAACTTGATCCCCTGAGCCCTATAACTTTGCCTAGAAGGTTGGATGATTTCTGATTTATAGAGACATAGAAAAACATTTTAGCACTCAGGATCCAGTTGCCAATTTCTAAATTTGACACTTTTAGATCTGTGTTTTGTCCATTTATTTCTGTTTTCCATTACTTTCTCTAGCCTTTGTTTGATTTTGGTGGCTTTATATCCTATGTGTTTCTTAGCTTGATTTTACTATTTTAAAGGCTTGAGAGACTTGAAAACAATGTCTGAAAATGTCTCTATCCCTAATTAGCTCAACTACAGATCAATATTAATAAAATTATATGCTGTTGTCAAAGAGAAACATTGGTTAGTTGAATAAATTGAAGGTTAAGAATGTATTCTGTACACATTTTTTTCAAAGAAGCCAGAATAACAGGAAAGAAAGAGCATGTTGAAAAAATGGTGCTGGTATAACCGTATATCTGCATTTAGAAGAATGCAAATAGTGCCATTTGTATGACCCATCCTAAAACTGACGTGTCATGTATACCTCAATATATAACCAGATTCAACAAATTAAACGTAAAATAAAGTGGGAAATACCATTAATCTTTTTGGCACAGAAGATAATTTTATGAAATATATACTAATAATCCAGGGCCAAAACCAACAATTAAAAAAAAAGCACTAATTTTAAAATAGCATACTGATATAAACTGAGAATTTTATTCAGATATGTGCTAAATGGTCAGAAAAAAATATGGAGAGAAGTCTTTCTTTGGTATCTAAATATAAAACATATATGCCTTTGAATTGACATTTTATTTCTGTCAGAGTGAATAGATTCCAAATCAAATGTGAGGATGCACATAAAGTGAAATACTTTTTTTTGGTAGGACTGCAAAATTTTACAGATATCTAAAGGAAATACTATGTTTTCTCAGTAAAATAGACAGCCAAACCACAAATTATCATATGCTCAAATATAAATTGTACTGTTTTCCACGTGGTTATTGAAATTCCTATTCCCATAATGTAAATTAAAGTACAGATCAACTTTTCAGGCAGAGATATATTAAATAAAACAGCTATAAAACTGACAATTTCTTTTCTGCTCTGATAGGGCACAAAATCGATTCCTGTACTTTTAAATTTGCCCATAAATTAAAACATACAGAGAGTCACCAATCCATTTTTTTCATCACAAAAAAATAAGTGAAATAAATTATGATGAACAGGTTTTTTCAGAGGCTGTGACAGCCCGAGCAAAGTTTTTACATGTTCAAGTAAATTGAAATTTCTGTATTGAAACAAATATTAATCATAAATTCTCACTTTGAAACAATAAACTATTTTTAAATATCTCATAAAAAGATTATATTAATTATCTTCAATAGCATGTCACACTTTATACCAACCACAATGACATATAGAACTCATACTTAGGAATAATTGGGTTAAAAATAAGACCATGAATGTGTGTATTTATATTTTTTGTTTTGTTTATCTTCCATTTGCATAAATCATCATTTTAGTTAGTTCATCTCTTTTTGTGTTCAATTTGATTTTTCTTGTATTTTAAGTAATGGTAGTCATGATATTTAGAGGTTAGTAATTTTTGATGTGACAAAGTTCTTAGACAATTTGGGAAGAGATAATGATTAATATATTGCACATATACAGAAATATGGAGAAGGAGAGAGAGGGAGTAAAGGCAGAGGGAGAAGGACAAAGGGAGACAGAAAGAAAGAGGTAGAAGAAGAGGGAGAGATAGAAGAGAGAGAGAGATAGCAAGCATGCTCTATTATTTCTGCCTAAATTTTATCTTTATTTAATGTCTGTTCAATATTGCATAGATATCGTTGGTATTTGACTGATTCTCATAACTTTTTTTTACATTACAATTTTGCTTTAAAAATCTTTGAAAATTTAATTATTTAAAATATGCATATTGATCATGTGATTCACTTTTTTTAAATTCAACATATTTATGATGCAAATATTATCTAAAGTTATTTTTGAGACATAGAATATGAAAAGGAATATATATCACAACATTTTGTTATATATCACAATATAAAATGAATTCTTATATCCATTTTTCAAAGTCTTGCATTTGTTACTGTTTATTTATTTGTACATACTATACATACTGCTTTTTCATTTATATCTTAAGAAACAAAGCCCTACAGAAAAGGTCTTATGGCAATGTCTCACCTAATTTTGTGATAATTTGTGGCTTCATCAAATATATTGCAAAATTTAATTTTTCTACAGCTACATATATTTATATTTTGTGTATGTCACACATTTGAATTATGGACTCATCATTAAAACAAAACTTAGTTTTGAAAAAATGACAAAATTTGCACATAGAAAATGTTTTATTATATAGAAATAATAAGGCAGAAAAAAAATTTCATCTATACAAGAGAAATATTGAAATGAGAGCCACTCTATATTTTAAAAATGAAATCTCAATGAATCAAAAACCTTCATTGTACTATATATATATAATATTGCAATACAATATACTATTATAATAAAATGTAATTTATTGCAATTTATATATTATATGATATATAATATATTTGTGATATATTTTATGATATCACATATCACACATATCACATATCACATATCACATATCGTATATCATACATCATATATCTTATATCATATAACATATATCATAATAATAATATATTATAAATTATAAATTATATATTATTTATTATAAATTAAATATTTATTATATATTATATCACATGTCACATATCACATATTACATATATATTTTACATATTACATATATCACATTGCATATTACGTATTATTACACATTACACATTAAAAATCTCATGACACATTACAAATTACATATAACCTATCACATGTCAAATGTCATTTTTCACATGTCACATATCACACATCATATATCACATATCATACATCATATAATATATATCATATATTAATTATATATATTTACTATATACCATATATCATATATCATATATTTTATATCATATATAATCTTTTGTATATTATATATACATTATATATTAGGTGGTAAATGTTATATGTTATATATGTTGTATGTTGTTTCTTGTTTCTTATATGTTGTTTGTTGTATTTTGTATGTTGTATGTTGTATCTTACATGCTATGTTATATGTTATATGATATATGACATATGACTTATGTTATATGTTATATGCTATATATGTGTTGTTATATCACATTATATATTAATTATACAAATATCATATATTATATTTATGTAGTATGAAACAATACATATTATACATAAGATATATTAATATATACATATATATTTGAAATATATTGATATTTCAGAAAGGATAATAATTAACTCAGTATTAAAATAAACAATTAAGAAATTTTCTTTTGGGAATCAAAAAGATTCTGAACAGCAAGAGACCAACTGAATAAGGAGGTGTTTAAATTCAAGAAAACATATATATTTTTTGATATTGTCATTCTGTTCTAAAAGCCCCGTTCTAGATTTGTAAACTTAATGAGTTTTTTCTTACCATTTCCCTTGATCAAAAAATAAGTTCAATGGATATCAAACTCTCAGGTTAGAAATTATTATTTTATGATCAGTTTCTTTTGTTCATATATTTGTCCTACTGTTCCTTACTTAACCTCCAATTACAGATATACTTCTCTTTTATCTAACAATGATTTGTGTTCTTTGGCTTATTTGCAAATATACTAAAATTCACTTTATTTCTCTCTTCTCCCTCTGTCTCTGCCTGTCTGTCTCTCTCTCTCTCTCTCTCTCTGACTCTGTCTGTGAGTGTGTGTTCGTGTGTGTATTGTATCTGAAAAGTAATTTGGAAATACTTTTACATAAGGATCAACACCATGTTTTGAAAATAGAAATGGCTTACCTTTTTTTCTTTAGTGTGTGCATATCCAAATAACACTTGTCAGTGTTTCTCTTCCATACAATTCCATCCATATCTTTTGAGTTTAATTCTGTTCAATATAATAAAGAACAAGTCATGAGAAAGATTTACACATTTCAAGGCTACAAAAATTAACAGAGTTGCAATTTCTTTTGCAAATAATGCAGTAAGAAAAGCCAACCATGGTAGCATCTCCCATAGAACCAAGTACCATTTTGTGTCAGTCAAACAGGAACAATAATGTGTATTTTGCTGTTCACAAATTTCAAGCAGGCTATGGTGATTTCATTCTTACAGTCAGTAGCAATGTAGAAACTAATTCCAATTAATCTGGACATCATAGAATCAGCTGGTGGTAAAATGGAAAACAGCACTATGTTTGAAAAAATCATGTACCCTTAGATATTAGAAAAAGAGGCACTGAAAATGATACAATAGTCACTTACAGTATCCCCCACCAATGAATCTTGAATTAAGTCAATTCCTTTTCTTTATATAGATGAATGTTATTTAGAAAAGTGGGCCCAATCTAATAGTCCAGACACATGATTCTATTTATATTTAAATAATTAGTTATATGTATATTTAAATAATTAGTTATATATAGTTTCCTAATTCATATTTCTTTGGGAAAAGATTTGGAATCACAATGGAGAAAAGCAAGTTCAAAATTTTGGGGTTTTGATAGTTAATATTTTACAGCTGAGATGTAACAATAAGATGAAATTTGAATTTTAAAATTCCACTTGTGGGATTGAGGCTTAAATTTACAACTGCCTACAAGGTTTATTAAAGTGAACAGAATTACATGCACCAGTTTTCTTGTGCCAGGATTTGTCTTCAGTCACTTAATATGTTTTGTAAGAACTACCTGTGTGTAGCATATTTTATAAATTATCCAATTTTTATATCTGAAAATACTTTTACAAGTCTGTAACTGTATATGTGGTCAGATTAAAAAAACAGAAAAAAAAATTACATCTGCTCAAATTCACACAGAATAACAATACTTTTAAATAACTCACCTTTTGTCAGGCTTATATCTGTTGCATAAGGATAACTTAAAAATTTAGTTTTCAATATTACTCAGTTTGACTCAGAAATTAAACATAAACACATACAGGTCATACTTCTTTCTTCAATTGACTTGGAACCTCAGAATATTTGTTTATCTGTCAGACTGGATTTCAAGTCAGGACATTTTCCATCTAGTTCCTGGACAAAACACATCAGAGACTCAAAGTAAAGCATTAGATTTCAGAATGTCTTTTTGAAAAGCTATGGGAAGTATTGTGGAAACATGCCAAGATATCAACTTAAAGAAAGACTGAAAGAATACAATTACCTGGTCCTTGAGTAGAAGCAAAGACTAACCATCATCAAGAAACACTAAAAAATATAAATAAGCACCTACCATATGTATCAAATGTTTTGATTTTTTCCCATGTGGGTCACTGAATAAGTTTTCTTAAGTTATTTTTTTATTATGTCTCATTGTCTATTATCCTACATTAACTAGAAAACCTTGTGTAGCTCAAGTGGGAGATAATGTTTCTATGAATCAAATGATAATGTGAAAGTAATGATGTGAAATTTTGTACAACATATTCTCAAATGTGAATGTCAAGATAGATGATATGTCCATGTGAGTAATAAGTCACTCTTTCTTAGTGTGAAGAAAGGGACTGAATGCATGATTAATTGAATAAATAATTGTATAAGAAATATTATCTGGGCCTCCAATGTTTGACAGTTTTTCATATCAGTTGCACACCTTTACAAAGAAAATATTTAAGATACCTAGGGAGTGACCTCAGATGTTCTACAATTGGCAAAAATAACAAAATACATATGCTTTACTAATGTATAAATAAAGCTCAAATTATTAAATCTATAAAATTCATTGAATAGAAATATTATTCTAATTATACATTAACTCAGTCAAATTTGGCATGTTCCATTTAATGAGTGGATTTAACATACACCTCCATGATACTCATATTTAGTCTCTAAAAATAATGGTAAAAGCTATTACTAGAAAATAACCACAAAGCTGAGGGATAGGTGTCAGAAGATCTATGCAGCTAGCAGTAAACACATATAGTAATATTTAACTATGTATGAATAACTATTTTGTCTCTAAAGTCTAAATCATGAATGCTATTGTTTACTATACACAATTTTGTTTTTCTATGCCTCTACCTTTTTATACATCTATAGTTAACCCTCAGGCAAAATTGTAATAAAATGAAAAAATGTAAAAATAAATAAGGGAGCAAAAATAAAACAGAAAATAAGCAAAACAAAATAAAATTCAACAACACTTTTTTTTATTAGATCTTTCATTTATACTTCAGATGCCATCCCCTTTTCCCATCCCCCCCTTAGAAAACCCCTATCCCACGCCCCCTTTTCCTTTTTGCATTTATACATTTTTTAAAAAAATGTTAATCATAGGCTTTATAAGTTTGGTATTGTTCAATCAGAGGTGTAACCCACTACCCAACCTAGATATATCAACTATCTTTGACTGGTGGAGATATATGAACATCTGCTTCCCTGTCTCCCCCCCTATCTCTCTTTCATCACCTAGCTTCTCCTCTCCTTCTTCTTCTCCTCTTCTTACTCCTTTTCTTCCTCTCAGTACTCCTCCCACCTTAGCTCCTCCTACACATTACCCTTCCTGTTAAAAGGAAACTTTTCTCTCAAAATACAATTAGAGCATAATTATGCCAATTTGTACCAGTGAGGTACAAGATAGTCCTAATACCCATTCCATCCTTTTGTTGACCTACCAGCACCTCTGTCATCTCTCCTAACTAAAACATTTAGTTCTGAACCTGGCTTTAGGATGAATGTCAGCTGACAACCATACACTCAGATCTTTTCTCTCAAGGTAAATAGGTATAAGTTTTCAACCCCGTCAGAAATCCAGAATGACTGAGTTGACTATAATTGTGGGAAGCACAAAGCATAGCTTCTAAAACTTAGCCAATTTATAGAGACCTCTGAACACCTGAACACTCGCTCTACTTCAAAACATTGGAGCATCTGTTTTTCTGCCTTCTGGCCCAGGATCATCTGACAGACCTTAGTGCTGCAGAATTATTAAGGGCTGATTACTCTGTCTAGGCAGATATAATCAGTCGACTATTCTGCAAGTGTGTCCTTTTCTGGACAGTAATTTGTCTGTAGAAGGAAAGTGGCAATTCTTGCCTAGTGGCTGTCTCACCACAACTGGAGTAACTCCAAGGATGCTCAATTTCTTCTTAGAATTTAACATAGGAAGCTGTCCGGAGCAGACAGGGCTCTAATGAAAATGAAAATTAATACTGAAATGTTTGTCATGTCAATTCTAAGGATTTCTGATGTTTTGAAAACCAGCTATCCATGCAAGGTAATCTGGACTGTTGCCTGTTAACTCCACTCAGCTATTTCTAAATAAAACATAGAGAACACCCTTATAATAAACTCCAAGTCATTATTTTGCTATAGTCCCTTAACTCACAGGCTGACCATCTCAAATCAGTTAAAAAATTTAAAGAAGGACTGGGTCTAAGCTTTGTATTCCTAAGTGTGTTATACTGGTACAATGCCTATGAGAGTAACAATATTCATCTCACTCTTATATCACTAAGAAGCTCATGCCAATGAAAACCTTAAAATTTGTTAACAAAGTAAATTGGTGCCGTTTAAGAATTTATATCTTCATCTTGATATTAATTATACAGATTTCTACTAATAGGTTATGGCTATGCAATAAACCCTAGCTAATCCTCTCTATTCCGACAAAACCACTACTTTTCCCTAGGGATACAGCCCAACATTTACCACCTTAGTCCCCATGCCCAGGGAATAGGGGTGCTGACTCATCATTAGCTTCTTCAAGCTGATTATGGGCATTGAGATATTAGAAGAGGAGTGGGGTGGGGGGAGAGCAAATTGACAATCCTCTGATGCTGTGTCTTCGCTGCCTCCAGAAGGAATTCACGGACCTCAGAGGTTTAAGCAGGTCTGCCCAGCTTGCTTGTTGAGTAGATACATCAAGGCTGATCATTCTGCAATATACAATTCTTAAAACAAATTTTAGTATCAAGATAGTTTTTTATTTTTTTTTTTAGAAGAGGGCTGACATTTTATTAAGAATGTTGGTTCTAACCACTTTTCTATTTTTCCTCTCTTTTATTGGATATAATATTTACATTTCAAATTTTATCCCCTTACCATATTTCCCCCACCACCCAGGAACCCCTTATCCCATCCCCCCTCCTCCTGCCTCTATGAAGGTGTTTACCCACCTACCCCCAGCCTCCCTCCTCACCCTCAGATTCCCCCCTCAGTGCTCAGCCTTCAGGGTACTAAATATCTTGTCTCCCACCTATGCCCAACAGGGCCATCCTCCCCTACATATACAGCTGGAGTCATGTGTCTCTCCCTATGTGTTCCTAGGCTGGTGGTTTAGACCCTGGGGAGCTCTGGCTGGTTGGTATTGTTGCTTTCCTCATGGGGCCAACAGCCCTTACGGTTCAGGGTTCCTTCAATTTACTCTCTAACTCCTCCATTGGGAACTTTGATCAGATTAATGGATAGCTGTGGGTATCTGTCTCTGGGTATGTCCGACTTTGAGAGACCTCTAAGGAGACAGCCTTATCCAGCTGCTGTCAGCTTTCCCATCCTGACATCCCTATCAGCATCTATTTTTGGTGACTGCCTATGGAATGAATACCCAGATGCAATGGTCTACCTACAACCCCCCCTTCAGATTCTGACCCACACTTTGTCTCCATATTTGCTCCCTTGGTTATTTAGTTACTCCTCCTAAGAAAGACCTAGGCATCCTCACTTGTTCTTTCTTCTTCATGAGCTTCATGTCGTCTGGTAGTTGAATCTTTGTTGTTTCAAATTTTTTGGGCTAATCTCTGCTTATCAGTGAGTAAATACCATGTGTGTTCTTTTGTGATTGGGTTACCTCACTCAGGATGATATTTTCTAGTTCCATCCATTTACCTAAGAATTTCTCGAATTCATTATTTTTAATAGCTGAGTAATATTCCATTGTGTAAATGTACCATATTTTTTGTATCCATTCCTCTGTTGAAGGGCATCTGGGTTCTTTCCAGATTCTGGCTATTATAAATAGGGCTGCTATGAACATAGTGGAGCATATGTCTTTGTTATTTGTTGGGGCATTTTCTGGGTATATGCCCAGTAGTTGTATAGATGGCTCCTCAGGTAGTGCTATGTCCAATTTTCTGAGGAACCGACAGACTGACTTCCAAAGTGGTTGTACCAGCTTGCAACCCCACCAGCAATGCAGGAGTGTTCCTCTTTCTTCACATCCTCGCCAGCATCTACTATCACCTGAGTTTTTGATCTTAGCCATTCTGACTGGTGTGAGGTGGTATCTCAGTGTTGTTTTGATTTGCATTTCCCTGATAACTAAGGATGTTGAGCATTTCTTGAAGTGCTTCTCGGCCATTCGAGTTTCCTCAGTTGAGAATTCTTTGTTTAGCACTGTACCCCATTTTTTAATGGGGTTATTTTGTTGTTTGGCGTGTAATTTCTTGAGTTCTTTGTAAATATTAGATATTAGCCCCCTATCAGATGTAGGATTGGTAATGATCTTTTCCCAATCTGTTGGTTGCCGTTTTGTCTTGTACACAGTGTCCTTTGCCTTACAGAAGCTTTGCAATTTTATGAGGTCCCATTTGTTGATTCTTGACCTTAGAGCATAAGCCATTGGTGTTCTGTTCAGGAACTTTTCCCCTGTGCCTAGGTATTCGAGGGTCTTCCCCAACTTCTCCTCTAATAGTTTCAGTGTACCTGCCTTTATGTGAAGGTCCTTTATCCACTTGGAGTTGAGCTTTGTGCAAGGGGATAAGAATGGATTAATTTGCATTCTTCTACATGTTGACATCCAGTTGAGCCAGCACCACTTTTTGAAAATCTGTCCTTTTTCCACTGGATGAATTTAGCTCCCTTGTCAAATATCAAGTGACTATAGGTATGCGGGTTCATTTCTGGGTCTTCAATTCTGTTCCATTGATCGTCCTTTCTGTCTCTGTACCAATACCAAGCAGTTTTTATCACTACTGCTCTGTAGTACAGTTTGAGGTCCGGAATGGTGATTCCCCCAGAGGTTCTTTTATTGTTGAGAATAGTTCTCGCTATCCTAGGTTTTTTGTTATTCCAAATGAATTTGTAAATTGCTCTTTCTATCTCTATGAAGAATTGATTTGGAATTTTGATGGGTATTGCACTGAATCTGTAGATTTCTTTTGGCAGGATAGCCATTTTTACTAAATTAATCCTGCCAATCCAGCAGCATGGGAGATCTTTCCATCTTCTGAGATCTTCTTCAATTTCTTTCTTCAGAGACTTGAAATTCTTGTCATACAGATCTTTCACTTGCTTTGTTAGATTCACTCCATGATAATTCATTTTATTCGTGGCTATTGTGAAGGGTGTCATTTCCCTGATTTCTTTCTCTGCCTGTTTATCCTTTGAGTAGAGGAAGGCTACTGATTTGTTTGAGTTGATTTTATATCCAGCCACATTGCTAAAGTTGTTTATCAGGTTTAGGAGTTCTCTGGTGGAAGTTTTAGGTTCACTTAAGTATACTATCATATCATCTGCAAATAGTGAAATTTTGACTTCTTCCTTTCCTATCTGTATCCCTTTGACTTCCTTTTGTTGTCTAATTGCTCTAGCTAAGACTTCCAGTACTATATTGAATAGGTAAGGTGAGAGTGGGCAGCCTTGCCTAGTCCCTGATCGTAGTGGGATGGCTTCAAGTTTCTCTCCATTTAGTTTGATGTTGGCTACTGGCTTGCTGTATATTGCTTTTACTATGTTTAGATATGGGCCTTGTATTCCTGATCTTTCCAAGACTTTTAACATGAAGGGATGTTGAATTTTGTCAAATGCTTTCTCAGCATCTAGTGAGATGACCATGTGTTTTTTCTCTTTGAGTTTATTTATGTTGTGGATTACATTGATGGATTTCCGAATACTGAACCATCCCTGCATTCCTGGGATAAAGCCTACTTGATCTTGATGGATAATTGTTTTGATGTGTTGTTGGATTCAGTTTGCGAGAATTTTATTGAGTATTTTTGCATCAATATTCATAAGAGAGATTGGTCTGTAGTTCTCTTTCTTTGTTGGGTCTTTCTGTGGTTTAGGTATGAGTGTAATGGTAGCTTCATAGAATGAATTGGGTAGTTTTCCTTCTGTTTCTATTCTATGGAATGACTTGAAGAAGATTGGTATTAGGTCTTCCTTTGAAGGTCTGAAAGAATTCTGCACTGAAACCATCTGGCCCCGGACATTTTTTGGTGGGAAGATTTTTAATGACTGTGTCTATTTCTTTAGGCGTTATGGGACTGTTTAGGTGGTTTATCTGCTCCTCTTTTAACTTTGGTACCTGGTATCTATCTAGAAAATTGTCCATTTCCTCCAGATTTTCCTATTTTGTTGAGTATAGGCCTTTGTAGTAGGATCTGATAATTTTTTTAATTTCCTCTGTTTCTGTTGTTATGTCTCCCTTTTCAGTTCTGATTTTATTAATTTGAATGCTGTCTCTGCGCCCTTTGGTTAGTCTGGCTAAGGGTTTGTCTATCTTGTTGATTTTCTCAAAGAACCAGCTCCTGGTTTTGTTGATATTTTGTATAGTTCTTTTTGTTTCGAGTTGGTTGGTTTCAGCCCTGAGTTTGATTATTTCCTGCCTTCTACTCCTCTTGGGTATACTAGCTTCTTTTTGTTCTAATGCTTTCAGGTTTGCTGTCAAGTTGTTAATGTATGCTCTTTCCACTTTCTTTTTGTGAGCACTTAGAGCTATGATTTTTCCTCTTAGTACTGCTTTCAATGAGTCCCACATGTTTTGATATGATGTGTCCTCATTTTCATTTAAATCTAAAAAGTCTTTAATTTCTTTCTTAATTTCTTCCTTGACCAAGTTGTCATTGAGTAGAGCATTGTTCAGTTGCCAAGTGTATGTCGGTTTTCTGATGTTTTTGTCCATGTCAAAGACATGTCTTAATCCATGGTGGTCTGATAAGGTACTGGGGATTATTTCAATCTTTTTGTATCTGTTGAGGCCTGTTTTGTGACCAATTATATGGTCTATTTTTGAGAAGGTACCATGAGGTGCTGAGAAGAAGGTATATTCTTTTGTTTTAGGATGAAATGTTCTATAGATGTCAGTTAAGTCCAATTGGTTCATAACTTCTGTTAGTTTCATTGTGTCTCGATTTAGTTTCTGTTTCCATGATCGGTCCATAGCTGAGAGTGGGGTGTTGAAATCTCCCACTATTATTGTGTAGGGTGCAATGTTTGTGTAGGGTGTATGCTTTAAGTTTTAGTAAAGCGTCTTTTATGTATGTGGGTGCCCTTACATTTGGGGCATAGATGTTGAGAATTGCAAGTTCCTCTTGGTACATTTTTCCTTTCATGAATATGAAGTGTCCTTCTTTATCTTTTTTTATTACTTCTGGTTGAAAACTGATTTTATTTGATATTAGAATCGCTACTCCAGCTTGTTTCTTGGGACCATTTGCTTGGCAGATTTTTTTCCATCCTTTTACTCTGAGGTAGTGTCTGTCCTTTCCACAGAGGTGCGTTTCCTGAATGCAGCAAAATGTTGGGTCCTGTTTACGTATCCAGTCTGATAGTCTATGTCTTTTTACTGGAGAATTGAGTCCATTGATATTAAGAGATATTAAGGAAAAATGAGTGTTGTTTCCTGTTATTTTTGTTATTGGCAGTGGAGATATGTTTGTGTAGCTACCTTCTTTTATGGTTTTAAGAAGATTACTTTCCTGCTTTTTCTAGGTTGTAGTTTCCCTCCTTGTGATGGAGTTTTCCACCAATTATCCTTTGAAGTGCTGGGTTTGTGTTGAGATACTGTGTAAATTTGGGTTTGTCATGGAATATTTTGGTTTCTCCATCAATAATGATTGACAGTTTTGCTGGGTATAGTATTCTGTGCTGACATTTATGTTCTTTTAGGGTCTGTATGATATCGGTCCAGGATCTTCTGGCTTTTATGGTCTCTGGTGAGAAGTCTGGTGTAATTCTTATAGGTCTGCCTTTATATGTTACTTTGCCTTTTTCCCTTACTGCTTTTAGTATTTTTTCTTTGTTTTGTACATTTGATGTTTTGACTATTATGTGGCGGGAAGTATTTCTTTTCTGATCTAAACTATTTGGAGTTCTGTAGGCTTCTTGTATATTTATGGACATCTCTTTCTTTAGGTTAGGGAAGTTTTCCTCTATAATTTTGTTCAGGATATTTACTGGTCCTTTAAGTTGGGAGTCTTCCCCCTCATCTATTCCTATTATCCTTAGGTTTGGCCTTCTCATTGTGTCTTGAATTTCTTGTATATTTTGGGTTAGTAGCTTTTTGTATTTTGCATTTTCTTTGACAGTTGTGTCAATGTTTTCCATGGTATCTTCTGCACATGAGATTCTCTCTTCCATCTCTTGTATTCTGTTGGTAATACTTGTGTCTATGACTCCTGATCGTTTTTTTTAAGTTTTCTATCTCCAGGGTGTTCTCCCTTTGTGATTTCTTTATTGTTTCTACTTCCATTTTTAGATCCTGCATGGTTTTGTTTAATTCCTTCTCCTGTTTGGTTGCATTTTCTTGCAATTCCTTAAGGGATTTTTGTGTTTCCTCTCTAAGGTTTTCTATCTGTTCTTTGAGAGTGTTATTTATGTCTTTCTTAAAGTCCTCTATCATCATCATGAGAAGTGATTTAAATTCTGAATCCTGCTTTTCTGGTGTGATGGGGTGTTCAGGGCTTGCTATGATGGGGGAACTGGGTTCTGATGTTGCCATGTAACTTTGGTTTCTGTTGCTTATGTTCTTGTGCCTGCCTTTTGCCATCTGGTTAATTCTAGTGCTACTTGTGCTTCTGTCTCTGATTGAAGCCCGTCTTTCCAGTTGTCTAGCTTGTGTTTGGTCTTCTAGGAGTCCAGATGTCTTTGTGATTTTTTCCAGCTGTCCTGATTACAGTGGTATCTCTAGGATGCCTCAGGATATGGTGCCTCCTATGTAGCAGTCCAGCTAGATGTCTGCTGTTCTGGGTGCAGTGTCTCCTCTTGGATATCTCAGGATATGTCGTCTGACACTCTGAGTTCAGTTGTTCCTCTGTGGCTGTGGGTTGAGTGGACCTTCCAGTATGTCTCAGGTGGTGACCAGGGTCCACACAACTGCAGACCTGGTAGAGGTCTGGTCCAGGACTCAGACCCAGGAGATGGGCTGAAAAGGGGTGCTAGCTGGCAGGGGCGCAGGGGAAGGGGGGCGGGGAGGGGTATCTGCTGGGTTCTGAGCACTCAGGGCCCCCAGCTATGAGCTCAGGGTAGTATGTGGGTTTTCCTACCTAAAGCTGGTTGTGGGATCTGTGGATCCCCCCGAATATGTCTGGTGGAATCCGGGGTGCACTCACCCGCAGGCCTCAGACCAGAGGAGGGGCGAGCAGCAGAAGGAGCGTGCTAGCGCTGGCTATGGTTTCTATGGATCCCCCCAGAATGTGTCTGGGGGACTCCTGGGTGCACTCACCTGCAGGCCTCAGACTGGAGCTCAACAACACTTTAAAGACAACACAATAATGATGTATTATTCTGTACTTGTGACATTAACAATAACACATGACATGATAAACATGGCATCCAATTGATGGGTAGCCAGAGTAGTTAGAAATATTTTAGAAAGGTTTAAATATTCCACCTTGCACTACAAATTCCTGCCAACTTGTAGATACAGAAAGCTATATCACACAAAATATAACTAAATCTTGTGGAATCTATTATTCTGTAAATAATAATCATATATTCTGGTACCAATTTGAGTAGGCTTTACAATTACATAAGCCTAGGATTCAAGTGTTATCCATTCAAAAACATAGGAACTCACTTACTTTACAACTCCAAACTCTTCCTGGTACAAATTTTATGTATTAGTATATTGTATGTTGGTGTGTTAATAAGGCAAGTCAGAAAGAATCCAAAAGTAAAAGGGAAATATTTTAATATACAATTCCTTAGAAATAGAATGATGGAAAGAAAGAGATGTCATGTTGCTTTGAGCAAGAATAAGACTAATTCTGTTTATTTCCACATGCAGGATTCAGAGACAGAACAAAACTGGAGAGAGATACAAATATTTAAAGTGATGTACTTTATCCAGAAAATTTGCATCCCTAAAAATTTTCATCTTCTTAAAAGTAAACATTAGTAGGGACTTAATGTATAAATATGTTAGTAGAAAATACATAGTAATACATGAGATTTAGATGGAATATAGAAAAATCTTGCTAGCTGAATACAGGAGAGTCAAAAATGAAACAGTAATCCCTGCTGTATCATAAACTAAGATACTTCTGAAAAAGTTAAGACTAAGTCCACTTTTTAAACATTAAAAGAAATTTTAAAATAACTATAATATGGTCTAAAAAGTACTCTTTCAGGATTGACAGGGTAGGGTGGGGTGGGGTAAGTTGGGGCAGGAGGTTTGGGACAACTTGGAAATGGGCAGAAGAAATGGGGTGAATACTGTCAGAGGGAGGATTGTCTGTAGTGTAAATTTTTTAAAGAGATAAAAAAGTATAAAAAAGTTAAAAAATGATTTAAGACATTCCTTGTGGGAATTTTGTTGTTTGGGTATGGGTTCTTATATTATGGAATATATACATTTCTATTTCTTTACTATAGGAATATAGTAAATAAGAATATATATATATATATATATATATATATATATATATATATATATATATATGCCTCATTCATTCCTGAAATTTTATATATTATTTTTTGCCTCACTGTTATGGTGGGTAAATGTGATGTGTATACATTTTTCAATATTCACATTATTTCTGTTATTATTTGAGATATTTTTATGAAGTTAATTTTGAAAATTGTGACACTCATCTTTAGTTGAAGCTATATTCCATCATAGAATTTTGTATTTATAAAACTTGTGTATAGTAAGTGGCTTATCATGGAACTATCATCCTCAATAAATGGAAATACCTTTGGCATTTTAAAGATGTGTTGAAAAAGTTTGTGCCCTTCAACACATTTTTCTGTTGTCTGAAATAATATTTCTAAGTTGTGAATTTTCCATCTATCTCCTCACAGTGTCTATGTCATTATATTTGCTGATTTAATGACTTGAGTTTATTCCATACATGTAATTTTCATATTAATATAATTTATTGATTTTTAAATATATATTTATGAGTGTGTTCGTGTGTGTGTGTGTGTGTGTGTGTGTATGAATTATATTTCTGCATAAATTCTAACTTTACCATTATTCTCTATGTTATATACCAAATTCAGGTTCTTGTCTGACTGATTTTTTTTCTGAAATCCCTACCAGTCCTTCTATTTTCCCTTCTAAATAGGGCTAGCATTACTTAGATACCTGTCAACATAACATATCAAGTTGAAATAAGAATAGGCACATTACCTTATAGTAAATTTTAGCAAGTAAGAAATGTCCTTGAATCAAAAGTAAAACTAGCTGTTCCAACCAAACAGGATTTTTTGTTTTTTGATAAATTCACACTGAAAGTCTATTTTACTGGATGCCAGAATAACTGCTTCAGCTTGTGTTGGGGGTGTTTGCTTGAAAATAAAATTTCTAACTTTTTACTTTAGGATTGTGTCTGTCTTTGTCACTGAGGTGTGTTTCCTTCATGCAGCAAAATACTGAGTCCTGTTTACATATCAAGTCTGCTAGCCTATTTTTTTAAACATTGGGTTATTGCATCTAAGGATGCTGAAAGATATTAGGGACCATTAAATGTTACTTGCTCTTATTTTTGTTGCTTGAGCTGTAATTGTGTTTGTGTGGATCCTTTTTTTTTTTGTTGTTGTGGGAACTATTTATTTTCTTCTGGGTATATTTTCCTTCCTTGTGTTTGACTTTTCTTTCTATTTTTTTAAAGCTCTATTAGTGAAAAGGTATTGTTTAAGATTGGCTTTGTTGAATATCTTGTTTTCCCAATCTATGATAATTGACAGTTTGGGTAGGTATAGTATCCTATACTTACATCAAATGCACCTGTCAAATGTGTTTGATGGCATTTTTGTTCTTTTAGGATATCCATAAATTCTGCCCAAGAGCTTCCAGATTTTAGAGCCTCTGTTCAGAAATCTGTACTATTTTTCATAGATCTGCCTTTATATGCTACTTGACCATTTTTTCTTATGGCTTCAAAATATTTTTCTGTGTTCTGTGCATTTAGTGTTTTAATTATTATATGACAGAAGTAATTTCTTTAATGGTCCAATCTGTTTAGTGCTCTGAAGGATTCTCATGTGTTTATAATGCTTATTTTTCTTCAGGTTAGGTAAGTTTTCTTCTATAATGCTTTGGCCATTTCAAACTATAGGATCAGAAACTTCTCTGTATTCTATGCCTATTTGTTGAAATAATTATTTAAAAAGCAGCCTCCAGTGAAGCTGATTGTCTAGCTTCCAGTGTTTCTGCCTAGATCAAATGCTGTGTTCTAAGGCCATGAGGCCACATGTGCACTGCAGGTAGAAACAGCAAACCAGAAGTACCCGCCCTACCACTCATGACATGCCATGGTGGGAGATGGCTCTGCCAATCTTCCACACTCTCTCTAAAATGATGGGCATTGCCCAGACTATCATGCCAACCACATGGTTTTTGTACAGATAAGACTCTAAAGCTTAGATTATCCAAAGGCTTATATATATAGTAATGATCAATAACAAGTGGCCTATATAGGCAGAAGTATAAGGCAATACACAACCTAGAAATAGCAACTACCTTTTACTGGTGGATGTGGAGACACATGAACATCTGCCTCCATGTTTGCCACTCTCATTCTCTTTCCTCCCCTAGTTCCTCCTTTTCCTCCCTTACTTCTCCTCTTCCTCTCTTAACTCCTCCCACCTGAGCTTTTCATGAATATCACTCTTCCTGTTAAAATAAAATAAACCTGTTCTCTCAAATTTAATAAGAGCATAACTATACCAATTTGTATCAGTAAGGTACAAGATAGACCTAATACGCAGTCCATCATTTTGTTGACTAAACAGAATCTCTGTCACTTCTCCTAACTAAAAGATTTGGTTCTGATCCTGGCATTTCCTGGCTTCAAAATGAATGCCAGCTGAAATCCATCCTCACAAATATGTTCTCTCAATGTAAATAGCCTGTGTTGGCTATGAGACTATAAGTCTTCAACCCAGTTAGAAATCCAGAATGACTGCTATAACTGAAATGATGGGAAGAACAAATCATAGTTTCTAAAACTTAGCCAATGTATAGAGATCACTGAACACCTGGAAAGTCACTAAACCTCAAAACTTTGGATCATTCAATCTTTAGCCTTCTGGCCCAGGATCATCTGACAGACCTAGTAATGCAGACTTAATAAGGGCTGTTTACTCTGTCTTGGAAGATATAATCAGTCTACAAGTGTGTCCTTTTCTGGACAGTAATTTGTCTGTAGATGAAAAGAGGCAATTCTTGCCTAGGTCTGTCTCACCACAACAGGAGCAACTCCAAAGATGCTCAATTTCTTCTTAGAATCTAAGACAGGGAAGTTGTCAGGAGCAAATAAGTCTCTAACCAAAATGAACAGTGATAAAGAAATGTTTGCAAAGCCAAGTCTGGGGACTTCTGAGGTTTTGAAAACCAAGTATCTATATAAGGCAATCTGGAATGTTGTCCATTAACCCCATTCAGCTATTTCTAATAAAAATTTAGAATACACTCTAAGAAGAATCTCAGAGGCATGTAAATTCTATAGGCCCTAAACTCACAGGCTTACCATCTCAAATCAGTTTAAAAGTAAAAGAAGTACAGGGTCTAAGCCTTATATTCTAAATGTGTTATGATAAGTACAATGCCTATGAGAGTAATTGTATTATTTTCATAGTAATGCCAATAAGAAACCATTTAAAAGATTACAACTTACGCTTAATAACATTTGTAAAAATTTCTATCAATAGGTTATGGCTATGCAATAAATCCTAGCTATTACTCCCTGTTCCAACAAACCCACTACTTTTCCCTAGAAGGACAGTCCAATATTAACCACCTCAGTCGCCAAGCCCAGGGAATAGGGGTGCCAACTCTTCATTAATTTCCAGAAGCTGATTACTGGCATTGAAATATTAGAAGAGGGGCAAGGGAAAGGGTAAATTGATAAGTCTCTGAAGTCTGTCTGTGTCTTCATTGCACCCAGCTAAAATTCTAGGACATAAGAGGTTCAAGTAGGTCTGCTCATCTTGTTTGATGAGTAGATTCACCAAGGCTGTGTATTCTGCAATATACAATTCTCAAAACAAAATTTTAGTATCAAGAAATTTTTTTTTGGAATTCTTGAATCTAGACTTCTGGCAGCCTTCTTCTGTGATGTCTAATACATACAATTCTGGAAGGCAGAAATATCTTAATCATCTCTTCTGCAAATAGATAGACAAAGTCTTTTTCCCTAAACAGGTTATCCTGTAGCCAGTAACCAGAAAAAAAAAAAAAAAAAAAAAAAACAACCTTTATTTTGACCTTTTTTCAGAGAAAAAAATTAACCACACCTATCTTTCTTCCCTATTTTGCCAAGCAGGAAATGAACCCAGAATTCCTGTGTGGCCCATGTTAGACAGAACCCAAGTCTCCTGTAAGGCAATATAATTTTATATTATTTAAACACACCTGATTTACACTCTCTTTCTGTCTGGCCATCTGTCAAGAAGAGTTTCTTATTAATACCATTTATGTGTTTGGCTCTGAACTCCAAGCAGTTTCCACTTGTACACTGTACTCTCTACTCTAGATCCAGTGACAGTTTTCCCTAAGTTCCAAACTATGGGAGATAATCTGAACATGATTCAGACAAGTCCATTTATAATCTTTCCTAAAAGCATATAATCCCTCTACTTTAACTTTATACTTAAATCAGGAACTGCTTCACAATGGAGGCTTATTTGGCTCTCTTGGCTCAGAGCAGCCTACAATTTCTCTCAGCAGAGGACCTGCCTGACAGCAGTCTCTTTGTTAACAGTTTCTGTGCTGTGTCAGGTGACTTCTCTCAGTGTCAATCACTCTCTCGCTCTCTCTCTCACTCACTCAATCGCTCGCTCTCTCTCTCACTCACTCAATCGCTCGCTCACTCACTGTCTTTAAAATATACAACTTTTACTCTCAGGTGAATAAACTTAAAATTTTAGTGAATTTGTGCTTGAAATTCATGCCACTTGGTTGAAATAATTATTTGAAAAGTGGCCTCTAGGGAAGCCACACAACGTTTCAAGACCAAGAGGCCACATTTGCACTGCAGCTAGAAACAGCAAGCCAGAAACACCAGCACACTCATGAGATGCCATGTTGGGAGATGGCATTGCCAATCTTCCACACAGTCTCTACAAGCCTGGGAATTGCCCAGACTATCCTGCCAACCACACAGGGTAGGTACAACTAATACTCTAAAGCTTAGATTATCCAAAGGCTTATATATTTAGTAATCATCAATAACAAGATGCCCATACAGTCAGAAGTGTGACCCAATACACAACCTAGATATACCAACTACATTTGACTGGTGGAGACACATCCACCTCCATGTTCACCTTGCTCATTCTCTTTTCTCCTGTAGCTCCTTCTCTTTATTCTTCTTTCTCCCATACTCCTCCTCTTCCTCTCTTTACTCCTCCCACCTTACTACACCTATTTTCCTTAGGTTTCGTGTTTTTATTTTGTTTTGGATTTCTTTACTGTTTTCTGTTAGGAGCATTTTGCTTTTTATAGTTTTCTTTGACTCCTGTGTCAATGTCGTTTATGGTTTCTTCTACACCTGAGATTCTCTCTTTCATCTCCTGTATTTTGTTGATGATGCTTGCTTACCTTTGTTCTCCTATATTTCTTTCCTTACTTTTTAAAAATTTAACAAAACATGCAACCATATAATTTTAAATGAAGTTACAACCTGAAATTCACGTAAATATAAATATTGAGTGCTCACAAACTCTTTATATCAGTATTTGCACTATTCAAAACTACCACAATAAATCTGTTGCAATGATATTTGTTTTCTGTGCATTTGACTTTAAAATACTTTTTTGTTTCTGGGGAAATTTAAATATAATTACCTTAATATACATTTTATATATTTCTTTATTTGCATTATTTGTTCCAAATTAAATGTTCTCTATAATATTTATCAGATGGAATTTCAGATTTAAAGCTTGTTTTCCAGTTTCTAGAGCATTCAGGGCTTGCAGTGTTGGATGAATTTTATTCTGTTGACATGTAGCACTGTTTAATTTGTTTCTGTTCTTTTCCTTGTCTCATTCTATTTGATAATCTCTAGTGTTAACTGGCCTTGCTGAGTGTGACATTAGCTTGTCCCTCTTGCAAGTGTATGATCCTGGTATGTCAGGACGCCTGGGGTTTCAAAATGTCAGTATAAAGTTCTAGACACCAGAGAAGCAATGGGCTAACAGGACCACATGTGAATCTATGTTATCTAACATATGCCATAGTGTGATATAAAAACTGGAGATACGATCTTGTGTAGAAAGGCATTGACCTCATTTTAGGGATGGGGCTATTTTAAAATTCAGTACAAAAACAAACAAAAGAGAACAACAACAACAACAACAACAACAACAACAACAACTACTACTACTACTACTACTTCTACTACTACTACAAAACAAGAGGACTGGCACAAAAATTGTTAGAATAGAAAAAGGAAATTTGATGCTTGGGATTCATCCTATATTGCTGATGCCAAGAACTATTTGCTGACTGGTGAAGAAAATTGCTGTTTCTTGAGAGGCACTGCCAGAGCCTGACTAATACAGAGGCACGTCAATGCATTTAACCATCAAATTGAGTCCTGGGATCCCAATAGAAGATCTAGTGGAATGACTAAATAACTGAATGGAATTGCAACCACATAGGGAGAATGGTATCAACTAACCAGAGCATCTCAAGCTCTCAGAGACTAAGCCACAAAACAATGATTATCCATGGAGGAATTCATGACCTGCAGGCACATATCTAGCTGAATATGGGTTCATCTGGTATCTATGTGACAGGAAGACCTTGTTCCTGTGTGGTCTTGAAGTTTCAGCATAGTGGAATGCTACAATGGTGAATTGACAGTGGGGGAGTGGGTGGAGGAGTGTAGTTACAAAGGAATAGAGAGGGTGAGAGAGAGGTTGTTATGTGAAGGTTATAAAGGGCTAACTGGGAAGGGAAAAATAATTTGAAATTTAAATGAATAAAATGATTAATTAAAAATATACTACCAAGTGAAACAAAATTTTCATCTGAGTAATGTCTAATGTCTAAGAAAATGTTATAATAGTTTACATTTGGACACACGTTTACTTCTGTCAGAATGGAAAGATCAATAGACCAAGTGAAAGTTCATTTGGATTGTAATGTGAAGAAAGGGGAAAACCCTTTCTTTGCAGGTGAGTGGTCAAAACTGTGCAGCAGCTAAGAAAATCATTATGAATATCCACAGATATTTGGGACTTGATATTTCTTGAGAGCAATCTATATTATTTGGATATATAATCAGATAAAAATCCATTCTTCCAGAAAGGCACTTGCTTCAGTATATATGGCAGTTATATCTGTAGTAGGGAGAATGTGAAAATAAATATGTAAATAAATAAATAAATAAATAAACAAACCTATCTAGATGTCTTTCAACATAGGAACAAATAAATAAAATGCATATAAAACCATGAATGATGCAGCAAGAAGAATTTTTTCTTGGTCATATTATTTTGCATTTTGTATATATATTCTACAGTTTATAGATATCTCTACGTAGCACAGAAAACTTTTTTCAAACATTTTGTTAAAAGTATTTTCTGGAATTTTGAGGAGGAATTATTTTTCTTCATCTTTTACAATTTGTGTGTGTGCGTATGTGTGTCTGTCTGTCTTTGTGTGTGTATGTGTGTCTCTCTCTCTCTTTCTCTTTCTCTCTCTCTCTCTCTCTCTCTCTCTCTTTCTCTCTCTCTCTCTCTCTCTCTCTCTCTCTCTCTCTCTCTCTCTCTGTGTGTGTGTGTGTGTGTGTGTGTGTGTGTGTGTGTGTGTGTGTGTTTGGGGCCAAATAGCTTGCTTTTGCCTTTACTGCATGAATTGAGCAAGAATCAAAAGTTTGATAAATGTTCAAGAGATCCTTCAATTTCTACCAGAGCATACTATTTGGTAATGCTCATCTATAAATTTAGTTAATACTGGAATATTGGAATTAGCATTTGATACATTTTCTGTTATATTTCTTGAGAGTACAGATGAGATATTGATAATTAAATTCAGTGTGTTTTTACATTGTGACACCACATTCATACATATTAAAAATTTACAAATGTATTATTGCTAAAAGTTTAATATTAGAAATTCTGAGTGTGAATTACAAGTTGAGCACTTTAGGATTCCTGTTACAAGGTATGGATTGAAAACTTCTGGTTTTCATTGACTGTGCTATAGGTGTTTTTTCTAATTCCACATTTTCTGGTGCTAATGCATTTTCTGGTGCCAATATCAATTTAAACATTTTGTGATGGTAAAGAATTTAGAAAAGTGGGTTATTTGAGGTAGTGAAAAAAGAATCATTTACAATTCACATTCCAAATATGACAGACATAAATTATGACAGAAAAAGCATGTTTTGGATAATTCCATGTTATCTCATTCTAACCTTCACTATGTACTGAATCACTTCTTTCTCACCAACAGATTGTTTCAAGAAAGAGTGGTTCTCATTCTTCTGATGTGACAGTTCTTGGGTATTATTGTCAGAAACTCTGTGACACTAAATAACCTGTTCCACTGTACATAATTGTGTCATCATGCCAACTTGAAAAATAAAACACAAACATAAGCATGTAGATATTTCAAAATCCTGGAACAGGCTCATAGAATCTCCACAGCTTAGAATTAGGGCAATGAACTTGGTGGAAAGCTTTTACATTTTAGCATGGAAAATCCAATAGAATTTGAATATGATATCACAAAATTATGAGTGGAATAATAACTGAAAGTTAATTTGAAAATTTTCCAGGATTGCCACATTTGCAACAAAATAACCTCTAATATACCTTTTGTAAAAATATTGTATGTAAGTATTAAACATTTATATCATTAATTTGAAACAAATATTACAATAATCATAGCTTCTTTGTTGGATTATTTCCAAGAAACAGTTCAAGTGTACTATTGGAATAAGTACAGTTTGCAGGTGTCTTTATTCCTTGTCTGAGATATTTTCATAGCAAATATATTGGATACTTCAGCATTATAAGAACTGTATCTCTGGATTCTCATTCTTGCCTGAATTGCCTACATCCTATTGTCAATATATGTCACAGCATATTTCAATTTGGATACTGGGTAAAATAGGAATATTTTTCTATACTATGTTATGTTATCCCAAGAATAGGAATCTCATCACATATATTTTACCAATTCCCAAATCATGCAAAAATCTAAAAAATAATTAATAATAAATTACAGTCCTGTTGTTATTCACTAAACAGATGAAATTAAAAATAAAATGTTTAATGATATCATGAAAATATCATTGGCATAGAGCCGTTTAACATTTATTTAATAAAATCTTCAGATTTTTCTCAATAAAGCTAAGAATCATCTCAATTTTCTTTTTTATTAATTAGATATCTAAACAATTTACTTTACATCCCTAGTATGGACATTTCTCTCATATAACAGACACCGTTCTAAACAGTCTCCAAGTTACTCCTTCCAATCATGCTCAAGGATTGAAAGCCCCACATTTCCATACATACACAGAGGTATATATCTCTAGGGCATCTAGTACCAGCAGCAATGACACCTTCTTCTCCTCCTGTGGCTAAAGAAGTTTAACCAATTATGGTAAAAGAAATGCATTTCAGGTAATAGTATCAGTGACACACTTTGCACCACTTGATGGGCAAAGCACATGAGGTCAAGTTGTACAGATACAACAGATATATAGAGTGGCTAATATAGCCCAAGCATGCTCTGTAGTGGTGTTTCAATATGTTTAAGGCCCTACTTCTGGCACATGGCAGGTGACTCTGTATTTTTTTTTTTTTTTTTGGCGTTGTGATTTACTCCTATGTACTACTCAATTCTGTCCACCTCTTATTTGTAAGATAACCCAAGTAACCCCAGATCTTCACCATGTGTCTCTAAATCTATTTACATCTGCTATTAAATGAAGCATCTCAGTAGACATTGCTATTAGGCTCCTGTCTGCTAGCCTAATAATATATCATTAAAAGAATCAGAGGTTATATCTTTTACATGGCATGGGACTCAAATTTTCTCAGTTGTTATTATTTCTGTTTCCAAAATATCTGCATATATAGTAGAAAAGAATTTTGGGGGGTTTTTTGAGACAGGGTTTTTCTATGTACTCCTGGGATATCCTGAAACTAACTCTGGAGACCAGGCTGGCCTTGAACTCACAGGAGGCCTGCCTCTGCCTCCCAAGTGTTAGGATTAAAGGCATGCTAAATCCATCCAGTGGAAAAAGGACAGCATTTTCAACAAGTAGTGCTGGCTCAACTGGAGGTCAACATGTAGAAGAATGCAAATTAATCCATTCTTATCCCCTTGTACAAAGCTCAACTCCAAGTGGATAAAGGACCTTCACATAAAGCCAGATACACTGAAACAATTAGAAGAGAAGTTGGGGAAGACCCTCGAATACCTAGGCACAGGCGAAAAGTTCCTGAACAGAACACCAATGGCTTATGCTCTAAGATCAAGAATCAACAAATGGGACCTCATCAAATTGCAAAGCTTCTGTAAGGCAAAGGAGACACTGTCAACAAGAAAAAACGGCAACCAACAGATTTGGAGAACATCATTACCAATCCTACATCTGATAGGGGGCTAATATCTAATATTTACAAAGAACTCAAGAAATTAGATGCCAACCAACAAAATAACCTCATTTAAAAATGGAGTACAGAGCTAAACAAAGAATTATCAACTGAGGAAACTCGAATGGCCGAGAAGCACCTTAAGAAATGCTCAACATCCTTAGTCATCAGGGAAATGCAAATCAAAACAACACTGACATACCACCTGACACCAGTCAGAATGGCTAAGATCAAAAACTCAGGTGATAATAGATGCTGGTGAGGATGTGAAGAAAGAGAAACACTCCTTCATTGTTGGTGGGGTTGCAAGCTGGTACAACCACTTTGGATGTCTGTCTGGCGGTTCCTCAGAAAATTGGGCATAGCACTACCTGAGGACCCAGCTATACGACTCCTGGGCATATACCCAGAAAATGCCCCAACAAATAACAAAGACATATGCTCCACTATTTTCATAGCAGCCTTATTTATAATAGCCAGAAGCTGGAAAGAACCCAGATGTCCTTCAACAGAGGAATGGATACAAAAAATGTGGTACATTTACACAATGGAGTATTACTCAGCTATTAAAAATAATGAATTCGAGAAATTCTTAGGTAAATGGATGGAACTAGAAAATATCATCCTGAGTGAGGTAACCCAATCACAAAAGAATACACATGGTATTTACTCACTGATAAGTGGAGATTAGCCCAAAAATTTGAAACAACAAAGATTCAACTACCAGACGACATGAAGCTCATGAAGAAGAAAGAACAAGTGAGGATGCCTAGGTCTTTCTTAGAAGGAGTAACTAAATACCCAAGGGAGCAAATATGGACACAAAGTGTGGGACAGAATCTGAAGGGTGGGTTGTATGGAGACCATTCCTTCTGGGTATTCATTCCATGGGCAGTCACCAAAAATAGATGCTGATAGGGTTGTCAGGATGGGAAAGCTGACAGCAGCCTGATAAGGCTGTCTCCTTAGAGGTCCCCAGAGTCTGACATACCCAAAGGCAGATACACACAGCTAACCATTAATCTGATCAAAGGTTCCCAATGGAGAAGTTAGAGAGTAAACTGAAGGAGCCTAAAGGGTTGGTGGCCTCATGAGGAGAGCAACAATACCAACCAGCCAGAGCTCCCCAGGGTCTAAACCACCAGCCTAGGAGCACATATGGAGAGACACATGACTCCAGCGGTATATGTAGAAGAGGATGGCCTTGTTGGGCATAGGTGGGAGACAAGGTCATTGGTACCCTGAAGGCTGAGTACTAAGGGGGGGGTAACCTGAGGGTGGGTACGGGGGCTGGGGGTAGGTGGGTAAACACCCTCATAGAAGCAGGAGGAGGAGGGATGGGATAAGGGGTTCCTGGGTGGTGGGGGAAATGTGGTAAGGGGATAAAATTTGAAATATAAATATTATATCCAATAAAAGAGGGGAAAAAATAAAAAAAGTGGTTAGAACCAGCATTCTTAATGAAATGACAGCCCCTTTAAAAAAAACTCTCTTGATACTAAAATTTGTTTTGAGAATTGTATATTGCAGAATGATCAGCCTTGGTGTATCTACTCAACAAGCAAGCTGGGCAGACCTGCTCAAACCTCTGAGGTCCGGAAATCCCATCTGAAGGCAGCGAAGACACAGCATCAGAGGATTGTCAATTTGCTCTTCCCCCCACTCCTCTTCTAATATCTCAACGTCCATAATCAGCTTGAAGAAGCTAATGAAGAGTCAGTGCCCCTATTCCCTGGGCTTGGGGACTAAGGTGGTAAATGTTTGACTGTCTTTCAAGGGAAAAGTAGTGGTTTTGTGGGAATAGAGAGGATTAGCTAGGGGTTAATTGCATAGCCATAACCGATTAGTAGAAATCTGGATAATTAATATTAAAATGAAGATATAAATTCTTAAATGGCACCAATTTACTTTGATTACAAATTTTAAGGTTTTCATTGGCATGAGCTTCTTAGTGATATAAGAGTGAGATGAATATTGTTACTCTCATAGGCATTGTACCAGTATAACACATTTAGGAAAACAAAGCTTAGACCCAGTCCTTCTTTAACTTTTTTTAAGTGATTTGAGATGGTCAGCCTGTGAGTTAAAGGACTATAGCAAATTCATGACTTGGAGTTTATTATAAGGGTGTTCTCTATGTTTTATTTAGAAATAGCTGAGTGGAGTTAACAGGCAACAGTCCAGATTACCTTACATGCATAGTTGGTTTTCAAAACATCAGAAATCCTTAGAATTGACATGACAAACATTTCTGTATTAATGTTCATTTTCATTAGAGACCTGTCTGCTCTGGACAGCTTCCTATGTTAAATTCTAAGAAGAAATTGAGCATCTTTGGAGTTACTCCAGTTGTGGTGAGACAGCCACTAGGCAAGAATTGCCACTTTCCTTCTACAGACAAATGACTGTCCAGAAAAGGACACACTTGCAGAATAGTTGACTGATTATACCTGCCTAGACAGAGTAATCAGCCCTTAATAATTGGGCAGCACTAAGGTCTGTCAGATGATCCTGGGCCAGAAGGCAGAAGAACAAATGCTCCAAGGTTTTGAAGTAGAGCGAGTGTCCAGGTGTTCAGAGGTCTCTATAAATTGGCTAAGTTTTAGAAGGTATGCTTTGTGCTTCCCACAATTATAGTTAACTCAGTCATTCATTATTTCTGACAGGGTTGAAATCTTATAGCTATTTACCTTAAGAGAAAAGATTTGAGTGGATGGTCATCAGCTGACATTCATCCTAAATCCAGGTTCAGAACTAAATGTTTTAGTTATAATAGATGACAGAGGTTCTGGTTAGTCAACAACTGGGTATTAGGACTATCTTGTACCTCACTGGTATAAATTGGCATAATTATGCTCTAATTGTATTTTGAGAGAAAAGTTTCATTTTAACAGGAAGGGTGATGTGTAGGAGGAGCTAAGGTTAGGTACTGAGAGGAAGAAAAGGAGTAAGAAGAGGAGAAGAAGAAGGATAGGAGAAGCTAGGTGATGAAAAAGAGAAAGAGGGGGGAGACAGGGAGACAGATATTCATGTATCTCCACCAGTCAAAGATAGTTGTTATATCTAGGTTGATCAGTGGGTTACACCTCTGATTGAACAATTTCAAACTTATAAAGCTTATGATTAACATTATTTTAAAAAAATGTATAAATGTAAAAAGGAAAAGGGGGTATGGGATAGGGGCTTTCTAAGGGGGGGATGGGGAAAGGGGATGGCATCTGAAGTGTAAATAAAATATCTAATAAAAAAAATAAAGGCATGTGCCATCACTTTCTGGAAAAAAAATATTTGTGTCACAGTTTTTATGAATAGTATTTATGAATAGTTTTTATGAATAGTTCAACAAACTTTTCTCCATTGTACATTACTTCTGGCTCCAAGAGGAGGCCACTTCATATTATGCATCACACATATGTTGAAGACATATGGAAAAAACTCATGTGATAACATATACTGTCAAGTATGTGGTGCAAGGGTCACATTCTTTCATTGCTGGTAAAAGTGTAAAGATGTATAACTTTTTTGGAAATTAATTCATCAATTTCTCAGGAAATAGGAAATAATTTTACCAAAATGATAAGCTATACCTCTTTAGAAGGTTAGAGTAATCATTTTATTCTATTAGATTGCGTACTGCAAAACAGTTTACAGAACTGATTCTACACTCAAACAACTGAGGGCCATAAAACATTAGAAAGTAGTAATGCACATTATAATTATAATGCAGTTATAATTTGGAAGTAGATTCTAAAACCATGGATGGTAGGCAGTTGCTACCTAATGTGCCATGTGATACATATAAAAACAAACCACTATATGTTTGTCTTTCTTCTGGAATGTAACTGGTACAGAGCAAGTAGAATTGCTGCACCTAAATTAAAGTATTTATGATTATAATTGACATTCAATGTGGCCTTAAACCCACAACACTGCATTATGGTTATCACACTTTAGTTTTATTTTCTTTATTTTCTCTTCTGGGGTAAATAAAAAAAAAAAACTGCTGAAACGGAGAAATGAATAATATGATAAATCAAATGAAAAGAAACAGATTACTTATTATTAAGCAGAACATTTTGAAGCCATAGTCTTGAAGGTTTAGAAATTATATATTGCTGCAAATTGAAATTATACTTTTATACCTTAGTACAAAAAATATATATTGATATTTTGAAAATTTTATGGTGATAACTCTTTTCATTGGATATTTTATTTATTTGCATTTCAGATGTCATTCCCTTTACCCATCTCCCCTCCCTAGAATTCCCATTCCAATCCCCTTCCTCTGTTTTGCTTTTATACCATTTCAATTACATGCATGTATTAAGGTCGGTTGTAAATTGAGGGTTTAGCAATACAATAGATTCAAATAGTCAAAGACCAAGCAATACAATAAATACAAATAGGCAAAGAACAAGCAAGATATTAAACCCAATTACAGAATCATTTCCCTGGTCACTGTTTCTAAGAGCTTATCAGGATGACCAAAGTGTCTGAGCCTACTTCTCTGTCCTACCCCAAGGTCATTTTTACGTCTGAAGTCTACTTTCCTGTTCTAGTCTAAAATTTAGATTTATGTCTGAAACTGCTTCTTTGTTCTGACCTAATATTTAGATTTCTGCCTAAAATTACTTCTTTGTTCTAGCCTAAGATTTAGATTACTACCCTAAAAAATTACTAAGTTGTTCTAGCCTAATGTCAGATTACTTTCTGAAGCCTACTTTTTTGTTGTTGGCCCTTGTCAGATTCTTGCCAAGCTGTCCCAAAGGCTCTCTGCCTCTCCCTTTTTTACATTTCATTAACAAGACAGAATCTGTAGTTGGCCAATTTGTTAAGAATATAGATATTTTTCAGACTAGGGTATTGGCTGGGTGAAGGTTCACAAGACAGGTCACTATGACTCTACCTATGATTCACTATGATTCTAAGTTGGTACTATCTGCCAAGGCCGACTATTTACAAGGTCTATGTCCACTCAGGCTGGTAAATTTTCATAAAAGCTGACTGTTTACAATAGCATATAGCCATCTGTTTCAGTGTTTTTCCACAGAGATCCCAGACTTTTGTTAGCAGGCATGTATGTAAGGCCTATTGCTGATTTTAGGCCTATGTCTGATTTTAGGCCTTCAGTGTATAATCAGAACTGCCCCTTATATCTCCTCCCTTCTCCAAGTATAGAAGGGGTGGTGATTCTAATCTTGCAAAGGCAGTGATAGAGGACTGACCTCCAGGAATTAAAGGGGACCTTGTAATGTCTCTGGTCCTCCTGTCATTGTCCAGTGAAGTATAAGGGCTATACCTGTAGTGAGCCGCTGTTTCAGTGGCTACACATTTGCATTTCCAAGATGGCGCTGGCCGCATGTTTCCCCAGCAGTAAACATTCATTCTGCGCAGCTGCCAGGCAGAAAGAGCGCAAGGTCACTGGCCTATCCTGAGGCGTAATATTGGGTGGTGAGCGAGCAGCCATTCAGAAGTGAATACGTCACTCTAGGGTGTATTTAAGGGAGCCTCTTCCGGTTTCTTCAGTCTTTTCCACTTTTGCTGTTACAAGAAGTAAAGCCTCGTCTGTAGTGATACCCGATTACTGCCTCCGTGTCCTTATTCGCGGGCGAAGGGGACACAGAAGAGGTGCGCGTAACATATACCCATCCCAAAGTCTTTTTTTTTTTTCTGGTGAGGGGATACTTTTGAAATCAACCCCTATGCAGTCAGGCTTTTCCCTCAGGAAACCCAGAAACATATTTTTAACTTTTATTTATATTCCCTTGCAATGCTTAGACTTGCAGCCTAAGCAAGAATTCAGATCGCCAGTCAGAGGGGTTTCTGGGTGACCCCTCTCTGCTTAGTCTAGGTATAGAAATCCCCTCTTTTAGGTTGGGTGGAGATGGGTTTTGGGAACCCACTGAATAGTGTAACAACCTCATCTTGAGTCTTGTGGTGCTAGCAAGATCAAGCTATATATGCCACTTTTGAAGCTTGATTAAAATAGAAATACTGACCTCAGGCCATGGTTAATTTTATCTGCAGTATCTACTGCATCAATGCTCAACAGAGCAGCATTCTTAAAATTCATAAGCTCACTATGTAATTTTAACACATCCAGAGAAATGATTGAATTATACCAAATACTCTGCAAGTGCCTTTAAACTTCTTCCAAATTATAATGAATAGCAATGTAAATTTTAGAACTAACATGAATCCAACAGTATTTGGCATAACACTCAAGATGGCTCCTTACCCCTAAATTCTAAACCTCCTCTTAATATTTTGAATAAGATAAAGGACATAAATCCATTCTTCCAGATGCCTATCAAAATCCTCTGTATAGTCAAAACATTAGTAACATTTTTTTTTTACTAAATGATTAACAAAAGTTGCTGCCTTAACTTCTTTTGTCACAGCAATTGCAGAAGCAGTGGTGTTGTTAATCAATGTAATTAAAGCTGTTATAACAGCAAAAACAGGCCTACATTCTTCTTGCTTCTGCTTAAAGCCTGACTCATTTCCTCCACTACTTTGCAAGCTATTTTTTGAATATTAATGTTCTTTGATACTCAGGTCGCTAAAACAAAAGCTGATTGATAGACCTCTGTAACTGACATGCTGAATTTCAAAACACAAAAAAATAGAAGCTGTACATTCAACGCATCTTACATCAAATTCTGTAGGAGAAACAAAAATTATTTTTAACTTGAAAATTAGAATAGCATTAATGCATGTGCTAACATTTCCTTACATATTTTAATACTCTTTCATTTTTCTGTACAGTTGGTGATTTAGATTATTAGGTGATGAGAGTATTTTATTTTCGGACCCATTCTATTTTGTGTTCTTGTTTATTTTTGGAAACAAATTGCATAAATTTTCTTCTATGATTTTGTTGACATTTTTCTGGTCCTTTATGTGTGAATCTTTGTTCTCTTCTATTCCTTCCATTCCCAGACTTGGTCTTTTCACTGTTCTCTAGAATTCCCGAATGTTGTGTCTAAGAGTTTTCTATTTTGAATTTTCTTTGACCTTTGTGTCAATATCTTATAAGAAATATTATTTTCATGAGATTCTTTCTAACTCTCCTGTTAGTAATTCTTGACTCTGTACTTTCTGACATCTTTCCTAGGTTTATCATTTTCTGGATTTTCATGATTTTTGTTTTCCTTATTGCTTCTATTTCCACTTTAGGCCTGTACCTGTTTGCTCAGTTCTTTGCCCTCTTCGATTCTATTTTATGATATTGCTATAAGTGATTTTTTTTTTGTTGTCTACTCAAGTGTTTCTATATCTTTAGCTGCATTTCTTTCAATGAGTTATTTATATACTCCTTTAAGAACTTTATTATCTTCAAGCAACAGAAATTTAAGATCAGCTTCCTAGTTTAAAGCTGTGTTAAGGTACCCAAGGCTTTTTGTGGTGAAATAATGAGGTTTGATGATGCCAAAATATAATGGCTTTTGGTGTTTATGGACTTGCTCTTGTCTCCCAAAATCTGGGGTGGATGGCTTCTGGAGACTGACTTCTCTATCTCTCTGTTTTGCTGCAGATCTCTTGGGAGCCCTGTGGCCCTGAATATAGGAAACATCTTTTGAGGCCTCCAGACTATCAGGTCTTCAGTGGGTCAAACAAGCTTATTGTCTGCTCATGTATAATGCACAGACCAAGTCTATTGTACTCTTGGAATTTCCATGTCCTCCAGTTATTTCAGTGGGTTCCACACCTCTTTCCTGGCTGCTGTTGACCTCCTTGTAAGGGTTTCAGACTGTGAGTTTTTCAGTGGAGAAAACATGCTGATTGTCTGACCATAGGGAAGAAAAGGGTTGAAAAGTGGATGGAGTATATGCAGCAGGTGAGGGAGGATAAAGATATGTGTCCTGAATGTGCTGATATCTTTGGTGTTTGCCAGCTGCTGGCATTATTTGGGAGGATCTCTTACTTGTGTCTCTGGCTGTAGCAATAGCAGAGTTCCACCAGGCCTTAGACTGTGTGGTCTTGAGAGGAGAAGACATGTTGATGGTCTGCTCAAGGATTAGGCACAGACAGGCATACATGATTTTCTTTATATATGATTAAAATATCATAATATATATGAATTTTTATTTGGTTATTTATTGATGATTATCTAGGTACATATCTTAGGAATAATGTTTATTTTCTGAGATAAACATGGAACTTTTGTGACAATATAAAAGGGAGGATTCATTCAAGTAATATTCTTTATCTTTCTTCCATTTTTTTTTTCTGTTCACCTTAGGCTTCAATCCAAGGACCCTTCCTCTCTTACCTGGCCATATATCCCATTCCTGTACTTCTCTCCTGTGAACATGGAGTCTAACCACGATTTAAACAGTCCTTGTCACTTCAAAATAGTGTCTGACTAGGCCATCTTCATCCACTGAAGCTAGATAAAGCAACCCAGTTATGGATGGTTGATTCAAAGGCAGACAATGAACTAAATGTAAGACATATGCCAGTTATGATGGAAGGAAACACATTACATCCAAGCTTCACAATTTCCACTTTATGTGTGTGTTCCTGAACAAGTCTTGTTAGTGTAAATGTTGGTGGTTTAGTGTCTGTGTGTCTTTTTTTGGTGGTCTTTTCTATGCTTACCCACAAGAAATGCATTGTTTTAATTTGTTGGTCTTCTCATAGAGTATCTTTGAAGGTTTCCTTAGTTCTTAACTCTTGCAGAGGACAGTCTGAAATACATGTGACATTTGGCTATGAGTCTCCATGTATGTTTCACTAGAAACTTTGTGGAAAATCTCAAAAAGATGTTTATACGATTCCATTATTGAATTCAATCTGATAGAAGAATAATCTGAGAGTACAAATTTTTGAAGGAAGAAGACTTGCCTGCAATACGTACCTACTAATCCTTTTAGGACAGGTTTGCATATTTCACAGAAATCCTAATTTTACAAGCAATTCTTATGCTATCAGAATGATTCTTACCCATGGTAAATGATTATAAATATATAATGTTTCCAGGCCAGTTGAAAAATCAAGTGGGACTCTTAGACCCTGTGAAGAGGAATGAGATGCATGAGAAAATAAGGAGGCACAGCAAGTCAAGTATTTTGATCAAGGTAACAATTTTTTTTTATTTTTCACAAATGTTAGATACTCTGAAAACAGGCTATGGGGAGAGTTAGGAAAGGAAAGGGGGCTTTGTAAGTGGAGTAAGCTAGCTGTAGCTGTGCAGTCTAACTAAGTTATTCTCACAAAGCCTTTCTGTTACCGGGGGTTCTAAAAACATGTATCTAGAAAGATGTTGTCTAAATCTAAAGATCAGGAGGAAGGGTTACTAAGGTGGGTTGCTATGAGGCCTTGTTTGAAGTTCTGAGAACTGACAAGTGAATCATGGAAGGTAATCAGAAAGAAAAATAATGAATAGGAAAGCCAAGGGTTAGTGTTTGTCAAGAGTAAGGCCTTGTCATGGCTTCCCACAATATTGAAGCTGTGTTAATTTGAAAGATATAAAATTATTTTCCGATGCTGATTTTAAGAGTAGTCTCACACTTAACCTTAAATATAAATTTATACACAATTAATAAACATATATCGTGGTGAAGTTTACAGTTTATTAAATATTTCAGTCATTGAAAAAGTTATTTTTCTACTAGAAAAAAGGTTCACTTTAATAAAACCTGTAGAGAATTACAATATTATGCTTAAGTCTGTTATGTAAAATTTAAAGAATAAATTTCTTCTTATTGAGAAATCTCAGCTGTAAACATAACTATAGCTGAGAGAAACCCAACATTTCTGTATTTATTGTGTTTGATTCTAAGTACCCTACCATAAAACATAATTTTGCAAATGCATGTTAATACTTATTTAAGTATACACATAAAGTATGTGTCTGTTGTATGTGTTGGACCAATCCTCTAATTAGTACTCATTAGCAAATAAATAAGTTGAATTAACTTATGGTTTTTGTTGGCTATATCTATTGTCAATGTCTATTAGAATTATCACTGTGTGTTTACACCTAGAATATTACACATAAATGTGTGTGTCTCTAATCAGAAATTTTACTTTTCCATTTGTGCCAGTCACCTAATTATAATATTCAGATTTACTAGAATTTATTTGTACATTAAAGTAGATTTTGTGTTTATAATAACTGTAGCTTGACTGAAGTTGTTTACTGGAGTAATCACATAATTTTTTTCTTTATGACTGACAATGAGTTGTATAAGAGAAGTCTTTTTGGGTGACCATTCATACCATGTTTTATGTAAGAAATTAAAAGCTTGCTTGTGTTTGGAGGCTAAAAATTTCCAACATAATTCTCATAATAACTTCTTTATGCTGTTTTATTTTATAATGATGAACTGAATAACAGCAAGATAAATCAATTGAAATGTGTGCAAGGGCTACTCTGAAATATGTTATTTGTATAAGTACAGAATGAGGGTAAAAGGTATGTCGTTTTGTAATGTCTTGACTTGACAGGTTCTGCAGTATCTTCCAATGATCTTTTTCATTACCATATAAAAGTATTTCTCCTATTACTTTTAATGCACACACCCAAGGAAACATCCTTACACACATACACACACACACACACACACACACACACACCAAGTATACTGCACATGATGAGTACACACCAGTGGTTATAATTAAAGATTAAAAGGGATTGACTCTTAATCCAGAAATTTTTTATGCATTTGATATAGTGTGAAAAAATATACTTTAATATTAAAATTCTGAAAAGAAAATTTTAGAAATGTATTAGATATAGCTTCAGTAATAAATGAAATTATATGTTTAGGAATATTTTCCCCATTTGTGAGTACCTAAGTTGGGAGGAATATGGAGAGGAAGAGAAGGAGTAAGGAGTGCAAGAGGAGAAGAAAGAGAAGGAGCTAATGAGAGAGAAGCAGAGAGAAGGTAACATGGCAGTGGGCATTCATGTGTCTCTAGCACTCAAATGTAATTGATATATCTAGGGTATTGGGTTACACCTCTAATTGTGTGGGCATCCTGTTATTGAGCATTTCTAAATATATAAATACTTTTGATGACCTAACCATTAGAGTCTCATTTCCACCAGGCTCTTGTGGATGGCAGAATGTTCTGGGCTCAGTTCAGGATCCTGGAGACAGCGTGGAAAATTGGCAGAGCCATCTCCCATCCTGGTTTCTTTTGGGTGGCATAGCAGTATCTTGGGCTGTTTAACTCGTGGCCTAAGCCAGTGGACTCATATCTAGCATAGTCAGGAACATGGTGGCTATAACAAGAAGCCAGATTGGGTCCCACCGACTTTAAATATAAACCACAACAATTATATATGATTAAAATGTAATAAATGTAAACAAAATCATCAAAAAGATAGTATCAGTAGACAGAAAACCTACAAAATATGACAAAATTTTGTTTGGGCAGATGAAGATATAACATAATATTATATAGTTTCACTCATAAAGCCTTGTTCTTAACTTAGCAATCTAATAAGGTTTTTGACCCATGTCAATGTCATTATTGTAAAATCATTTCACTTAGGACTTTAAGCCAAGACAATGGAACTCACATTTGCACAGACAATTCTCACAGAAAATACAGAAGACAAGGAAAGTAACCCATATTTATAATGACAGAATGGCAATATTCTTCTTAAAGTTCTTTAAAAATTCCATAGTCTTAGACGCAAATATCCATCCACTTATAGAGTTTTGGTAATGTTAGTGAAGTCACCTATGTACAACTAACCAAAACTAGTGTTTTTATTATAAAAAATGAATACAAACATAAATTCTTCCGAAGAGGTTAATCATGGTCACTCACAATCATCTATCTACTTTGGCTTGAATGTTCAGAAGAGCAGCAGAATGCAGCAAACAGGAATAGTCTTGTGCAGGAATGGTTTGTTCTCCTCTCCCTAATGATAAATAACCTGAGCTGCTTTTGTCTGTCCTTATATACTGCTGATGAGTTCATAAATTATCATTCTTTATAGAAGCAAGAACTGATTAAATAGGGTCTTCAGAATCATCCTGGTCCAATGGATGGTGTTCAAACATTTCACTCTGAATACAACTACTATTAATTTCTCCAATAGTTGAATTTAGCCAATTTTACTTAACAAATACATATAAAGCCTGAAACAATGTTTTCACAATAAAAACTCTTATATGTGAGAATTCAGAAATAAGCCTAAGCCTTCTTATTGGTATGGAATTTACAATTACAATTCATAGCAATATACAAAACCTCCCTAAATTCACATTTTTGTCAAAACAAAATTATCTTTTTCTTAATAATAATAATAATAATAATAATAATAATAATAAACAGCATTCTCTAAGAAAATTAAAATTAATATCTAAATTCTAAGGTAAATTTACATTTAATAATACAGTAAGGGAAATTGCAACAGATTTGTGAGACTGCGCCACTGCCTTCCATAAGACACCATAGGTTACGTATCTCTCAGTAAGTCTGGCATAACTAGAAATATAAAATACCTACATCCTAGAAAGACTATCATAAACAGAAAAACAACTAATTTTTTCCCAAGAGGTTTTCCATCACAAGTAACACAAATTTATGATACTGGTCCAGAAACCCAAGTCCGACCTATCTACAAAAAGGTCTACCTTAACCTGTGTGAGAATGATCCAGGAACATAAGTGTTCCACTGCAACCAGGGGAATATAGGAGGCCTGGCCTAACATGAGAGGGCACTGCTTGCCTTCAGGAGGCCTGATCTGACCTAGGTCACAGACCTCAACCTGCCTGAAAGGAAACTACTCCATTTATAGAGCATTTTAGATAACCCCAGAGAAAATCAGGTGAGAAAAAGGAAGCACAAAAACAAAAGAAACAGAAATCAACATAATTTTTAAAACATCAGAACCCAGTATTCCTACCACATTAATTCATGGATCTTCTACAATACACAAAGAGCAAGATTTAGAAAAAACATTATGGCATGTGTATACTACATGTCTTTATAAATAACCCCTTATAAACACAGGAACATAAAATCAAATAGGAGAAGGAAATTAACAAAACTTTCCAAGACCTAAAAATAGTAAAAATTTATAAATAAATCACAAATACAAGGAATCCTGGAGATGGATACCCTAGGAAAGTGATTAGGAACTACAGACGCAAGAAGTACTAAGAGCACAAGACATTGAAGAGAGAATCTTAAGTACAGAATGTATCAAAAAATATATTAACACATCAGTCAAAAAACAAAAAGGAAGCAAACAAAAATGCATAAAAATAAATCTAACCACAACTCTCAGAAAATGGGAATACAGTGAAAACAAAACAAGCCTAAGAATAACAATAATAGAAGAGGGTGCAAATTCCCAGTTCAAATGGATAAAACATCTTCAACAAAACAGAAAAATGTCTTTAGCCTAAAGTAAGTGATGGCCATACATTTAAGCCAAGCCTACAGAATATAAAATAAATCAGACCTGAAAATTAGGATTTTATTTAACAACAACAAAACAACAAAAACAAAACGCTATATGGACAGAGGAATGAAAGAATATTAAAATATGTACAGGGGATAAGGCTTAGTAACATATAAAGGCAGATCTATTATAATTACACCAACTATCTTAAGAAAGAAGCAAAGAGCCAGAAGAGTTTGGACAAATGTTGTACAGAATTTGTGTGACCACAGATGACATTCTATGCTTCTATATGCAGAAGATGATATATAACTAATTATACCTAAGTGACAATAATATAGCTACCAGGCAAATTTTTTAGCAAAGTGATTTTATATAATATTAAGTCAAACAAAATAGATACCAATTAAAATTATTTATAAAATATAGAACCAGTACCTTCACAATAGATACAAATAATAAAAATATCTTTGTATAACTCTAACCAAGCAAGTGAAAGTTTTTTATGACAAGAACTTAAAGTCACTGAAGAAAGAAATTAAAGAAATTAGAAAAATCTCAATGCTCAATTATTAGAAATGTTAACACAGTAAAAATGTTCATTAAACAAAGAGTGTTTCTGAAGGGCGCTATGGCTCCAGATACCTATATAGCAGAGGATAGCCTTATGTGACAGCAATGGGAGGAAAGGCCATTGGTCCCAGGGAGGGTTGATGCCCCAGTCAGATGATGTTGGAGCAGTGCCACAAGTGAGTGTGGGTGGGTGTGGGAGCACGCTTCCACAGACAAAAGGAAGAGAAGAGGGTAGATGAGAGATGGGGGTTTGGTGGAGGGGTAACTGAGAAGTGGGGTATTATTTGAGACATAAATTAAGGAATGACATATATATATATATATATATATATATATATATATATATATATATATATATTTTCTCTAAATACTATTCTAATATTAAAAAGTAATCTGTCAATTCAGTAAAATCATTATCAAAAATAACAACATGATCCTCACTGGCATGGAAACAGCAATTCTTATTTCATATGGAAAAACAAAAACACAAGATAGCCAAAATTAATCTGAAAAATAAAAGGACTTATGCAGGAAGCACCATCCCTGACTTCATGGTGTACTACAGTATAATAAGAGTAAAAAAAAAAAATCACTATATTGAATAGACCTGAACAGGTTGATCAATGGCATATAACTGAAGACCAAGAAATAACCCACACAAACATGGACAGTTCCTCTTTGACAAAGAAACCAACAATAGAAAATAAGAAAACATTTCTAACCAATGGTGCTTTTCTAACAGGTAATATGCATGTAGAAGTATGAAAACAAACCGATATTTATTACCTTGCACAAAGGTTAAGTTCTAAGATCAAGGACTTCAAGAGAAAATGAAATACAATGAATGTAATTGAAGAGAAAGTGAGCAATAGGCTTGAATAAATTGGCATGGAGGAACATTCCAGAATAGAAAACAAAGGATTTACTCACTATGAACAACAAGTAACAAAATGGGACTACAATAAACTGAAAAGTCAATAGGACAGAAAGGGACCCTACAGATTGGGGAAAGATCTTCACTATCTCTACCTCCAATAGTGGGCTAATATCCAAAATATTTAAAGAACTCAAGAAGTTAGACTAAAAACAAAAACAAACCAAAAAACCAAAAAAATTCCAAATAACTCAATTTTTAAAAAGCTTTATAGATAAACAGAGAGTTCTCAACAGAAAAATTTCAAATGATCATGAAACTATTTATGAAAGTTTCAAAATTATTACACATCACAAAAGTATCAATCAAAGATACCTTAAGATTACACCTTACTCTACTCAGAATGGCAAAAATCAAAAACGTAATTGACAGCACATTCTGGTGTGGATGTGTAAAAAGAAGAAACCTTCTTTATTGCAGGTACAAATGCAAACTGTTTAAAACAGTCTCTAAATTAATCTGGTGTGTCCCTAGATAATTTGGAAATTGGTTTATGTAAAGTTCTAGCTATATAGTGCCTGATTATGTAACAAAAAGATATTCCAGCATACTATAAGATCATCTACTTCACTGGATTTATAGCAGCCTAAATGCTGATAAGTGAGAGGGAAGTGCATCAGATGTACATCCACCAAAAAATGGATACAAAAAATGTGGTTCATTTACACAATGTTAGAGGTAACATATAGCTATTAAAATCAAAGACAACATCTGTTTTGCAGGCCAATCACTGGAATGAGGAAATATCCCTCAGGAGTTGACCCAGAGCCAAAAAAACTTTCATAATATTTATTCATTGGTAAATGTATATTAGGCAAGAAGTACTGTCTAAGTACAATAAAGTCTATGAGATATTTAACAATTAATGCCCATGTGAGGATGATTTAACCACAGTTTTCAGGGGGTAAGATAATATAATCATGGGTGGCAGAGAGAGGAAGGGATCTTAGTGGAAGAAGAAAAGCAAAAGAAAAGGGTTTAAGAGCATCAGGTATGCAAGTATAAGATAAAAACCCTGAAGACCAGAAGAATGAATAAAGATATAAAGCTGTGGGTGTGGAGTGCAGATGGAACCTCTAGAATGTCCTAAGGACCTGTGATCTGAGAGGATGCCAGGATTCAGTACTGAAGATCTTAGATGAGATCTTCAAAGTGGAGAGTTCTTCAAAGTGGAGGGCTTCAAGTGAAGAAATGGGATCACCCACCTATCTTCAAAAATATTGATACATAATTGTTCCTGTCTAATGTCTGTCCAGGATTGGCTATGAGGCTATAAGTTTTCAACGCTGTCAGAAATCCAGAATGACTGAATTAACTATAATTGTGGGAAGCACAAAGCATAGCTTCTAAAATTTAGCCAATTTATAGAGGCTTCTGAACAGCTGGACACTCCCTCTACTACAAAATGTTGGAGCATCTGCTCTTCTCCTTTCTGGACCAGGATCATCTGACAGACCTTAGTGCTCCAGAATTATTAAGGGCTGATTACTCTGTCTAGGCAGATATAATCAGTCAACTATTCTGCAAGTGTGTCCTTTTCTGGACAGTAATTTGTAGATGGAAAGAGGCAATTTTTTTCCAGTGGCTGTCTCACCACAACTGGAGTAACTCCAAAGATGTTTAATTTCTTATTAGAATTCAATACAGGAAGTTGTCAGGAGCAGGCACGTCTCTAATCAAAATAAACATTAACATAGAAATGCTTGTAACATCAATTCTGTGGACTTCCGATGATTTGAAAACCAACTATCCATGTAAGATAATCCTGACTGTTGTCTGTTAACTCCACTCAGCTATTTCTAAATAAAACATAGAAAACACCCTAACAATAAACTCCAAGCCATGAATTTGCTATAGTCCCTTAACTCACAGGCTGACCATCTCAAATCAGTTAAAAAAGTTAAAGAAGGACTAGGTCTAAGTCTTGTATTCCTAAATGTGTTATACTGGTACAATGTCCAGGAGTGTATCAATATTCATCTCACTTTTATATCAATATGAAACTCATACCAATAAAAAAAGAAAGAAAAAAGAAAAAAGAAAAAAATAACATAAGAAAGATCGCAATGCCTGTCCATCCTGAAATCAATCCAGTGAGTGGGAAACAAACCTGGACTCCATCACTAATAATATTTTATTTTGTAAACATGAAACTAGATGGCTGTCTTCTGAGAAATTTACCAGCATGTTACTGGGATAGATTCACTTAAGTATAGCCAGCAATTGGATTGAGTTCAGTGAGCTCTTTAGATGAAGGAGAAGAATGAATGAAAATAAGGAAATGACAAAAGTGTAATCTAACCTGGAGCTCCCAGAGAATAAGCCAACTAGCAAAGAATATTCATGGACTTTGTTGCTTTGCACATATGTACACAACCCTGCTTTGTCTAGCATTACTGGAGTCCATGCATCAAATCCAGTTGAGATATGATGTAACAAGAAAGGGAATGATGGAAAAGTGTGGTGAGGGTGGATGGGAGTGAAACAGTCTCAAAACACAGAGGACCCAGACTCCCAACAGTTCTAACATGCCCAGGAATGTAGGCGAATAAGCTGTACCTCCCTCTTGGAGTAATTTGTGACCCACTGGGACCCACAAACTTTTCAAGGCTACTTGCACAGGATCCTTTCTATCAGTGCCTGCAACTAGAGCAGCCCTAAGGCTTCAGCTCTGTACCTAACCTCCCAAAGCCCAGAGGAAGCTGGACTCCCAGGAGCTCCAACACATAGGAACTTAGGATAACACTATTGTAGGATCTCAGGAACTTAGGCACACCAAGATTTCAGGAGCCCAGAATCAATCTGACTCCCAAAAGCTATCACAATCAGGGTCACAGGATCACAGAATCACAGGATCACAGGATCATATCTTCACAGGATCACAGGATCACAGGATCACAGGATCACAGGATCACAGGATCACAGGATCACAGGATCACAGGATCACAGGATCACAGGATCACATCTTCACAGGATCACATCTTCACAGGATCACAGAGACAGCTTGATTAGGAGGAGTACTGACACAACCACAATCACAGGACAGATGGGCTCAGTCAGAGATAGTCATTGAAGGTAGCACTAGAAAGATGGTAGATGCCACAGATGGCAAAAGGCAAGTGCAAAAACATAAGCAACAGAAACCAAGGTTACTTGGGATCATCAGAGCCTAGTTTTTCTACAATAGAAAGTCCTGAATAACTGATGACACCAGAATAGCAAGATTCAGATTTAAAATCACTTCACATGATGATTATTGAAGACATAAAAAAGGACATAATAACTACCTCAAAAATACAGGAGAACACATGAAAATAAGTAGAAGCCCTTAAAGAAGAAACCAAAAGTCCCTTAGAGAATTACAAGAAAGCACAACCAAACAGGTGAAGGAATTGAACAAAATGGAACAGAACGTTAAAATCTGGAGTAGAAATAAGAAAGAAATCACAAAGGGAGACTACTCAGAAGATAGAAAATCTAGGACAGTTATCAGGAATCATGAATGCAAGCATCACCAACAGAATACAAGAGTTAGAAAAGAGAATATCAGGTGCAGAAGATACAATAAAAAAAAACATTAAAGCAACTGTGAAGAAAATACAAAATGCAAAAAAAACCTTCTAACCTAAAACATCCAGGAAATTAAGGATACAATGAAAGACCAAACCGAAAGTGAATTGAAATAGAAGAAAGCAAAGATTCCCAAATTAAAGGTCCAGTAAATATCTTCAAAAAATTATAAAAGAAAACTTCTTTAACCCAAAGAAAGAAATGCCTATGAACATAAAAGAAGCCTACAGAATGCTAAATAGACCAGATCAGAAAAGAAATTCAACCTCACCACATAATAATCAAAACACCAAATGCACACAACAAAGAAAATTTATTAAAAGCAATAAAAGAAAATGTCAAGTAACATATAAAGGCAGACCTATCAGAATTACACCAGACTTCTCACCAGAAACAAAAAAATCCAGAATATCCTGGACAGAGGTCATACAGACAAAAATAGAACACAAACACCACTCCAAGGTTCTATATCAAGCATAACACTCAATTACCATAGATGAAGAAACCAAGATATTCCATGATAAAAACCAAATTTACACAACATCTTTCCACAAATCCAGCCCTATAAAAGAAAATAGAGGGAAACCTCCAACACAAGGAGGGAACTTACATGCTGAAAAAAGCAAGAAAGTGATCTTCTTCCAACAAACCCACAAGAAGATAGCAACACAAACATAATACCACAACTAATAACAAAAATAATAGGAAGCAACAATCTCTCCTGTATAATATCTCCTAACATCAAAGTTCCCATAAAAGACAGACACTAATAAACTGGATATTTAAACACGATCCAACATTTTGCTACATACAGGAAAGAAACTTCGATGACAAAGACAGACACTATCTCAGAATGAAAGGCTATAACAATTTTCCAAGCAAATGGTCCAAAGAAACAATCTGGAATAGGCATTCTAGTATTTAATAAAATCAAGTTTCAACCAGAAGTTATCAAAAAAGATAAGAACATACACTTCGTACTCATTAAATGAAGAATCAACCAAGATGAATTCTCAATTCTGAACATGTATGCACCAAATGCAATTCATAAAAGAAACTTTACTAAAGCTTAAAGCACACATTGCACCTCACACAACAATAGTGGGAGATTTCAACATTCCACTCTCAGCAAAGGACAGATCATGGAAACAGAAACTAAACAGAGAAACAGTGAAAAAAAGAGAAGTTAAAAACCAAATCAATTTTGCAGATATTTATAGAACATTTCTTCCAAAACCAAAACAATATATTTTCTTCTGAGCACCTCATGGTGTACCTTCTCCAAAACTGGCCATATAATTGGTCACAAAACAGGCCTTAACAGATACAAGAAAATTGAAATAATGCTATGCAAACTATCAAATCACCACAGACTAAGGCTGGTCTTCAATAATGATAAAATCAATGGAAATCCCACATACACCTGGAAACTGAATAATGTTCTACTCAGTGATAATGTGAAGAAAAAATAATTTAAAGAGATGTTAGAATTTAATGAAAATGATGTCACATCATACCAATACTTGCAGTTCACAATGAAAGCAGTTCTAAGGGAAAAACTTATAGCTCTAAGTGTCTAAAAAGATAATGAAGAAAGCAAACAGTAGCAGCTTGACTGAACTCCTCAAAGCTCTAGAACAAAAAAAGTAAATGCACCCAAGAGAAGTAGACAGCAGGAAAAATCAAACTCAGAGATAAAATCAACCAAGTACAAACAAAAAGAACTATACAAAGAATCAATAAAACCAAGCGCTGTGTCTTTGAGAAACTCAACAAGAATGATAAACAATTAGTCAGACTAACCAGAGGGCACAGAGACAGTATCCAAATTAATAAAATCAGAACTGAAAAGAGAGACATAACAACAGAAACTGAGGAAATTCAAAAGATCATCAGACTCTACTACAAAACAATAGTGAACAAAACTGAAATGGACAATTTTGTAGAGACGTACCAAACACCAAAGTTAAATGAGAATCAGATAAATTATCTAAATAGTCCTAGAACTACTAAAGAAATAGCAGCAGTCATTAAAAGTTCCCCAAGAAAAGTATCAGATAGTTTTAGTGCAGAATACTATCAGACCATCCAAGAAGATCTTATACCCAGTCTTTATAAACTATTCCACAAAATAGTAACAGAAGGAACACTACCCAATTCATTTTATGAATCCACAATTACTATTACATTCACATCTAAACCACAGAAAGCCACAGGAATGAAAGAGAACTTCAGACTAACCTTCCTCCTGAATATGGGTGCAAAAATACTCAGTAAAAATCTCTCAAACTATATCCAATAAAACAACAAAATAGCCTTCAACCATGATATAGTAGGCCTTATCTCAGGCATGCAGGCATGGTTCAATAGATAGAAATCCATCAACTTAATTTACTATATAAACAAACTAAAAAAAAACCCTCTATATGATCATATCACTAGATATTGAGAAATCATTTGACAAAAACACCCCTTCATGGTCAAAGTCCTGAAAAGAACATAAATTTAAGGCCCATACCTAAACATAGTAAAGCAATCTTCAGCAAACCAGTAGCCAACATTGAACAAACAAACAAACAAAAAACAAACCAAAAAAATCCTAGGAGACAACAAACTACATCATCAAACTAGGAGAAAAACTTGAAGCAATCCCTAATATTAGGGGCTAGCAAGGCTGCCCACTCTTTCCCTATCTATTCAATATAGTACTCGAAGACTTAGCCAGAGATATTAGAAAACATAAGGTGATCAAAGCGATAGAAATTAAAAAGGAAGAAGTGAAAATATCACTATTTGCAGATTAGTAATACCAATCTTCCACCAGAAAACTCCTAACCATGATAAACAACTTCATCAATGTGGCAGGATATAAAAGTAACTCAAATAAATCAGTTGTCTTCTTTTACTTAAAGAATAAGCAGGCTGAGAAAGAAATTAGGGAAATGACAACCCCCACAATAGTCACCAACAACATAAAATAGCTTGGTGTGAATCTAACCAAGCAAGTGAAAATCTGTATGACAAGAACTTCAAGTCTATGAAGAAAGAAATCCAAGAGATATCTTAAGTTGGATAGATCTCACATGCTCATGGATTGGAAGGATTAATATAGTAAAAATGGGTATGTTGTCGAGATCAATCTATGTATGTTCTTATTTGGCTTCCCAAGATATAGTATTCTATTAATTTTTCAAGCCTGCTAGTGTTTATCCTAAACAGTATTACACTCCAAATATTACCTTCATAGACCATTATAAATGGTAAATAGAAAATGATTTAAGCCTATTATAAGAAAGAGACAATTTTTTTCATCGTCAACAGAGGCCTGAGAAGTATAGAAAAGATTATCTGACTTTGCAGCAAGAATATTGAACAGTCTTCAAAAAGTGTAGAAGTGACAGACACAGCTGATTACCTGAAAAGTCTCCAAAAGAGTTGCTAACACTGTAGCCCCAATATATAGCCTAACAGCCCATAATATAAGACACATATTTTGTGAAGCAGGGTAAATGATTGACTTCGTTATTTTGCATTGGCAGAGTTTTGCCATCCACTATCCTGCATTTCAGGATGGCATGTCTGCAGAAAAAGTTAAGACATTGTTTTTTTTCTGTAGAGTATTTAGCTTCTCAGAATCAAAGCAACTTTAAATGGAGGCTTTCCTATGATCATCATATTATTCCAAATCAAATCTCTGGTTCCAGAACCTGTTATGTCTCAATGAAGAAACAGACTGAAATTAATAGATTATGTCTTTAAATGCCATATTCTGTAAGTGTGTGATGTTTTGGAAGACATTTATCCATTCAAAAAGTATCTGAGCAAGCAAATGTCACATGTTTCCAGTTATCAGGTCCTGTGAATTCAAAAATACATATTTCAGTGGTATTCCAAATCAAATCCAACATGAACATGATTTTGATTTACTGTCTGGTAATATGTCTTAAGTAACTATCTTAAACTGTTTTATTACCATCCATTAAAAGGACAGTGATTATGCCTTTTATTTTTTTTAAATAATTGAATAGTCACAGTGGCTATCTAAGAGTAACAAAAATAAATCCTAAACATTGTATCAAAACACAAAGTTTTATACAAATAAAAATTTAATTTTTATTGAAATGCAAAATTCTGTATCAATTTAAAATATAATCTCAAATATGAATCAAAATATAAAGATTTATTAAAATATACTATGTGTATAGAATGGTTTTGTTTAAGAGCACCACCGTTTGTTGTTTAACTTCTTATATTATGATATGACACTTTTAGTATTTTCAATATCCTTCCCAGAAATAAGGAATGAAAGGGTAGAATAAAAAAAGAACAATATAAAACCCTGATATCAACCTCCCTGATTTTTTTTCTCACTAGGACAATAATTAGAATAAATTGTCCTTCAAAATAAAACATATCAATAATATATGTCCAAAAAAGTGATTGGGATTATGTTCTTCTTATGAAGGCTTTCTGATGAATTGGTGTGAAGAATTATTTTTAGGGTTCGAAAGGAAATTGGAAAAGATGTTTAAGTCAAAACAAAGCTATTTGGCATTATTTGTTGTCCAGTCTTAATGTTTTCAAAAAGGCCAGGGTTTAACTGAGGTCCTGACTGGAAGGCTAAAGAGGTGGAAGAAGCTTTGTCTTTGGAGATTAGCAATCTTTCCTGGAGCTGTTCTGGTAGCAAGTTTCTTGAAACAGACACTGTTGAGAAATATCATGCAGGAAGATGGACAGCAGGTCATTTCAGCATTCCCAAGGGAGAGTTTGCATAGGACTAAGTTCTTGTTCTTTATTTCTGTACTATATAAACCTTAGAACCAATATTGAAATTTCTAAAGAAATCAGTAATGTGTGTGCAATGTGCACAGCTCAATTAAGAATCATTTTTTTTTCTCTGGGAATTTTTGAATTTTGTTGAAGGGAGTGGCACATGTGTCTTAATTTATTCTATGAACCCAAAGTTTTACATGCCAAATTAGTGATTATTTTTCTGTAGTGTAAATCCTGCAAGACTATGAGAAATACCATGCTGTTTCAGCTTCCTCCAAAGCCAGCTTTACTAACAAAATATTTATCCCATCCTGCTCTTAAAAGAACCAGGTTTTTGTGTCTGTTCCAGATCCTGAAATTATGTATAATGAATCTGAGATGGCAAATAATCTAATGTTGAGGTGCAAACCTGTTATAGAAAGTTTTATTTTTACTTCAAGTTTTGAACCCTGCCTCATTCATTTAGTTTCCAGAAGTAAGAAATATTTATTATTATTTTCAATAGGCTTCAAAAGTCAAAAGAGCTGGTTATAAATCTACCCTCTCTGCCATTATTCTTTCCTATTATTAAGTCTTTTCTATCAATTTTCCAGTGTTATTAATATTTGTCTTTCACTGGGGATTACCTTATATGCAACTGGACAGCACAAGTCCACATTCTTTGAGTTGTAACCATGACATCTTTCTTTTCTTTCTCAGATTTTACTTCTGTTTGCTGCTTTTTCAACTAGGTAATTTTAAGCCCACATGCTTCTAATCAATCGAGTAATTGGCTACAGCCAATTTAACTTATCTGATTTTTTAATGAATTGGCAAACTTAAGATAACAACATATATATAGGTGTGAAGTCTTAGTAAAACTAGCCTTGCCATTTGTGTATAGAATTAATTTTACATTATAAATCACAGCAATGGACCAAACCTAAAATGGATACTCCCTGAATGTTTGTAAGACTGGCTCATTTTGTGGGAGATCAGGAGAACATTGACAGATGGCATATCAACCAAAAGGTGCTGAAATTTCACAGTCTTTAAATTCATCTATTAAAGATATGTTGAAAAAATATTAATTTGATTTTCCTACTTAAAGATGCTTGCATTTCATGCAAAGCTCATCATTCACCCGACAAACAAACATTGTGTGTGTGTGTGTGTGTATGTGTGTGTGTGTGTGTGTGTTTCTGTGTGTTTATAAATTATGCATGCAGTAAATATTAGAAAGCTCTTTCTTACTGGGCTGCATGTATGAAGGTGAATATTCTTCTGAGGAGGAAAGGTTGAAGAAAAAGAATGTTGAGAAGAAGTTATAATTACCAGAGTATGAATAGAAATACCATGAGTAAACACAAGGAAAACATCATGCTAAAGCAAGGCTAAAATTTCAATAGCATTAGGCCTTGGCTTGTAAATAGATAGGTGGGTTACAATAAATGAATATCTGCACAGTTGTAATGCTAACAGCCTATTTCTTTGTGTCAATTATTTCAGATCCACATTATCAACACTTAATAATACCATCTTTAAATTTATGTACAAAGGGCAACAGTGTGAACAAGCTTGAATTTGAGTATGATGAAAATTCCCAGAATATATGATGGTGACATTGATTCACAGTATTTGATTGGCGATACATGTTTTATCATCCTATCTTCTGAAATCAAGGTAAGGCTTCTACCGAATGAATTGCTAAACCAATATTTTAATATATTTTAAATTATTCTTTGTCATTTCTATAAGAAGAGTTAGGCTACATGCCGGTAATATTATGGGAGTGTCAAAGCAATGGTTATCCCGGAATAAAGGCACATAACTGAAAAAGACTGGGAACATACCTGAAACTAGCTATATAGCCATGAACCAGATATGAGATGGCCCAATCTTCTTGTTATAATAAAAAAGGGCAGTGAAGTGAATCCCAATACTGTAATGTTCTTCATTCCAACAGGAACCTAGCATGGCATTCATCACAGAAGGTATATCAAGTTATTAAGAAAATTGATAGAAACTCAAAGTAGAGATGAGAATTTCTGAGAAAGAGGGAAAGAACAAGAACAGAAGGGTGAAGTACACTGAATGAAAACTCACAGAATCACCTGAACTAAGCTCTTATTGTCCAACAGAGGCTGAACAGACGATGATGGAGAAGCACTCTTTCTCTGTCTCTCTCTTTCTCTCTATCTTTCTCTTTGTCTCTCTCTGTCTCTCTCTTTTCTTTACTCTCTCTGCCTCTGTAAATATCTCTATAACTACATTTGGCACACATTTGGATATATATATATATATATATATATATATATATATATATATATTAATAAAAATATATAGTTATGAACATATTTATATATACACATATCTACATTTATATATGGATACATGTATTTATATATGTATATATATACATATTTGCACATGAAAATATTTATATATATATACAAATTATAAGATAGATAGATAGATAGATAGATAGATAGATAGATAGATAGAAGTAAATAGTTGGAGAAGATAGACTGAGAGAGACACACAGAGAGATAGAAGCAAGCAATTTAAAAATAGAAAATATAGTAATGTGATGTTTTACATAAATGGTTTAACCTCAAGTCAGGGAGTCTTGGAAAAGTTGCCACAGCCTTTGTGTTGTAAAGACGCAATTAAGCAATACTTCATGTAGAAATATTGAGTAGTTCAGAATACAGAATAAAGTGGTTAAGAACACAGTATTTGTTACCTGCTCTTCAAAAAGCAATGGATACACTCCATTTCCTAATAATAATAATTGGTTAGTTAAGGAATCTACTGCAGAAAAATAGTATAATTTTAAAATAATATATTATACATAGCTTCAAATCGAGACAAGCTTCATAAAGTTTAAAATAATTTCACAATAATATCTTAAAAAATAAAGCAAACTACATGAATTAACATATATGAATATATATCAATATATGCAAATAATATATATTAATTAATATTTAATGAACATATAATTATATATATGCATAGCTATATAATAAATATATACATTTATGTATAATGAATATATTCATTCATGCTGTTTGTTTTATTTTTGAGATTTCATTATGACATATGTATATATATATATATATATATATATATATATATATATATATATAATTTTAAAATGCAACAAACTGAAAATAATATATAAAACTCATGGAGGGGCCTTCTGGAGACCATTCTACCTTGGTATCCATTGCATATGCAGTCAACAAACATAGACGCTGATATGGGTGTCAGGAAGTGCATACTGATAGGAGCCTGATGTAGCTGTTTCCTCAGAGGCTTGCTAGAGATGCAGATGCTTGCTGTTAATCATTGATCTGATCAAGGGTTCACAACAGAGAAGTTAGAGGACTGAAGGGGCTGAGAGGGTTGGTGGCCCCAAGAGGAGACCAACAGTGCCAACCAACCAGAGCTCCACAGGATCTAAACCACCAGCCTGGGCGCACATAGGGAGGGACCCATGACACCAGCTATATACCTAGGGGAGGATGGCCTTGTTGGGGCATGGGTCAAAGAGGAGGTCCTTGGTCTCATGAAGGCTGAACAGCAAGCAGGGAGGAATTTGAGGGTGGGGAGGTGGGAGTGGGGAGTAGGTGGGGACACACCCTCATGGAGGCAGGAGGACGGTGGATGTGATAGGGGGTTCTTGTGTGGTGGGGGAAATGGGGTAAGGGGATAAAATATGAAATGTAAATATAATATCTAATAAAAAAAAGTTTAAAAAATTAACAAATGAGGCCAGTGGTTACATTCAATTTATTCTCATTCTGTATTATTTGAAAGCATAAATAAAGTACTACGGTAGAGTAATAATAATATTTGAAAATAATACAATTACTTACATTAGAGATGATATAAATCCACAATCCAAATAACCTTAAATTACACAAGATCTGATTAATGTCTGATAATAAGGATTTCCCTATGAAGCACGATATAAAATCATCATTTTTTCAACTTCAGGCTAAATTTTTAGTAATTTATAATTTATGTATTAGTTTATTTACTTTATTTTAAAGGCATTTTGATATTTATTTAATTTAATTTTGTGTTTGTGTATGTGTATGTGTGTGCACATGTGTGTGTATGTGTATATAGTTTGCCTGTATCTGTGCAATGCAGAATGGTTGCAGGAACCTCAAATTTGCTGATAATAGAATGAAAGGGCTGTCAGTATGCTAAAGCACTCAACAATTCCACCAGCACTCAGCAATACTAATACCAAATATGCTAGAAAAATATGTTGTTGTCATTTCTAGTGCTTAAAATGTAGGCTTATCTTCAATAGAAGTGTCTTTACTCTTGCCACAATAAGACCATCATAATTTCATGGTTGGTGGCCTGGGATCAGCTATAAAAGTTTTGCATGCATCCAGGTAGGTCCCAATTGTTACTTATAAAGGTGAATGAGATTTCTATTAATGTATTTGCTCAGTAAACCACTAAATAGTCATTATTTTGGGGTAATGTTAGCTCTAGAGGTGCAACTTTATTATAAGAAGCACATCACTTAGTGCAGTATTTCAAGAATTTTACGTGTACCCTTTTTGATATCTATTTCCTGTGTGAAAATGAATACAGAATTAGCCATATTCCTATTTATTTTATCCACTATAGTTTCTATTTCTCTTGAATTGAAAATTTAAATAACCTTTTCTTTTTTTAATTGTTTTATGTTTGTATATTTTAACACAGGAAAACTATACTTGTATAGAAAAAATGGCCAAGAAGTGTATTTATTAGTATAAATTTGAGCATGTTGATCTGCTGTGGCATGGACACCACTTGAATATGTCCTTACTTAACTGTAAAATCTATTTCAAAATGGTGATTGAAAGTGTCAGTCTATACTGGCAGAGAGCCAGAATACTGGGTTCCAACAAGATGTATTAGTTTCTGTTTGAAATATAGCTTTATGCATCTACAAGCTGAGTAAAATCCTAAGCTAGTTTCCCAGGGAGGGCCTGAGGTGTATAATACCTTTTACAGAGAGAAGTGTCTGGTAATGAATGCTTACTTGGCTAAACCCTTCTCTTCTTTAGGTGTCTCATTAATTTAGAGATCTTTTTTGAGGCTACATGGCCTGTGGTAATTTCCTCTACGTCTAGATGGGCTAGGGCCTTTGACCTATATGACTGGATGACCCCAAAACTATGGAGACCTCTTGTCAGAAACCTGAAGTCTGGGAGCATGGCAAAAAATACATTCCATCTGTCAGGGTCACCAAATTCATAGGGTTTTACAGCCCATGTTCAACCTGAAACCAGGCTGCTTCTCACAGTCCTTCATATGTATATGAGTAAAGTATAAGTATTTTTATTAACTGTTTGTCTGTTGAAGAATATCTCACATCTCGGTATATTTTCTAGGTATCATCGATATATTCTTTATATAAATGGGCATTTTTTAAAATTTCAAATGAGTGAGTTCAATATTTCTTACATATTCATTAATTCATTCATTCATTCACTCACTCACATATTTGTTCATGTGCCTTAATTTTCAATAATAGAACAATTCATCCAGCACATGGCCACTTTCATCATCTGGCACGGTCACCTATGAGAATAGGGGCCCACATGTTTCACAACACCCCTTTCCTTTGGCATCACTATGTTTCTCCGCACATCATCACTGGCACACAGGTCTATTAAGTTAGGGCAGGAAGACCTATATGAAGACATAAGAGACATATTAATTTCAACAAACATGTTCAGCGGCCAAAACTAAGTTTTATTTTCTCATATGTTACAGGTGCACGGTATTATCCTTGTATGCTTCCTTGTTGTGAATTTAATCTTTGTTTGGGCTCAAGGACTAGATTATTGTACACTATTTGAGGTTTATTAGAGTTCCTCTCTTGGGAGACTTCCACAACCTTTCATATAACTCTTTCCAAAGACATTATGAAACCATGCCTTTGGCATTGGCTCTCTGGATCTATTGATACAAGAGCTCAGTGCATAATCACTAGAATCTCATTTCGACAAATGAATGCATCCTGTGAGGATTCAAGGAAGTTGAAATAAGCAGGCAATCCTTCAGTATGCATTTATGATTCCTCTGAGGTGAGGCAGATAAACATATTTCACAGAAATCACACTTTTATAGGCTATTCATATGCAAAAGGAATGATTCCGACACATAGAAAATCATTACAAATGCATAACTAATCTGTATTAATTTGAAACATGCGTACTTTTTTTTTCAAAATGTGACCACAAATGAAGTTACATACATGTATATTTAGATTGAGATGAATATATATATATATATATATATATATATATATATGTGTGTGTGTGTGTGTATACATATATATATGTATATATATATGTATATATATGCATACATATACATACATACACATATTTGTATATATTTGTATACATAAATATGTATGTATAAATACATATGTATAATATATATTATATACATGTATATATGTATATATAATATTAAATACATATATAGTGAGAGACAGAGACAGAGAGAGACATAGAAAGACAGAGAGAGACAGAGAGAGACAAAGACAGAGAAAGATAGAGAGAGTAGAAAGAGAGATAGATATATAACCTATTTTTAAAAATTCATTAATTTTTTAAAAGGGTAGTTCTCACTAAAAATTTTATGGATTAAATATGTTAGTTTTTCTAATAAAAAAGTTCATGTAATTTCTGTCACTTTAATAAACATTGTAGACAGTTACAATTCATGCTACAATTTTTAGATGAAATTTTGAAATTTATATTCAGTGTGATTGTGGCATTTCAGCTATAAAACTTATCTGCATCTAACTGACAAATACTAAACAATTTGAGTTAAATTTTTATTGTGATTCTAAGTCCCTTTTTTCTGTAAAATGAATTAGAAAATACATACAATTAATTATTAAAATATAAATGTACAATATGCATATGGAGTATCAGAGTGAAGATTTTCTTTTAAATAATGCTCATTTACAAAAAGGAAATGATTTGACTTAATTCAATATTTTATTGGCTGGTTCTGCTGGTACTGACTGTTGCAACATTCATAGTCTGTATCTCCCAAATCTTAATGTTGCCAAATAGATTTCTGAAAGACAGCAAATTTTTCATTTGGGCCATTTGCCATTGTATGAGTTCTTGATCAACTAGCATGTACTTATATATGACTACTGACTGTGGGAATGCAATCATCATAACATGGTTGAAATAATTGATGGAAAGATGCACATCATTGCTCTTGTTTGACTGAGGAGTTGTTCTTAGCTTTATAGTAGATGTAAACCTTGATGACTCTCATATGAAGTAATCTGCAAAATAAATTTCAACTCTTTACTTTTCTAGAAATTAGAATAACTTCCTCATTATTTCTTCTTTATGGTAATGGACAAAATTACCACAAGCAGTGCAGATGGAATTGTGTGGAAGGGTATCACAGATATAAAGTGAGAAAAAATGTAAACCTATTTTTTTAACATCTTACCTTGGGAAGTTCAGTCTCCAGCAAAGTCTGTGATTCTTATGGCAAAGTATCCTCCATTTGCTTTTCAGTTAAAACAAATAAACAAAACATAAAGTCACACAGAATATTAGATTTGTGAATATTTGGAAATAACCCAGATTTTTCAAACCATGGTTGTAATATAGTAAAAAATGGTTCAATTTAGAAATTTAGTAGGCAGCAAAAGGAAATGGAAATGGAAAAGTGACAGATTTTTATAATGATTCATTATTTGTAAGGTGGGCATTTGCTGTACATTAAACTCATTTTTTCAGCAAGGTCAATATCAAGAGGACATATTTCATGATTGCAAGTATAGAAAAAGGTTTGTAAAACAGGACTCCAATATATTTAGAAAAAATCCTCAATAAATATATTAAATCACTTGAGACTGAGTGTTTTTCTTACATATACAAAAAAAATATTATCAGGGAACATACAACCTACAACTTACAAAGAAATCATAAGTATGTCTTAGAGTGGGAAAGATACAAGATTAAATCATGCTGGTTTTCTGGTAAAGCCACATTCTGTTTTTAGCAAGACCTACCTATATTATCTGTATTTCATCATTTATTTTATTTTAAAATCATTACACTTATGACTTTAGGCCAATATCAAGGAACTCTGTTTTAGACAACAATCTATCACAGTAAAGAGAGAATTGAAGAGAAAATATCCAGTTTTAACATGATGCACTCTTGGGAAATGGGTATTTTCAGTGCTCCTGTTAACTCATGCTGAATGAGAGTTTTGCTAAAGATTTCAACATATTATTAGTGAACTATACGTGATTTCTAACCAACAGCAACTGTTTAAGCCTTAATAAAATCAAGAAATGCGTCAGGTGTCAGAAATCTGTAGGGCATGAAGGTACCACATTAAATATATCCAGTAGTCTTTTCAATGTTTCCATAATCATACAAAACTATACCAAACACTTTACTCTGTCATGTTAATGTTAATACAATCACTCATAAACAACTCACCTGTAATAAAAATTTTATGATGAAGAAAATGAATGCAAACACAATGCTCCCAAGAAGGATAAACTCAAGGTTCATGGCAGCTCACTGTAATCTATGTAAATTTAAAATCTGGGAAGAGAAATTAGATCAATCAAACTGGAACAGTCTTTTGTAATCTATTTTCTCTACGCTGCCGGATGATAACTGGTATGAGCTGCTTGCTGCCTGGCCTTATGTACTACTAGTGAGGTCATAACATACCATTGTATACACAAGTATGACCTCATAATTACACTAAGATAAACTGATAGGATAATCCTGGTCCACAAGAAGGCAGATGAGCCCTGGTTATAAACTTAAACAATGTAGGATAGGTTCAATATGATGGAAAGAGAAAAAAGCATTATGGGATACCATGTGTAAGATGCTTAAAGTTGCACAAATCATAAACACATTGATTAAATGTGTAATATGTAATTACTAAACCCCTTTTGCTCTTTCAATATTCTTTTCATTTCTGCAATACCCAACATTCATTTGAAGACACAGACAAACATGCACACACACACGCACACATGCACACACACACACACACACACACACACACACACACACACACACACATACACAAACACATTTGGAGCTGCAGTTATACTTATACTCGTAGTATTATAGTTAGTTATAGCTATAGTTATAGTTGTTATGGTTATAGTTATAGTAATAGTTATAGTTATAGTTAGTTATAGTTATAGTTATAGTTGTTATAGTTATAGTTATAGTTATAGTTATAGTTATAGTTATAGTTATAGTTATAGTTATAGTTATAGTTATAGTTATAGTTATAGTTATAGTATTCTTAAAGTTATAGTCAGGTGCATTTGTTTCCAAGAATCAGTGTTAGTGATTTTTGGGTCTGGAGAAAATGATGAATGGATCAGTATAAATTCAGCTTGACATATAAGGAGGCAAGTACAAGCTAACAAGTGACTGACTCACTGTTGAAATGACCCTGTGCTCAGGGGCAGCTTTCATGTTTTCTCTATGTCTCCTTGAGTTCAAATTATTCTATTAGGGGTTACAGTAATCGTTCTCATACATAATCAAATACAGTATTTTTCTTCTAATCCTTTGTTTTCCCAAGGAACTTTCAGGCATGTTGATCACCAAGAAAAACATGCAGAAAAACAAAGTTACAGCTGAGTGCCCTACAAAACTAAAAACCTGTATTTACAGCATTTACATGAAAACAGAAATGTGGTAAAGAGGTTAGGTAAATGAATGAGAAATTTGCTTGTTTATTTTTTAAAAAAATATCCTCCAATTTATTGACTTCATCTGAATATCTATTCCTATTGCTCTTTTCTAAAACTTTTTCTATGCAACATGCAGTATTATTTACTTTTGCAGTTTTTCCCAGGGCTATGACAAAATGTCTAATTCTTTTATGTATAAATTATATACTAGATTCCTTTGGTAGTAGATTTCATGTGGTCAAATCGGTATTGTAATTCTCAGAACCCACTGTTGAGTGTAAAGTCTTTTACACATTCATAATCCAGTATACACAGCTATTCATCTATTTTGTCTTTTATATTTTTTATATGCATACCCCATACCTTAGTAGCAATGTCCGGTGTTACTTTACTTTTGACTATTATACTCTCTAAGTTAACAGGGTTTTTTTGAAATTTTTATGTTTCAAACACATCTTGGAACAACTTAATCATCCTAAACATGCTATAAATTTTAGTAAACATCAGTTAGTGCAGTTTGGCAACACATTCCATCATTCATATCTGAGTTGAATGGCCCGTGCCAGAGCAGTTCATTTCTAACAGACATAAAAGCCTTGTCCTTCTCAAGTATTGCTGTCAATTCCTTTCTCAGAATATTTTTGGCCAGTGTTATTTTGAGAATAAATTGAAAATATGTGTTAAAATAGATGAGGAAGCAGTATGCCGTGGTATAATGGAAATTCAGAATGCATTCAGGGAGACTATGTTCCCAAAGTAAAAACTGTGTCATGGAGTAGAGTGCACACTTATTTTATATCTGATATTTTGAACCACAGTTTTAATTGACATAAAACTACAGAGATGTTTTGTCCTACAATCTTCACTAATTTTAATTTTCCACACTGTAATTCAATTTTCTTGATGAGTTTTATTTTTTCAAATTTAAAAACTGCAGTTTGCTGTTAAAATAGAGATGTAGGTCTTAATTACATATTTTGTTCCCCTCACAGTCACACACATCTCCTTGTTCAGCCTTCATAGTACTTGGTGAGCATCACTTATTTAGGTTTTTTTTTAAATTATTATTTTGATATAGATCGTTTAAATAATCATTTTTTTATTTGCTTACATTTTAAAGAATACTCCTTTTCCCAGGTTCCCCTCCACAATCCCCCTTCATTCATTCATTCCCTGCCTGCTTGTCCCCATCCCCTTTGTCTCTATGAGTGTGTCCTTTCATCACCTGATACCTTCCACTCCAACTTTACTGCGCTATCACCCCCACCATTCTATGGTATCTAACCACTGAATACCAAGGCCTCCACTAACATTGATGTGAGATACACATTCTTGGCTACGTATGTATCTGGAGACATGGAGTGCTCTATGTATACTCTTTGGTTAGTGGTTTTACTCTGTGGGTGCTCTGGGTTTTCTGGTTAGTTAATATTGTTCTTCCAGTGGGGTTGCAATTCCCTTCAGCTAACACAGCCCTTACCCTTGCCCTTACATTGTGGCCCATGAAGCAATATTGTTAAAAATGATTGCTTCAAAGAATGGTTAATTGCTTTACATTATATATATTATAATATTGTTGTTGCTTTGATACAAAAAATTAAGAAGTTAAATCTTTTAGTGTACATTATTCATTGGGTGATACTTTATTAGGGAATTTCTCTAAAGAAGTTTTTCTGCAAGCCATTGCTCCAATATAACGAGCTTTAAAAAATTTTTGGAGTACTTGTTGCTCCAGAAAGGATTCAAAGGCAGTGTCTTTTTAATATTTGAGACAATTTGGGGCTAGAGAGATGGCTCAGCTGTTAAAGGCTAGACTTATAATTTAAAAATATAAAAGTTGAATTCCCAGCAACCACGTGCTGGCTCACAACCATTCGTGGTGGGGATCTAGCACCATCTTCTGGCTTGTAAGTGTACATGCAAAGGAAAATGGTTTGCTTTTAATCTTGATTTGCGTTTAGTGATTTTTAAAAGTTGTTAAAAGATATTATTTGGCTAAGATCTTATCTTAAGCTTACCATAGGAGGATTTAAACCTCTGCTTGATATTTTAAAAGGGATACAAGTCCTAATTCCCCTTGACAATTGACTATAAAGGAGAGATAACTTTGCTGAAAATAGAGTAAGCTGTTAGTTATCAACAGATAGATTATATAGACTGATAAATTATTGGCTGTTTGTGTTTTTACTACTCATATGTCCACAGCAGCCCTTTGACAAAAGAAACCATTAAGATGGATTTATTTTTCTTTATCTACAAATAAAGTTTAAACATCATATTATAAAATTATAATTGTGTTTATACAAGATTATATGATAAAATTCTAAAAGCATTTTGGATAAAAGGTTTATTCCTTATTCCAAATAGCAATTAAATTGGTTATTGAAAAATAGTGATATTTGGACTATTACATGGCAAACATTTTAGACAAATTTGATAATCATATGTTACAGTTTTTCTCTATACATGCTTTTATATTTCCTAAAATTTACTATGCATGCAGCCCATAGAAAAGATGTTTGCTATATTTACTGTATTTACAGATGCCTCATCTGTTGAGAAGACAGTATATGTAATTAAATCACATGTTTATTTCCTTGAGTTTACCCTGCTTCAACACAATTAAATTATGTGTTGTAGCCACTATTTGAAATGCTAAAAAATTAAGCTTTCAATTGATATACTCATAGCCAGTATATGGCTCATGACTTATAATTGCTTAAAATTATTTCTTTTTTTTAGATATAGCTAATTCTCAAATTTTATTTATAAAAATACAGCTTAATTTATGAAACATGTACTGTTTCTTAACTTTATAAGACATTTAAAAGCTCATTGGATTGTCTGAACCACAGGACAATGCCAGAGCAGATTTATATACTAGACATATTCTAGGCCTTTCAAAAATAATTGGCCATACAGTCTTATTCTTTACATCATCAAAAGAGTAATAGCTTAAGACAACAATTTGACATTTCTAGAAAGTGTGCAAGTTAAATTGCAAAAACTTGTTGTCAATATCTTCAATTTTTTCACAATGGTCTTAAGCCTTGAGGACTTATATATAATCAATTTTGACAAATAGATGTTCCTCATTTTTGATTACATGTGAGTTGACACCTTTTAGACCTTTTAGTTGCAACTACGTTAACAAGAAAGCAACTAAAAATATAATTAGTTATTGCCTATATTATTTTCCTGTGCTTGCTGTTCCATATTAGACTAAGATAGATAATGGAACTGGCTATTACAGTTATTTGGCTACAGTCAAACATTTGAGATGTTTGTTGACAATTTAATATTACTGATATTTTCTTATTATCCACAAGGACAAGAAATTGTGAAAGAGATTATGAAACTTTAAAATAATATCTTCATAACTCTATGGATGTGGAAAAAGCAGCTAATAGTGCTTCTTCCCTGGTTTCACAAATAATTCTTTAAAAAATGGCTGTTTTAAACTAGAAAGGGGGAATTATATCCCAAGGTCACCAAAAGTACACCTTGCTTTTTTCTTGTTTTAAATTTTCTGCAAACTGATGCTAAAGGTCAGTCTGCAGTGGATTGCCACTGGCATCCAGTTACTTCCAGCTCATTTGCCAGGGTCTTGTGGAGAGACCCCTTAACTTGGTACTTGGTGTGGTCCTGATCCTGTTTTAATTTGGGGCCATGGTTCAGTCTGTATTTTTTCAGACAAAAAGAAATTGGAGACTGATGGCTGCCTGAAAGATTGGTCCATCAAGTGGACACAGATCTTGAGCCTAATAATTATGATTCTGATAATGAAGAATCTAATAACAAAATCTAGTCAGAGTGTGTTAGCCATGGAGGACCTGAAACTCTAGATAGGTTATTACTCTATCCAGGGTGTTCCCAAGTCTCATTCCCACCCAACCTAAAAGAGGGGATTTCTGCCCCTAGACCAAGCAGAGAGGGGTCACCCAGAAGCGCCTGTCTCTGGAGATCTGAATTCTTGCATAGGCTGTGAGGCAAAGCACTGCAAGGGAATATAAGTAAAAGTTAAAAATATGTTTCTGGGTTCCCTGAGGGACAAGCCTGGCTGCATAGGGATTGATGTCAAAAATATTCCCTCTCCAGGAAAAAGACATCGGACGGGTATGGCCCTTATGCCTCACTGGACAATGACAGTAGGACCAGATCCATTACAAGGTTCCCTTTAATTACTGGAGGTCAGGCCTCTATCCCCGCCTTAGCAAGATTAGAATTGACACGGTCCTTCTACACCTGGAGAAGAGATGAGATGTCAGGGACAGCCCTGCCTGTACACTGGGGGCCGAAAATCAACAATAGGCCTGAGTTACTTGCCTGTTCAAAGTCTTGGGTCTCCATGGAAAAACACTGAAACAGAGAACTATAAACTATTGTAAACAGACAGCTTTTGTTGAAATCTACTAGCCTGAGTAGTCATAGACTTTGTGTCTGATAGTTGGATTACATATTAAACATTTCCACTTTCAACCTTATTTCCTACTTGGCTTGGATAATCATGTTGCTATTAACTTTTGAACCTTGTGTCTCAAGCAGATAGGTTGCCTTCACACAAAAATCTCTCTCAGCAAGCCCGGCTACTCCAGATGAGATGAAATCGTGTACCCCACACAGCTGCTTCTACTAGACCTGTTCCTTCTGACCTATCCTCAGATGGGCTCCATAAACCCTGGACAGCAGGACACAGCCAACTCTCCTAAGACTGGACAAACATCCCCCATACCCATTCTTCTAGGTTCCCCCAAGAGACACGTCGCCCTCAATGTCAGCAGGAAGTAGCCAGATATCACGACAACCCTATTCCTGCTTCACCTTCTCTTTTCTTTTTAATTTAACCAAAACAGGAAACTTGTGCCCTTCCCTCACACTGCCAACCTGTCCAGGTTGCTGTTTACCACTAGATATCAAGCAACAGTAGGACCTAGGAGAGGCATTGCATTACCAGCCTTGGTGCCTTGGAGCCTGCTACCTGAGCTAAGAAGAATGGACTGCCTGCTGAGCTAGCCTTGACACCTTCAGGACTGCTATCTCCTTGACCAGACCCTGGCCTGAACCTAGAAGAGACTCTGGGGGTGGGGCTTTCCCTTTATATGTGAAAGCCAATTATTAAATTTCCAGCCTTGATCAGAGAACTTTGTCTTGGTTTCATCTCTTTCCACCCGTTTCCCTTTCTTAGCCTCTCTTATAGGTGAACTTGGTTCAACATTGTTGCTGCAGGCGGCAACAAAAAGGAATTGACTCTTAATCCAGATTTTTTTCTATACATTTGATATAGTGTGATAAAATTACACTTTAATATTACAAATCTGAAAAGAAAAATTTAGAATTGTATTAGATATATTTCAATAATAAATGAAATTATATGGGGAGGCATAGTGTTCCCACAAGTTGGGTAGATCTAAGGTAGGAGGAGTAAGGAGAGGAAGAGGAGGAGTAAGAGGAGGAAGAGAAGAAGAAAGAGGTGGAACTAGTGACAGAGAACCAGAGAGAAGGGAACATGGCAGTGGATATTCACATGTCACTTGCAGTCATAGGTAGTTGATATATCGAGGTTGGGTATGGGGTTACACCTCTAATTGTGTGGGAATCTTGTCATTGAGCATTATTAATTATATAAATCCTTTTGATTACCTAAGCATCAGACCCTCATATTCACCAGGCACATGTGGATGACTGGATGTTCTGGGACCATTCAAGCCTTGTGGAGACAGTGTGGAAGATTGGCAGAGCCATCTCCCATGCTGATGTCTTAGGGTGGCAGAGCCAGTGTCTTGAGCTCTTGAGCTGGTGGCCTGAGCAAGTGGCCTCACTTCTTGCCTTGTCAAGAACATGGCAGCCACAATACAAACCAGAATGAGTGCTGCCAAATTTAAATATTACCCAAACAAATTATATATTATTAAAATCACAAAAAGATACTGTCAGTATACAGAAAACCTACATAATATGACAAATTTTGTTTGGGCAGATGAAGATACAACATAATATTATATAGTTTTCTTCATTAAGCCTTGTTTTTAACTTACCAATATAACAATGTTTTTGACCCATGTCAATGACCTTACTGTAAAATCATTTCACTTACGACTTTAAACCAAGAAAATGGAACTTACATTTAGACAGACAACTGTCACAGAAAATACAGAAGACAGGGAAATTATCCCATATTCATGACAGAATAGCAATGTCCTTCTTATTGTTCATTAACCATTTCATGACCTTAGAAGCAAATATCCATCAACTTATTGAGTTATGGCAATGTTACTGAAGTCACCTATATACAGCTAACCAAAACTATTATTTATGGTATAAAAAATGAATACAAACATAATGCTTCCAAAGAGGTTGATCATGGTCACTCACTATCATCTACTTGGGTTTAAAAGCTCACAAGAGCAGCAGAATGCAGCAAACAGGAATAGTCTTGTGCAGGAGTGGTTTGTTCTTCTCTCTCTGATGATAAAACATGGAGCTGCTTTTGTCCTTAATACTGCTGATGAATTTGTAAATTATTATTCTCTACAGAAGCAAGAACTGATTAAACAGGGTCTTTTTCAGAATCATCCTGGTCCACTGGATGCTCCTTCAAACATTTCGTTCTGAAGGCAGCTACCTCTAATCTCTCCAGTAGTTGAATTTAGCCAATATTACTTAACAAATATATTTAATCTAGAATCAAGGTTTGCACGACAAAAAACTCTTAAATGTGAGAATTCAGGAATAAGCCTCAGCCTTCTTATTGGTATAGGATTTACAATTACAATTCATAGCAGTATACCAAACCTCATAAAATTCTCCTTTTTGTCAAAACAAAAAAAATTTGTCTTAATAATAATAATAATAATAATAATAATAATAATAATAACAGCATTATCTTAGAAAAATTAAAACTAATGTCTATATTCTAAGATAAATTTATATTTAAAAATACAATAAGGAAAATTGTGACAGATTTGTGAGATTGTGCTGTCCCCTTCCAAGAGACAGTATAGCCTACCTGTCTCACACTAAGTCTCTCATAACTAGGAATACAACATACCGAAGTCCTAGGAAGACTATCATAAACAAGAAAACAACTAATTTTTTCCCAAACGGTTTGCCATCACAAGAAACACAGATTCATAACACTGGTCCAGAAATCAAAGTCAAACCTATCTACAAAGAGGTCTGCCTTAATTGGATCAGAATGATACAGAAATAGAGCTCCACTGCAACAAGGGAAATATCGGAGGCCTGGCCTAACATGTGAGAGCACTGCTTGCCTTCAGGAGGCCTGATCTGACCTAGGTCACAGACCTCAACCTGCCTGAAAGAAAATCTGCTCCAGTTATAAACCATACCAGAAAGCCATGAATAAAACCAGGTGAAAAAAAGAAAGTACAAGAACAACAACAACAACAACAACAGCAGAACAAGAAAAGAGAAATCAATATAATTTTTGAAACATAAGAACCCTGAATTATTACCACATTCATTAATGGATCATCTAAAATACCCAAAGAGCAAGATTCAGAAAAAAAAGAAAAAATTCTATGGCGTGATTATACTAGATGTCTTTATAAATTACTTCTTAAAAAAAACAGGAAAATACAATCATATATGTGAAGGAAATTAACAAAATTTTCAAAATTTTCAAGACCTAAAATAGTATTAGAATATATAAATCCCAAATAGAAGGAATCCTTGAGATAGATAACCTAGAAAAGTGATTAGGAAATAAAGATCACTAACAGAGCACAAGATATGGAAGAGAGAATCAGAAGTACAAAATGTCTCAAAGAATATATTGACACATCCATCAAAGAAAAAAACTTCATAAAAAAGAAACTAACCAAAACATTCAGAAAAAATGGGAATAGAAGGAACAAAAAAACAAACAAAAAAAAAAACTCTAAGACTAATAATAATAGACAAGGATGAAAATTCCCAGTTCAAATGGATAACAACATCTTCAATGAAAAAGAAAAATGTCTTTAACCTAAAGTAAGCGATGGTCATACATGTAAGATAAGCCTACAGAATATAAAATAAATCAGACCTGAAAAATAAGATTTTATTCAACAACAACACCACCACCAACAACAACAACAACAAAACACTATATGGAGAGAGGAATTAAAGAATATTAAAATATGTACAGGAGATAAGGCCTAGTAACACATAAAGGCAGATATATCATAATTATACCAACTTTCTCAAGAGAGAAGCAAAAAAACAGAAGATCTTCGATAGATGTTATACAGAAGCTATGGGGCCACAGAGGACATTCTATGCTTCTATGTGCAGAAGATGATATATACCTAATTATACCTAAGTGACACTAAATATGTACCAGGCAACTTTTCAGCAAAGTGGTTGTATATATTAACTCAAACTAAAAAGAGCTTTCAATTATACAAATGCTAACTGTATGAAAGTTTTATGCTCAATTACCAACAAATAACAAATGGGACCTCATTAAACTGAAAAACCAATAGTGCAGAAATGGAACCTACAGATTAGGGAAAGATCTTCACTATCTATACATCCAATAGTGGGTTAATATCCAAAATATATAAAGAACTCAAGAAGTTAGGCTAACATAAAAAATAAACAAACAACCCACCCCCAAAAAACCAAATAACTCAATTTTTAAAAAGCTTTAGTGATAAACAGAGAATTCTCAACAGAAATATTTCAAATGATCATGAAACTATTTATGAAACTTTCAAAATTATTACACACCAAAAAGGTATCAATCAAGGCAACCTTAAGATTTCACATTACTCTACTCAGAATGGCAAAAATCAAAACCATGACTGACAGCACATTCTGGTGTGGATGTGTAGAAAGAAGAAACCTTCTTCATTGCAGGTATAATTGAAAACTGGTTAAAACAGTAAGGATGGTGTAACCCCACATTTCAGAGGGAATATATTATCATGGGTAGCAGAGAGAGAGGGGGATCTTAGTGGGAGAAAAAAGCAAAAGAAAAATGTAGCACAACATCAGGTATGTGAGAGAAAGAGAGAAACCCAGAACACCTGGAAAATGAATAAAGGTATAAAGCTGTAGGTGTGGAGTGCAGATGGAACCACTAGAATGTCCTAAAGATCTGTGATGTGAGAGGATGCCAGGATTCAGTCCTAAAAACCTTAGAGGAGATCCTCAAAGTGGAGAGTTGAGAACTGAATATACGGCTTCAAGTGAAGAAATGGGATCACCCAATATCTTCAAAAATATTGACTCATAATTGTTCCTGTCTAAAAGAAAAGCCCTGGGATCAATCCAATGGGTGAGAAACAAACCTGGACTCCATCACTAATATGATATTGTGCTTGTAGACTAAAAACAAGATGGTGGTCCTCTGGAAAATTCTTCCAGCATGTGACTGGGATATATTCAGATAAGTATAGCCAGCAATTGGATTGAGTTTGATGACCTCTTTAGATGAAGAAGAAGAGTGAAGGGAACTAAGAAGATGAAAACCCCATAGGGATGACAATAGTATAACCTAACCAGGAGCTCCCAGAGAATATGCTATCAATGAATATTCATGGGCTGTGTTGTTTTGCATGTATGTACCCAATCCTGTTTTGTCCGGTCTTAGTGGAGTCCATGCACCTAATCCAGTTGAGATTTGATGCAGCAAAAAAAGGGAATGATGGAAAAGTCTGGTGAGGGTGGATGAGAGTGAAACAGCCTCAAAACACAGAGGACCCTAGACTCCAAACAGTTCTAATATGCCCTGAAATGTAGGTGCGTAAGCAGCACCACCACCCCATCTTGGAGTAATCTGTGACCAACTGGGACCCACAAACTTTCTCAAGACTACTGGCACAGAACCCTTCCTATCTGTGCCTGTACCTGGAATAGCCCTAAGGCTCCAGCTTTGTACCCAACCCCCCAAAACTCAGAGGAGGCTGGACTCCCAAAAGCTCTAACACATAAGAACATAGAATAATTGTATCACAGGATCTCAGGAACTTGGGCACACCAGGATTTCAGAAGGTCAGAAGTAGCCTGACTCCCAGGAGCTATCGCAACTAGTGGCTCAGAATCACAGGATCACAGGATCACAGAAACAGCTGGACTCAGAAGAGTTCTGACACAAGCAAGATAACAGGACAGACTGGCTCCGGTAGGGATAGTGATTGAAGATAGCACTAGAAATAACCAGATGGCGAAAGGCAAGTGCAAGAACATAAGCAATAGAAACCAAGGTGAATTGGCATTATGCGAACCTAGTTCTCCCATAATAGAAAGTCCTGAACACTCCATGACACCAGAAACAAAAGATTCAGATTTAAAATTATTTTACATAATGATGACAGAAGACATAAAGTAGGACACAAATAAGTACCTCAAAGAAATACAGGAGATCACATGAAAACATGTAGAAGCCCTTAAAGACAAACCAAAAAATCCCTTAGAGTATTAGAAGAAAGTACAACCAAACAGGTGAATGAATTGAACAAAATGGTATAGAACATAAAAACTGAAATAGAAACAATAAATCACAAAGGGAAACTACCCAGAAGATACAAAGCCCAGGAAAGAGAGCAAAAGTCGTGGATGCAAGCATCAACAACAAAATACAAGAGATAGAAAAGAGAATCTCAGGTGCAGAAGATACCATAAAAAACATTGACAAAACTGTCAAAGAAAATACAAAATGCAAAAAACTTTTAACCCAAAACATCCAAAAAATTTAGGACACAACGAAAGACCAAACCTAAGGTTAACCAGAATAGAAGAAAGTGAAGATTCCATATTTAAAGGGGCAGTAAATATCTTCAACAAAATTATAGAAGTAAAACTTCTTTGTCCTAAAAAAGAAAAGCCTATGAACATACAAGAAGCCTACAGAATGCCAAATAGACCAGATCAAAATAGAAATTCACCCCACCACATAATAATAAAACACCAAATGCACAAAACAAAGAAAAATTATTAAAAGCATTAATAATAATTAATTAATAATTATTAAAAATTATTAAAGAGAAAAGTCAAGTAACATATAAAAGTAGACCTATCAGAATTACACAAGACTTCTCACAGGAAAGACACTAAAAGCTAGAAGATTCTGCTCAGATTTCATGCAGACAATAAGAGAACACAAACCCTCATCCAGATCTCAGTGACTGGAGCAGATGCCCAGCTAATCTCTCCTGTTGAAACTGCATCTGAGGCATTCTAGAGAGGCCAAGGCTTGCAGAGCTGCAGTGACTGGAGCAGACACTCAGCTGATTGGCTCCCCTGTGGAAACACTGTCTGCAGGCATGCCAGAGTGGCCATGGCACTTACAGCTGCAGACATCCTAGAGAGGCCACTGCCCTCACAGTGGCAGAAACCATGTCCGGAGACATCCTAGAGAGGCCAGTGACCTCAGAGCAGAGGACACTAAATCCTGAAGCATCCTAGAAGAATGACTACACTCAGAGCAGCAAACAACTAGCTGTTCTACTACTACCGTGGAGACACCATATCCTGAGATATCCTAGAGGAGCCTCTGTACCCAGAACAGCTGGAGCTCAGGATCACAGAGACATCCAGACCCTGAGGAGTTCTGACACAACCAAGATAACTGGAAAGGCAGGCTCCAGTCAGAAACACTGAGGGCATATAGCACTAGAGCTAATCAAATGGCAAAAGGCAAGTGCAAGAACATAAACAACAGAAACCAAAGTTACTTGGCATAACCAGAACCCAGTACTCCCACCATAGCAAGTCCTGATCACCACCTCACAGTGGAAAAGCAGGATTCAGAATTAAAATCACTTCTCATGATGAAGATAGAGGACTAAAAAGGACATAAAAAACATTCTCAAAGAATTTGAAAAGAGCACAGTTAAACAGGTAGAAGCCATTAAAGATATTCATGAAAACACAAACAAACAGGAGAAGGAATCACACAAAACCATCCAGGATCTAAAAATGGAAATGGAAATATTAAAGAAATCTTAAAGGAAGACTACCCTGGAGATAGAAAACTTAGGAAAAAAGATCAGAAGTCATAGATGCAAGCATCAACAACAGAATACAAGAGATAGAATAGAGAATCTTATGTGCAGAAGATGCCATAGAAAACATAGACACAATAGTCAAAGAAAATGTGAAATACAAAAATCCCCTAACACAAAACATCAAGAAAATCTAGGACACAATGAGAAGAACAAACGTAATGATAATAGGTATAGATGAGGGTAAAGACTCCCAACTTAATGGGCCAGTAAGTATCTTCAACAAAATTATAGAAGAAAACATCCCTAACCTAAAGAAAGAGATGTCCTTAAATATACAAGAAGCCTACAGATCTCCAAATAGACTAGACAAAAAATAAATACCTCCCGTCACATAATAATCAAAACATCAAATATACAAAACAAAAAAAAATACTAAAATCAATAAGGGAAAAATGCAAAGTAACATATAAAGGCAGACCCATAAGAATTATACCAGACTTCTCACCAGAAGATCCTGGACTGATATTATACAGATACTAAGACATTACAAATGCCAGCCCAGACTACTATACACAGCAAAACTCTGGATCACTATTGATAGAGAAACCAAGATATTCCATGACAAAACCAAATTTACACAATATATTCCCACAAATCCAGCATTTCAAAGGATACTGGAGAGAAAACTCCAACACAAAGAGAGAAAATACAACCATGAAAAAGCAAGAAAGTAGTCTTCCAACAACCCCAAAAGGAGATAGTTACACAAACATAATTCCATTTCTAATAACAAAAATAACAGGAAGCAACAATCATTTTTCCTTAATATCTCTTAATATCAATCACTCAATTCTCCAATAAGAAGATGAAGACTATCAGACTGGATACATAAACAGGACCCAGCATTTTGGTGCATACAGGAAATGCACCTCTGTGACAAGACAGACATTACCTCAGAGTAAAAGGCTGAAAAACAACTTCAAAGCAAATAATCTCAAGAACAAGCTGAAGTAGCCATTATAATATCAAATAAAATCGACTTTGAACCAGAAGTAATCAAAAAAGATAAGGAAGGACACTTCATACTCATCAAAGGAAAATTGTACCAAGAAGGACTTTCAACTCTGAACAGCTATGCCCCTAATGCAAGGGCACCCACATTCATAAAAGAAACTTTACTAAAGCTCAAAGCATACATTGGATCTCACACAATAATTGTGGGAAATTTCAACACCCCACTCTCAGCAATGGACAGATCATGGAAACAAAAACTAAACTGAGACACAATGAAACTAACAGAAGTTATGAACCAAATGGATTTAACTGATATTTATAGAACATTTTATCCTAAAACAAAAGAATACACCTTTTTCTCAGCACCTCATGGTACCTTCTCCAAAATAGACCATATATTTGGTCGCAAAACAGCCCTCAACAGATACAAAAAGATTGAAATAATCCCGTGTACCCTATCAGACCACCATGGACTAAGGCTGGTCTTCAATAACAACAAAAACAATGGAGAGCCCACATACATATGGAAACTGAGCAACATTCTACTCAATGATGACTTGGTCAAGGAAGAAGTAAAGAAAGAAATTAACGACTTTTTAGAATTTAATATAAAAAAGGACACATCATACCAGAAATTGTGGGACTTGAGGAAAGCAGTACAAAGAGGAAAACTCATAGCTCTAAGTGCTTACCAAAAAAAAAAAAAACTGGAGAGAGCACACACTAACAACTTGACAGCACACCTGAAAGTTTTAAAACAAAAAGAAGCTACTATTGCCAAGAGAAGTAGACAGCAGAAAATAATCAAACTCAGAGCTGAAATCAACCAAGTAGAAACAGAAAGAACTATATAAAATATCAACAAAACCAGGAGCTGGTGGTTCTTTGAGAAAATCAACAAGATAGATAAATCCTTAGCCAGACTAATCAAAGGTCACAGAGATCATTTCCAAATTAATAAAATCAGAACTGAAAAGGGAGACATAACAACAGAAACTGAGGAAATTTAAAAAATCATCAGATCCTACTACAAAGGCCTATACTCAACAAAAATGGAAAATCTGTATGAAATGGACCATTTTCTAGACAGATACAAGGAGCCAAAGTTAGACGAGGAACAGATTAAACCACTTAAACAGTCCCATAACACCTAAAGAAATAGAAGCAGTCATCAGCAGCCTCCCCATCAAAAAAAAAAAAAAAAAAGTCCAGGACCAGAAGATTTTATTGCAGAATTCTATCAGACCTTCATTGAAGACCTAATGCCAATTCTCTTCAAACTATTCCACAAAATAGAAACAGAAGGAAAAATATCCAATTCATTCTATGAAGCTACAATTATGCTTATAACTAAACCTCACAAAGACCCAACAAAGAAAAAGAACCTCAGACCAATCTCGCTTATGAATATTGATGCAAAAATACTCAATAAAATTCTTGCAAACCAAATCCAATAACACATCAAAACAGTCATCCATCATGATCAAGTAGTTTTACCCTGGGAATACAGGAATGGTTCAATATTAGAAAACCCATCAATGTAATCCACTACATAAATAAACTCATAGAAAAATACCACATGATCATCTCACTAGATGCCAAGAAAGCATTTGACAAAATTCAACATCTCTTCTTGATAAAAGTCTTAGAAAGATCAGGAATTCACAGCCCATACCTAAACATAGTAAAAGCAATATACAGTCAGCAAATTGTCAACCTCAAACTAAATGGAGAGAATCTTGAAACAATCCCACTAATATCAGGGACTAGACCAGGCTGCTCATTCTCACACTATATATTCAATATAGTACTAGAAGTCCTAGCTAGAGCAATTAGACAACAAAAGGAAGTCAAAGGGATACAAATAGGAAAGGAAGAAGTCAAAATTTCACTATTTGCAGATGATATAATAGTATACTTGAGTGACTCTAAAACTTCCACCAGAGAACTCCTAAGCCTGATAAACAACTTTAGCAATGTGGCTGGATATAAAATCAACTCAAACAAATCAGTAGCCTTCCTCTACTCAAATGATAAACAGGCTGAAAAAGAAAATAGGGAAATGACAACCTTCACAATATTCACAAATAATATAAAATACCTTGGAGTGAATCTAACCAAGCAAGTGAAAGAACTGTATGGCAAGAACTTCAAGTCTCTGAAGAAAGAAATAGAAGAAGATCTCAGAAGATGTAAAGGTCTCCCATGCTCCTGGATTGTCAAGATTAACTTAGTAAAAATGGCCATCTTGCCAAAAGCAATCTACAGGTTGAATGCAATCCCCATCAAAATTCCAAATCAATTCTTCATAGAAATAGAAACAATTTGAAAATTCATTTGGAATAAAAAACCCAGGATACCTAGAACTATTCTCAACAATAAAAGAACTTCTGGAGGAATCACCATTCCTGACCTCAAACTGTACTACAGAGCATTAGTGACAAATATTGCATGGTATTGGTACAGAGACAGGCAGGAAGATCAATGGAATAGAATTGAAGATCCAGAAATAAACCCACACACCTGTGGTCACTTGATCTTTGACAAAGGAGCTAAAACCATCCAGTGGGAAAAGGACAGCATTTTCAACAAGTGGTGCTGGCTCAACTGGAGGTCAGCATGTAGAAGAATGCAAATCAATCCCTTCTTATCCCCTTATACCATGCTTAAGTCCAATTGAATAAAAGACATTCACATAAAACCAGATACACTGAAACTAATAGAAGATAAAGTGGGGAAGACCCTGTTCCGTGCCCCTTTTGGAGTCCCCTTCGCCCACGAGAGAGACATGTGAGGCAGTTTTCGGGTAGTTACTACAAAGAGGCTTTATTCTTGTATCAGCAGAAGCGGAAAAGACCCAAAGCCTGGGAAAGGCACTGCTATATGTACCCTAGAGTGGCATGTTCACTTCTGATTGGCTGTTCACTCATCACCCCATATTACGCTCCGGAGATGGGCAGTGACTTTGGTGCGCTTTTGCCTTTTGCACCTTCGCAGTTAGTTGTTTACTTGTGGGAGCACAGGATGCCTGCGCCATCTTGTAACAGCTAATGCTGTCACACTCACTGAGGCTCCTAACATCTCCCCCTATCAATATTATTAAGATGGAACAGCCTATTGTCTATCAAGCGCAGCACCAACTCAGTGAGGGAAAGCAGAGGCCTGATCCCCTGTGCAAAATGAGATATTGTAATGGGTTTCTTCTCTTGTCGTCATGCAATGAGTAATACTTCACATACCCATCTCAATGCCTTTAGATGGGGAAAGTGAGCCTCCTCCCTGGGGCACCACCAGGAGAGGAGGTTTTTGGCATCAAACCTTTGTGCAATCAGGCATACTTTAGGGAAATCTATCCACACTTGTGGAACATTCCCTGTTGAGTACCCACTAGCAAACACCTCTAAATATTCAGGTACCACAGTTATTCAGGCAAGGGCTGGCTGGACTTAGACCTCTCATCGACCCAGTGCAATGGGCTGAACCCTTGGGGTGCATTGACTGAGGGTCCCAGTCATCAGTTACTTTCTTAGCATAAATAGCCAAGTTTCATGGGGAGATCCTTGCTCCAAGGCTGCGAGTGCTTTGGCGATAGTGGCCTTGTCACGTTTTTGTTGGGCTCTGAGCTTACAGACCAACCATAACATGAACACTAATCCACAACATAGGGCTGCACCAAACAGGCCTATCCCCACCCTTTAAGAAAGAAAGAAAAGGCAGAGGTAAGACAAGAAGTAAAATCGCCAGGGGTAACAGGGTCCACTCGTGTTCCATCAAGGCTTGAAATCCGGATCTGCAATTGCTGCTGCACCTGGTCCAACTCCCCAGTACAATTCCCTTGTAAATAAGCAGAAAGATTATGGCTTTGAATAAATGTATCATTCATAAATCTCAGAGGTGTAATACAAAGATGTGGGGTTGCTGACAAGCAGCTCATTTGAAGCGCATCCATGAGCTGCTCCACATGGGCTTGGAGCAAATCAACTCTCTGATTGACCAACAGGATGCCTGATGCCAAGTATGCATCCGCTTTCTGTTGAGTGGTCAAAGCCTCAGAGGTCTTTTCTGAATTTTGATTAACAACAGTAGCTGCTCCAAACTGATCAGCCAAGGCCATGGCGGCTGTCACAGCTGCAGCTGCAGAGATGGCATCAGCAGTGATAATGGCTGCAGTTATATCAAATCTCTCTTCTGTCGAAATAAGGTCAAGGTCCCAGACGTCTGAATGGGAATAGGGATCTATAGTGGTATACTGGCTATTAGGGCCTGCTTATAGACAAGAGCAGACCAACACTGGGACATAAAGCAAGTTACATTGGTACAAGTATTTAAGGAGTTGCTGGATAAGATGAAAAGAAATGGAGGATACACATAAACTGGAGTGAGGCATTACAGTTAAGGGTACAGGAGAAATTCTGTTTAGCAGAAGCGGCGCCTTTTAAGAAGGCAAGGGCATAGGTTTTGGAAAAGCAGATAGGATAGCCATCTAAATTCACTATATATACTAGGAACCCAATTTAGGAGAGTCCAAATGAGAACTGAGAACATCTGCAGATGAATCCTTTGAGAGGTCATTTCCAGGAACCAAGAGTCTCCGCTTCAGTTGCTCTGCCAGACAAAATGGGTTGTCTTCTTCCTGTGGAAAAACACAAACCGCTCCCCTGGATCTTATTAAAATAGGATCCAGGCCTTTCCATTGACCAGTCAAAACATCTTTCCATTTTATCATTTCTTTTGGCCTAGTTGGTTCCAGGCAATGGCGATCAGCCACTGTATTGCCCTGACTGTCCAAATTCCAAAAGTTGAGAGTAAAAAGTGCCAGAGAAACAGTAGCTCGTGGCACCGTAGGCAGAGCTTCCTCAACTTCTCCTTTTTGTTTTATCAAATAAGTTCTAAGGGTATGATGAGCAGGCCCAATGATGCCCTGTCCCTGAGGGTCGTAAGGAAGACCTGTCAGGTGTGTCACCTCCATTTGGCGACAGCTTATTCTTTGACCTGTCTATACTCTACTGGGGCATGAACACATTAACAGGCCCTGCAGTGGCCTCTATTCCTTTTGAGTACTCTTTTCTATGACCAGGCTCCTTGGCCTGCCTCTGTTGCCCAGGTTTTTTTGCCTGATTCTCCTTTCCAGGCTCCTTGGCCTGATCTTTTTCTCCAGGCTCCTTGGCCTGATGCCGGCTAACATGCTCTGTTTCTGATAGCCTGGAGTGGACCTCTCTTGAAACCTCTTGACTTGCCCTAATAGCTGTGCTGTGAGCTGGATCCTCACAACACAAATAAGCTAAAAGCAAAAGCAAGGCAAACAAGAGGCCAACTACTGCAGCAGCCGCAATGGGTGAATATCTGCCCCCCACGAAGGCTTCCACCCCAAGCATACCTCTCACAGATGTACTTCAATCCTGTAGTCTTCTAAACTGCCCTGAATCTCCGGGGGGTCTCCCGCGGCGCCTTGAAATTCCTGGGTTTCGGCACCAAATTGTTCTGCGCCCCTTTTCGAGTCCCCTTCGCCCACGAGAGACACGTGAGGCAGTTTTCGGGTAGTTACTACAAAGAGGCTTTATTCTTGTATCAGCAGAAGCAGAAAAGACCCAAAGTCCGGGAAAGGCACTGCTAAATGTACCCTAGAGTGGCGTGTTCACTTCTGATTGGCTGTTCACTCATCACCCCATATTACGCCCCGGGGATGGGCAGTAACTTTGGCGCACTTTTGCATTTTGCACCTGCGCAATTAGTTGTTTACTTGTGGGAGCACAGGATGCCTGTGCCATCTTGTAATGGCAAATGCTGTCACACTCACTACGGCTCCTAACAAGACCCTAGAATACTTAGGCACAGAAAAAAGTTCCTGAACAGAACACCAATGGATTATGCTCCAAGATCAAGAATTGACAAATGGGACCTCATAGAATTGCAAACCTTATGTAAGTCAAAGGTCACTGTCAATAAGAAAAAACAGCAACCTACAGATTGGAAAAAGATCTTTACCAATCCTACATCTGATAGGGGGCTAATATCCAATATATAAAAAGAACTCAAAAAATTAGACTCTAGACAACCAAATAATCCTATTAAAAATAGGGTACAAAGCTAAACAAAGAATTTTCAACTAAGGAACATCAACTTGCCAAGAAGAACTTTAAAAAATGCTCAACACTTTTAGTCATCAGGGAAATGCAAATCAAAAAACCCTTAGATACCACCTCACACCAGTCAGAATGGATAAGATAAAAATGTCAAGTGATGATTGGTGTTGTCGTGGATGTGGAGAAAGAGGAACACTTCTCCCTTGTTGATGGGAATGCAAGCCTGTACAACAACTTTGGAAATCAGTCTGGCAGTTTTTCAGAAAATTGGACATAGCACTACCTGAGGACCCAACTATACCACTCTTGGGTATATACCCAGAAGATGCTCTAACATATAAGAAGGACATATGCTCTACGATGTTCATAGCAGTCTTATTTATAATAGCCAGAAGCTGAAAAAAACCCAAATGTCCTTCAACAGAGGAATAGATACAAAAATGTGGTATATTTACACAATTGAGTACTACTCAGCTATTAAAATTAATGAACTTAAGAAATTCTTAGGTAAATGAATGGAACTAGAAAATATCATCCTGAGTGAGTTAACCCAATCACAAAAGAACACACATGGTATTTACTCACTGATAAGTGGATGTTAAACCAAAATCTTGACATAGCCAAGATTCAACTAACTGACCACATGAAGCTCATGAAGAAGGAAGACCAAGTGTGCATGCCTCAGTCCTTCTTGGAAGGTGTGACAGAATGCTCAAGAGAGCAAATAAGGTGACAAAGTGTGAGACAGAAAGTCAAGGAGGGGCCATCGGGAGACACTTTACCTTGATATCCATCCCATGTGCAGTCACGAAAGATAGACACTGATATGGATGTCAGGAAGTGCATGCTGACAGGAGCCTGATGCAGCTGTCTCCTGGAAGTTCTGTCACATATCCAGGGCCTGACATATCCATGGTCTGATGCTCACAGCTACCCATTTATCTGATCAAGGGTTCCAAATGAAGAAGGTAGAGGACTGAAGGAGCTGAAAGTATTAGTGGCCCCAAGAGGAGAGCAACAGTGCCAGCCAACCAGAACTCCCCATTTTCTAAATCACCAGCCTGGGAGCACAATTGGAGGCACCCATGACTTCAGCTGTATACTTAGGAAAGGATGGCCTTGTCAGGCATGAGTGGGAAAGAAGATCCCTGGTTCCATAAAGGCTGAACACTGAGAGGGAATGAATTCGAGGGTAGAGAGGGGGTAGGTGGGACACACCCTTTCGGAGGCGGGGGGGGACAGGATATGGGGTTCTGGGGTGGTGAGGAGTATTGGGTGAGGGGATAAAATTTCAAATGTATTTTAAAGACAAAAAATTACATATATATATATATATATATATATATATATATATATATGTAATTTTTATATATATAATTTTATATATATATAAAATTATATATATATATATATATATATATAACAAAAAATGAATATTTGAATAACATAAAAAAAGAAAACAAATCCCAATCCAGGGTACTATACCCAGCAAAACTCTCAATTACCATAGATGAAGAATCCAAGATATTTCATGACAAAACCAAATTTGCACAATATCTTTTCACAAATCCAGCCCTATAAAGAATAATAGAGGAAAGCTGCCAATACAAGGAGGGAAGTTATATGCTAAAAAAAAGCAAGAAAGTAATCTTCCAACAAACTAAAAAGAAGATAGAGAAACAAACGAAATTCCAAAGCTAATACCAAAAATATTAGGAAGCAACAATCACTCATTCTTAATATCTCCTAACATCAATGGACACAATTCCCCAATCAAAAGACAAAGACTAAAGGACTGATTATGAAAAGAAAACCCAACGTTTTGCTGCATACAGGAAACACACTTGCATGAAAAAGACAGACACTATCTCAGAATAAAAGGTTGGAAAACAATTTTTCAAGCAAGTGGTACCAAGAAAGAGCTGGAGAAGCCATTCTAATATCAAATGAAATCAACTTTCATTTGAAAAAAGTTATCAAGAAAGATAAGAATAAACACTTTGTACTCATTAAATGAAGAATCAACCAAGATGAAATCTCAATTCTGAACATCTATGCACCAAATTGAAAGGGTACCACATTCATAAAAGAAACTTTAATAAACCTTAAAGCACACATTGCACCTTACACAGTAATAGTGAGAGACTTCAACACTACACTCAGCAATGGACAGATCACAGAAACAGAAAATAAACAGAGACACAGTGAAACTAAGAGAAGTTAGAAACAAAATCAATTTAATAGATATTTATAGAACACTTCTTCTAAAAACAAAAGAATATACCTTCTTATGAGCACCCCATGTTGCACCTTTTCTAAAACTGACCATATATAATTGGTCACAAAACAGGCCTTTACAGATACAAAAAAAATTGAAATAATGCTATGTATCCTATCAGGTCACCAGAGACTAAGGCTGGTATTCAATAATGATAAAATCAGTGGAAAGCCCATGTACACATGGAAACTGAATAATGATCTATTCAATTATAATGTGGTCAAAGAAGAAATAAGGAAATTAAAGACTTTTCAGAATTTAATGAGTCTCCCTGGTCTGCTTTTGTGTGGACACCAGATTCCGCCAGAGACATTCTGGAGGCTCCATGGATCCCACAGCCAGCTTTAGGTAGGAAGACCCACATACTGCCCTAAGCCCATAGCTGGGTGCTGTGAGCGCTCAAATTCCAGCAGATACCCCACCTCCCTACCCCTGTGGAGTAGCACACACCTTCCAACGCTCTCCCAGATCTAAGGCCTGGAACAAACCTCTGCTGGGTCTGATGTTGTGTGGACCCCGGATTCCACCTGAGACATACTAGAAGGTCCACTCAACCCAGAGCCACAAAGGAACAACTGAACTCAGAGCATCAGGCAACATATCCTGAGATATCCTAGAGGAGACACTGCACCCAGAACAGCAAACACCTAGCTGGACTGCTACCTTGGAGGCACCAAATCCTGAGGCATCCTAGAGGTACCAATGTAATCAGCTCAGCTGGAAAAGATCACAGAGACATCTGGACCCCTAGGAGATCAGACACAAGCGAGACAACTGGAAAGGCAGGCTTCAGTCAGAGACAGCAAGTACAGGCAATACTAGAGTTAACCAGAAGGCAAAAGGCAAGTGCAGGAATGTAAGCAACAGAAACCAAAGTTACATGGCATCATCAGAACCCAGCTCCCCCATCATAGCAAGCCCAGAACACCCACTCACACCAGAAAAGCAGGATTCAGAATTAAAATCACGTCTCATGATGATGATAGAGGACGTTAAGAAAGGCATAAATAATACTCTCAAAGAACTTAAGGAGAACAATAGTAGACAAATAGAAACAGTTAAAGAAGAAACACAAAAATCCCTTAAGGAATTGCAAGAAAATGCAACCAAACAGGAAAAGGAATTAAACAGAACCATGCAGGATCTAAAAATGGAAGTAGAAACAATAAAGAAATCACAAAGAGAGACTACCCTGGAGATAGAAAACCTAAAAAAAAAAAAAAAGGAATCATAAACACCAGTATCACCAACAGAATACAAGAGATGGAAGAGAGAATCTCATGTGCAGAAGATACCATGGAAAACATTGACACAACTGTCAAAGAAAATGCAAAATACAAAAAGCTAATAACCCAAAATATACAAGAAATCCAAGACACAATGAAAAGGCCAAACCTAAGGATAATAGGTATAGATGAGGGGGAAGACACCCAACTTAAAGGACCAGTAAATATCCTCAACAAAATTATAGAGGAAAACTTCCCTAACCTAAAGAAAGAGATGTCCATAAATATACAAGAAGCTTACAAAACTCCAAATAGTTTAGACCAGAAAAGAAATACTTCCCGCCATATAATAGTCAAAACATCAAATGTACAAAACAAAGAAAAAATACTAAAAGCAGTAAGGGAAAAAGGCAAAGTAACATATAAAGGCAGACCTATAAGAATTACACCAGACTTCTCACCAGAGACCATAAAAGCCAGAAAATCCTGGACCAACATCATGCAGACCCTAAGAGAACACAAATGCCAGCCAAGACTACTATACCTAACAAAACTGTTAATCATTATTGATGGAGAAACCAAAACATTCCATGACAAATCCAAATTTACACAGTATCTCAACACAAATCCAGCACATCAAAGGATAATGGATGGAAAACTCCAACACAAAGAGAGAAATTACAACCTAGAAAAAGCAAGAAAGTAATCTTCCAAAAACTGTAATAGAAGGTAGCTACACAAACTTATCTCCACTGCCAATAACAAAAATAACAGGAGACAACATTCATTTCTCCTTAATATCTCTTAATATCAATGGACTCAATTATCCAATAAACAGACACAGACTATCAGACTGGATATGTAAGCAGGACCCAACATTTTGCTGCATTCAGGAAACTCACCTTTGTGAAAAAGATAGACACTATCTCAGAGTAAAATGTTGGAAAACAATCTTCCAAGCACATGGTCCCAAGAAACAAGCTGGAGTAGCAATTCTTATATCAAAGAAAATCACTTTTCAACCAGAAGTAATCAAAAAAGATAAAGAAGGACACTTCATATTCATCAAAGGTAAAATGTACCAAGAGGAACTCGAAATTCTGAACATCTATGCCCCAAATGCAAGGGCACCCACATACATAAAAGAAACTTTACTAAAGCTTATAGCACACGTTGCACTCTACACAATAATAGTGGGAGATTTCAACACCCCACTCTCAGCTATGGAAAGATCATGGAAACAGAAACTAAACCGAGACACAATGAAACTAACAGAAATTATGAACCAATTGGACTTAACTGACATCTATAGAACATTTCTTCCTAAAAAAAAGAATATACCTTCTTCTCAGGACCTCATGGTACCTTCTCTAAAATAGACCATTTAATTGGTCACAAAACAGGCCTCAGCATATACAAAAAGATGGAAATAATCCCTAGTACCTCATCAGACTACCATGGACTAAGACTCGTCTTTGGCATGGACAAAAACAACAGAAAACCCACATACCCTTGGAAATTGAACAATGCTCTACTCAATGATTACTTGGTCAAAGAAGATATAAAGAAAGAAATTAAAGACTTTTTAGATTTAAATTAAAATGAGGACACATCATACCAAAACTTGTGGGACTCACTGAAAGCAGTACTAAGAGGAAAAATCATAGCTCTAAGTGATCACAAAAAGAAAGTGGAAAGAGCATACATTAACAACTTGACAGCAAACCTGAAAGCATTAGAACAAAAAGAAGCTAATATACCCAAGAGGAGTAGACGGCAGGAAATAATCAAACTCAGGGCTGAAATCAACCAAGCTGAAACAAAAAGAAATATAGAAAATATCAACAAAACCAGGAGCTGGTTCTTTGAGAAAATCAACAAGATAGACAAACCCTTAGCCAGACTAACCAAAGGGTGCAGAGACAGTATTCAAATTAAGAAAATCAGGACGGAAAAGGGAGACATAACAAGAGAAACAAAGGAAATTAAAAAAAAATATCAGATCCTACTACAAAGGCCTATATTCAACAAAATTGGAAAATCTGGATGAAATGGACAATTTTCTAAATAAATATCAGGTACCAAAGTTAAAAGAGGAGCAGATAAATTATCTAAACAGTCCCATAACGCCTAAAGAAATAGAAACAGTCATTAAAAATATTCTCACCAAAAAATGTCCGGGGCCAGATGGTTTCATCACAGAGTTCTTTCAGACCTTCAAGGAAGACCTAATACCAATCCTCTTTATGTTATTCCATAGAATAGAAACAGCAGGAACACTATCCAATTCATTCTATGAAGCTACCATTACACTCATTCCTGAACCACAGAAAGACCCAACAAAGAAAGAGAACTACAGACCAATCTCTCTTATGAATATTGATGCAAAAATACTCAATAAAATTCTCAAAAACCGAATCCAACAACACATCAAAACAAGTATACATCAAGATCAAGTAGGCTTTATCCCAGGAATGCAGGGATGGTTCAATATTCGGAAATCCATCAATGTAATCCACTACAGAAATAAACTCAAAGAAAAATACCACATGATCATCTCACTAGATGCTGAGAAAGCATTTGACAAAATTCAACAACCCTTCATGTTAAAAGTCTTGGAAAGATCAGGAATACAAGGCCCATATCTAAACATAGTAAAAGCAATATACAGCAAGCCAGTAGCCAACATCAAACTAAATGGAGAGAAACTTGAAGCAATCCCACTAAGATCAGGGACCAGACAAGGCTGCCCACTCTCACCCTACCTATTCAATATAGTACTGGAAGTCCTAGCTAGAGCAATTAGACAACAATAGGAAGTCAAAGGGATACAGATAGGAAAGGAAGAAGTCAAAATTTCACTATTTGCAGATGACATGATAGTATACTTAAGTGAACCTAAAACTTCCACCAGAGAACTCCAAAACCTGATAAACAACTTTAGCAATGTGGCTGGATATAAAATCAACTCAAACAAATCAGTAGCCTTCCTCTATTCAAAGGATAAGCAGGCTGAGAAAGAAATCAGGGAAATGACACCCTTCACAATAGCCACAAATAAAATAAATTATCTTGGAGTGCATCTAACCAAGTAAGTGAAAGATCTGTATGACAAGAACTTCAAGTCTCTGAAGAAAGAAATTGAAGAAGATCTCAGAAGATGGAAAGATCTCCCATGCTCCTGGATTGGCAGGATTAACTTAGTAAAAATGGCTACCCTGCCAAAAGCAATCGACAGATTCAATGCAATACCCATCAAAATACCAAATCAATTCTTTATAGAGATAGAAAGACCAATTTACAAATTCATTTGGAATAACAAAAAACCTAGGATAGTGAGAACTATTCTCAACAATAAAAGAACCTCTGGGGGAATCACCATTCCGGACCTCAAACTGTACTACAGAGCAGTAGTGATAAAAAAAACTGCTTGGTATTGGTACAGAGACAGACAGGATGATCAATGGAATAGAATTGAAGACCCAGAAATGAACCCACCCACCTACGGCCACTTGATCTTTGACAAGGGAGTTAAATCCATCCAGTGGAAAAAGGACAGCATTTTCAACAAGTGGTGCTGGCTCAACTGGATGTCAACATGTAGAAGAATGCAAATCAGTCCATTCTTATCCCCTTGCACAAAGCTCAACTCCAAGTGGATAAAGGACCTTCACATAAAGCCAGATACACTGAAACTAATAGAAGAGAAGTTGGGGAATACCCTCGAATACCTAGGCACAGGGGAAAAGTTCCTGAACAGAACACCAATGGCTTATGCTCTAAGATCAAGAATCGACAAATGGGACCTCATCAAATTGCAAAGCTTCTGTAAGGCAAAGGACACTGTCAATAGGACAAAATGGCAACCAACAGATTGGGAAAAGATCATTACCAATCCTACATCAGATAGGAGGCTAATATCAAATATTTACAAAGAACTCAAGAAATTAGATGCCAAACAACAAAATAACCCCATTAAAAAATGGGGTACAGAGCTAAACAAAGAATTCTCAATGAGGAAACTCGAATGGCCGAGAAGCATCTTAAGAAATGCTCGACATCCTTAGTCATCAGGGAAATGCAAATCAAAACAACACTGAGATACCACCTGACACCAATCAGAATGGCTAAGATCAAAAACTCAGGTGATAGTAGATGCTGGCTAGGATGTGAAGAAAGAGGAACACTCCTGCATTGTTGGTGGAGTTGCAAGCTGGTACAACCACTTTGGAAGTCAGTCTGGCGGTTCCTCAGAAAATTGGATATAGCACTACCTGAGGACCCAGCTATACCACTCCTGGGCATATACCCAGAAAATGCCCCAACAAATAACAAAGACATATGCTCCACTATGTTTACAGCAGTCTTATTTATAATAGCCAGAAGCTGGAAAGAACCCAGATGCCCTTCAACAGAGGAATGAAAAAAAATGTGGTACATTTACACAATGGAGTATTACTCAGCTATTAAAAAAAATGAATTCGAGAAATTCTTAGGTAAATGGATGGAACTAGAAAATATCATCCTGAGTGAGGTAACCCAATCACAAAAGAACACACATGGTATTTACTCACTTATAAGCGGAGATTAGCCCAAAAATCTGAAACAACAAAGATTCAACTACCAGACGACATGAAGCTCAGGAAGAAGAAAGAACAAGTGAGGATGCCTAGGTCTTTCTTAGAAGAAGTAACTAAATACCCAAGGGAGCAAATATGGAGACAAAGTGTGGGACAGAATCTGAAGGGAGGGTTGTAGGGAGACCATTCCATCTGGGTACTCATTCCATGGGCTGTCACCAAAAATAGATGCTGATAGGGATGTCAAGATGGGAAAGCTGACAGCAGCCTGATAAGGCTGTCTCCTTAGAGGTCCCCCAAAGTCGGACATACCCAGAGACAGATACCCACAGCCATCCATTTACCTGATCAAAGGTTCCCAATGGAGGAGTTAGAGAGTAAACTGAAGGAACCGTGAACCATGAGGGCTGGTGGCCCCATGAGGAGAGCAACAATACCAACCAGCCAGAGCTCCCCAGGGTCTAAACCATCAGCCTAGGAGCACATAGGGAGAGACACATGACTCCAGCTGTATATGTAGGGGAGGATGGCCTTGTTGGGCATAGGTGGGAGACAAGATCATTGATACCCTGAAGGCTGAGCACTGGGGGGGGGGGAATCTGAGGGTGGGGAGGGGGTCTGGGGGTAGGTGGGTAAACACCTTCATAGAGGCAGGAGGAGGGGGGATGGGATAAGGGGTTCCTGGGTGGTGGGGGAAATATGGTAAGGGGATAAAATTTGAAATGTAAATATTATATTTAATAAAAGAGGGGGAAAAATAGAAAAGCGGTTAGAACCAACATTCTTAATAAAATGTCAGCCCTCCTTAAAAAATATATCTTGATACTAAAATTTGTTTTGAGAATTGTATATTGCAGAATGATCAGCGTTGGTGTATCTACTCAACAAGCAAGCTGGGCAGACCTGCTCAAACCTCTGAGGTCCCAGAATTCCATCTGGAGGCAGCAAAGACACAGCATCAGAGGATTCTCAATTTGCTCTCCCCCCCACTCCTCTTCTAATATCTCAATGCCCATAATCAGCTTGAAGAAGCTAATGAAGAGTCAGTGCCCCTATTCCCTGGGCTTGGAGACTAAGGTGTAAATGTTGGGCTGTCTCTCTAGGGAAAAGTAGTGGTTTTGTCGGAATAGAGAGGATTAGCTAGGGTTTATTGCATAGCCATAACCTATTAGTAGGAATCTGTATAATTAATATCAAGATGAAGATATAAATTCTTAAATGGCACCAATTTACCTTGTTTACAAATTTTAAGATTTTCATTGGCATGAGCTTCTTAGTGATATAAGAGTGAGATGAATATTGTTACTCTCATAGGCATTGTACCAGTATAACACATTTAGGAATACAAAGCTTAGACTCAGTCCTTCTTTAACTTTTTTAATTGCTTTGAGATGGTCTGCCTGTGAGTTAAGGGACTATAGCAAATTCATGACTTGGAGTTTATTATAAGGGTGTTCTCTATGTTTTATTTAGAAATAGCTGAGTGGAGTTAACAGGCAACAGTCCAGATTACCTTACATGGAGAGCTGGTTTTCAAAACATCAGAAATCCTTAGAATTGACATGACAAACATTTCAGTATTAATGTTCATTTTCATTAGAGACCTGTCTGCTCTGGACAGCTTTCTATATTGAATTCTAAGAAGAAATTGAGCATCCTTGGAGTTACTCCAGTTGTGGTGAGACAGCCACTAAGCAAGAATTGCCACTTCCCTTCTACAGACAAATTACTGTCTAGAAAAGGACACACTTGCAGAATTGTCGACTGATTATATCTGCCTAGACAGAGTAATCAGCCCTTAATAATTCTGCAGCACTAACGTCTGTCAGATGATCCTGGGCCAGAAGGCAGAAGAACAGATGCTCCAACGTTTTGAAGTATAGCTAGTGTCCAGGTGTTCAGAGGTCTCTGTAAATTGGCTAAGTTTTAGAAGCTATGCTTTGTGCTTCCCACAATTATAGTTAACTCAGTCATTCTGGATTTCTGAAGGGGTTGAAAACATATAGCTATTGACCTTAAGAGAAAAGATTTGAGTGGATGGTCGTCAGCTGACATTCATCCTAAAACCAGGTTCAGAACTAAATGTTTTAGTTATAATAGATGACAGAGGAGCTGGTTAGTCAACAAAAGGATGGACTGGGTATTAGGACTATCCTGTACCTCACTGGTACAAATTGGCATAATTATTTTCTAATTGTATTTTGAGAGAAAAGTTTCATTTTAACAGGAAGGGTGATGTGTAGGAGGAGCTAAGGTAGGAGGAGTACTGAGAGGAAGAAAAGGAGTAAGAAGAGGAGAAGAAGAAAGAGAGGAGAAGCTAGGTGATGAGAGAGAGAAAGAGGGGGGAGACAGGGAGGCAGAGGTTCAAGTATCTCCACCAGTCAAAGATAGATGTTATATCTAGGTTGGTCAGTGGGTTAAACCTCTGATTGAACAATTCCAACTTATAAAGCCTATGATTAACATTATTTTTAAAAAATGTATAAATGCAAAAAGGAAAAGGGGGCATGGGATAGGGGTTTACTAAGGGGCGTGGGGAGGAATGGAAAAAGGGGATGCCATCTGAAGTGTAAATAAAATATCTAATAAAAAAAAGAAAAAAAAAACAAAAAAAATAGGAGGAAATGAGCAACTGGCCAAGATAAAAGGGAGAAAAATAGGCTATTTCAAAGAATTCTTTTAACTATACAACCAGAGTTCACAAGAAACATATGGGACTACAATAGATATCTCACTCTAGGTTCAGAAGTTTTTAATCTAACAACTAAGAAAGTCTTAAAGTATAAAGCAACCTGATACCCTGTAACTCTCATTGGGACTTTCTTAGTTTTCTTCAGCAATATTTGTAATGTTATTCCAGGTGAAAAGGCAAGCTACATGGTTAAGAAAGTGTTCCATAAATAATTGTACCTTCTGTGATTTTGTGATGTTCTTATTGTGAAATATCAATTCTAAAAATATGCATGCAACAAGGATCTAATTTACCAAAGGACAGAAAAAGTAAGAGAAAAATAAAGAATTTGCCAAATTCTCTAGTATTTTAGAATACTCAAAGAGAATTTTGGTGATTTCTTTTTAGACTGTAGGACCTAAACCTACTTTGCACACTCAGATTATGTTTATTTAGTGTTTAAATGATTTTTTTTACATTATGTACCTTTTTAAGATAATTTAGAAAAATAAATGCCATTCAATGGTCTCACTGGACCATAATTCATGCCACTGTACTTTTAGTATTTGTCTACATTGTCCTGTACTCAACACCCTGTGGTTCAATTTTCCTTACATCTCACCAAGGTAGCAAGAATTGGTTCACACTTATAGGACACACGTCAAGATCAGTCCTACCAAGGACTACTTCTAAATCTTTGCTATGGTGTCTCATGAATATGTATTTTAAAGGCATCATTGGGTGGTTCTAAAATAATAAACCAACTATAAGTTTGGGTATAAAACTATAAACATAGCAAAATTTTGAGACAGCATGCTAAAAGCTCTGCACTTTCACCAAGAAAGCACTCGTTCGTCCAGTGTTTTGCTAGCACTGAGTACTACTGCTGTATGTTCATATTACTTAATGTTAAAGGATTTTCATAGGTTTTTCTGACAACTGCACTATAGGATATGTTGCAACATCATCTCTTCCATGAGGCACCAGTGGCAACATTCCAAAATGACTAAAATATCTCCAGATGTAGTATTAATATTTTGTAGAAAATTCCATTAACAGGGTCATTACCTCTTTTAATGGTTTATTTTCCAAAATGATACACAGACAGACAGACAGACAGACAGACAGACAGACACACACACACACACACACACACACACACACACACACACACACAAATACAAGCACAGACAGTCTTTATATTTAACATTTAATAAGCCTTATGCTATAGAATAGCTGGGCACCTGCCTAGCCTAAAAGCTGGTAGAATCAACCAACTGCACATGGTTCTCAGTTACTTAGTAATTTCTGTGTTCCATCTTTTCTATTCCTGACCCAACTGAGTAGTACATTGGGCTGCGCTCTCTACGCCCTTTTACATGGCTTTTCTTCCTCTCTGTCCTGCCCTCTTCTGAAATATTACATTTCAACTTTTTTCTCCTGCCTTGAAGTCTGAAGAGAGGGAATCCTAAATTCTACCTGTCTCTTCTCCTCAGTTATTTGCTATTGGTATTTTTATTCACAATTCAGAATTCACTGGGTACAGACTTCAAAAACTCTTTGTAGATTTTCTAATGCAAACTAATATGGGAGGGCTACATTAGCATAACAATAGAAACAGCTATATCTAAATATCTTCAAATATTATGCCCGAATATAGAATGGGTCAATCATCCTTTATTGAGAATCACTATGATAGATACATTCTAATATATTATCATAATTCTTAGTCTTCTTTAAAGCATGGAATTATAACTTTTAATTTCAGAGTGTCAGTTCTGATCACTGAAGGTTTCACTCCACAGCCTATTACTAAGTTGTAAAATGTCTACTAAGATACCCAGATAAAGCAAAAGATGCATCATGACTCACATTAACACAGGGGAAGATTTGTAAAGAAAGTAGTTTTTGCAGTTTACAGCAGCAAGTACTGCTGATGGGTTTGCCTGAATAGGAGACTTACAACTCCTGCTTTTCTTTAAACTTCCACCTCCCAATCAAGACCTACATTAGATTCTTTGCAAACCACCTCATGATTAGCTCAGACCTGAAACTCTTGCATGTGGGCATGTCTTCTTTCATTCTCAAAGACAAGCAAGACACCAAGGATGAATCTTTTCCATTCATTCAATAGTTGTTCACATCAGACCCTTGAAGGGACAATGGTTGCTATTCCTCTGAAAGAAACTGGTTACCTTTTTTGAAATTTTTATTGGAGGAATGTTGAGACAAGATTATTGATCCAGTTAGCAAATGATAAAGGCTAAAAAAAAAAAAAAAAAAAAAAAAAAAAAAACGTAAAGAATTGGACTTAAGCAGGGAAGGGTGTACCTCCATATAGAAATTTCAAAAACCTGGAAATTAGAGGCATCACATTGTTCTGTGTGTTTTTGTTGTCTAATTGTAGCTGCTGGAATTTGTTTCTCATTGTTTTGCACTTGATGTGAATGATGAAGAAATAGCCACAGGACACCCTTTTTAGCTGTAAGGAAATGTATTCCCTGTCAATTCAGAAGCAACACTGCTGCCAGAAAACTGACCTGCCATTGAAGGTCGAGCTCAACTTTTGAAGACTTCAGGCTATAAAAAGAACTTGATTGTATAAGTTGAGACAAGTAGGCAGCCTTGTCATTCTAGTAAAAACACATATAGTTATTCCAGAAAAGTTTAGGAGTGGCATGATTTAAACTGCCCTTTTGTTTTGTTGGGCAGGTAGTGAGTATATAACCAGAGATGGAAGTTCGTCTTCTCTGTGGATTACACCCAATTTAGGTGACTGGAACACCAATGTGAAAACTCCCAATCACCTGTAAGGTAGATGATGATATACTTGAGTACCACTGAAAATTGACATGATCTGGACTGTAGGGTAAGGTGGCAGAAATGAGGGATCAATGACTGTGGAACTATTGCAGTCTAGGGAACTTAGTGTTTTCTATAGTAGATAGCCTGTATGTCTTAAAGAGTATTCCACATAAAAAAGAGATAGAGAAATGTTGTGCAGTCATACCAACCCCAAAATTCAGGCAGAAGATGAAAGGTGAAGTGTGGTTGCTTGGCAAGACCCCATGAGAAGTTGTAATTGGCAACTGTGAGTTCATTTCAAGAGGTAAACTTAGCCAGACATCTTTAAAGAAATCATGTTGGGTGATGTTAAGGAGTTGGCACCCCTTGATCAGGGTATGAATTAGAAATTAAAAGGACAAATTAGTACCATTTATGAGGGATCATATCAAGGAAGAAATGACCTTAGAATGATGTTTACTTTTCTTATTTTTCTGGATTCTATAGGTTGTAGTAATGAGACAAATTTTCTCTGGATGTAAATAGTACTTATTGGGGACCCAGATTAGATTCTATGATAGAGCTGACCAACAATGGCTGTTTCTTACGTGGGATTTTGTGGGTCTTGAATGAAAATGAAGAGGGTCTGGAGTCATTGATAGAAGATGTCTGTGATCCTGATAGGTATATATGGACCCACTTTTTTACAGTCCTTTTTTATCTAATCAAAGAGGAAGCAAACAAAGAGGTCATAATATTTAGATGGAGTGATGGATATAGGTATGACTGCAGTTTAGATCAGCTCCTAGCATCCATTGATAGAAAAGTTTCTTGACCATATTTGGAAAGACTGTTTTATACCAGGAAGGGTTTGTCTACCTTCCAATCTCCAGAAAAAAAGGACTACCCTGGATGTAAACAAACAGTAGATTGAGGATGCAAAGCCCATAACACTTTAATTCATTTGTGTTGAGCACAGATTTCTAAGTAGAATCTCATTTGTCTGGGATGGGGGATAGAGTGGGTGGTCGCAACATCTTATAGAGCTTAAGAGAGCAAGATCCTGTAGAGGAGATGTGTAGGGTATCATTTTGAGACAGAGGGGTAAAAGGTTTGCGGTGAGACAGGTGGACCCAATGAGGAAGTTCCTTAAGTTTAGCAGGTGTGGAGGTCATGAGATGTACCTTGAAGGTGGCTCTACAATTTAGGAAAGGGCCAATAATTAGGAAGCAGGAGAAGAACTTGATCTTCAACGTTGACAGGGACTGGGCAGGGGAGAGTGTGTGGCTCAGGTAGATGATGGTCAGCAAAGTTTAGGAGAGGAGAGGTGGCAAAGTAATATGGTAAGTAGGTGAACAGAGAAGGGAGAATATATAGGTGAAAGGCCTGGCATTATAACTAGCCATTCACACATAAGCTCAAAATGTGAGATGAATAGAGGATTCTTGGGAAAATCACACAGTCTGAAATGAGTAAGATGTAGCAGTTTTATACAATCAAGATGAAGTTAATGTGTCGGCTTGACAATAGTGGTTTTTACCTCCTGCTCAATGACAAACAGGGTGCAAATGAGTTGCCTGATGGTTTCTGCATACATAGCCTTTATACTCTGTCCAATATTTATGAAATGTTTTTATGCACTGATTCAACTGACACACACTAACATCTACATATATTTTGACAACTAGTACTTCATTTGGTCACCTCATCACTTGCTAATGGCAACTAAGAGAAAGACGAAGAATAGTACACAACTTGCTTTCATTATTTTATTTAGTCACAAATCTGAGCCTATAGAATAATATTGTTTTCATTCATCTTTGTTTTCATCTGGACCATCTATTTAATATAACCTTCTGTCTCACTTTCTTGCTGCCATATCTTCTTGCCATAAAAATACTTCCATAAAAATACAAAGGCCAAAATAAAACACTTTATTTTTAAGTTGTTACTGCCAGGGACTCTGTTTCACTTGCAAGTAAAGTCACTAACATACACACTATGTAAATGCAATCTATTTCCTTCCATCATGCACTACCACACTAGCACAAGAACAATTATAGAGCCCAAACTGACAATATATGGACTCACCACTATTCTTACAGTCACCTACAGCATGAACTGTTTCTGTGTCCTGTTATAAAAAGAAGGGCTAGTGAACAACCAATTGGGCTGCAATGAATGGTGACTCCTGTAAAGACTCAGACAAGTGTTCTGACAAGATATAAGCTTATAATCCAGAAACTCTGAGGAACTGTCATATATTACCCAAGAATAGTCTTTTACTCTCCTTCTGAATAATTTAATATACAAATAATAATGTTCCTGATAAAACTGAAAAACATTGTTCTAATAAGGCAATCACTATAGAGTAGACACAATGGAATTCTCTTGTGCCTTCAAATACTGTTAACATAAAATGGAGCTATGACAGAAATCAATTTACATTTCTATGTCACAAATTATGATGCAAGATATCAAAATAATTTTATATGCTAAATAAGTACTATACAACTGAAATATATTCTGAATTTTTATAATTTCTTCTTTATAATGTAAAATTGTATAATTTCTTCTTTTTACTGTAGCTGAAGCTGTGACTCAGTTGTTAAAAGCACAAGCTTTTGTTTCAGAGGTACACATTTGATTATCAGTGCCTACATTAGCATAAACAGTTTATAAGTCTAATTCCAGAATGTCTTTTTACATTTTCTGTCCTCTGAGGTGCCACATGAATGTGGGATACAAACATACACACTGAAAACCACTCATAATGTAAAATAATTTAAAAATTTAAAGCTCAAATGCTGTGGAAAGAGTCAGGGAATCCATCAGCATAAATCTTCCTTTCTAACTCTCAGACTTTATTCAGATTTCCAGATACTCTCTAGAAAATATCTGTTAGTGCTGTCACCACATAAATACTCAAATTTTTGCCCATAATGCATCCAATGTATACTGTAGGTTACACTACAGTTACAGAAAATACACAATTTTCAAAGTATATTATATTAACCACCATGGCAACATATATAGCCAAATTGTGAGAGGCAAGAGCAAGACCATAAAAAATAGAAGCCAATATAATCTGGCTCTATCAAAACCTAGTTATACTACCACAAAAAGCTTGGGATGTAACAACAGAACTGAAATCTAGGAACTTGAACTAAAATTTCTATTGCATGAATAGAGTCCCTAAACGATGATATAAATAACTCACTAAAAGAAATACAGATAAAATTGTAGAATCACTTAAGTAGAAAACAAATAAATCCCTTAAAGCAATACCATAAAATACAATCAAAGAGTGAAAAGAATTGAACAAACTTGTGCAAGCCCTAAAAGTGGAAGCAGAAACCATAAAGAAATTTAAAAGGTGACAAGCCTGGAAATGGAAAACCTAGGGAAGAGGTCAAAAACTATAAAGTCAAGAATTACTAACAGAATGGAAGTGATATAAAAGATAATCTCATGCAAAGAATATATCTTAAAAGATATTGACACATAGGTCAAAGATAATTCAAAATAGAAAACTCCTAAGCACAAACATCCAGCATTTCCAGGGCACAGTGTAAGATCAAGCCTATGAATAATAGGAATAGAAGAGAAGCAAAAATACCCATGCATGTCATTGTTTCAATTAACACAGTTATATTAATTGATGTTATGAAGCAAGTAGATTTAATAGCTATCCACAGAACATTTTGCCCCGAAACAAAAGAATATTCCTTCTTCAGCACTACATGGTTAGTAGTGCTTCCTTCTCCAAAATTAATCATATAATTGACACAAAAGAAGTCTTAACATATACAAAAAGAGTTTAAAAATCACATTCATTTTATCAGATTGCCATGGTCTAAGGCTAAATTTCAATAACAAGTGAAACAACAAAAAATCACATACCCCTGAAAACTAAATAATTCTCTAGTCAATGGTAACTTGGTTAGGAAAGAAATAGAGAAAGAAATTAAAGACTTTTAAAATTCTGCACAAAATGTAGACACAATATACCCAAACTTTTGTACCACAATAAAAGCAGTGATAAGAGGAAAATTGAAAGCAATACCTGTCCACATAAAGAAGAGATTCTATAATAACAAATTAAATCATTAAAAGAAAAAGAACACACATATTTAATAGAAGTATAATGTAGGAAATAGTCAAACTCAAGAACAAAATCATCCAAACAGAAGCAAAGAAAAAGAAACAAATTATCTTGAAGCAATCCCACTAATATTAGGGAAAAGACAAATATGTTCACTCTCCTATATGTATTGAAATTAGTACTGATAATCATAGCCAAAACAATATGACAACAAAAGGGATCAAGGGTAAACCAACTGACAAAGAAATCAATGTGTTCCTATTTGCAGATGATATGATTATGTACATAAGTGACCCAAAAACTTCTATCAGAGAACTACAGCTGATAAGCAAATTCAGCAAGATGGATAAATATAAACATAAACAATTCAATAGCCTTTCTTAACAAAATTGATAAAAGGACTAAAATGAAATCTAGGGAATGTCCTTACAATAATCACAAATCATATAAAACATAGTGAAAAATTTGCAGGACAGGAACTACAGATCTTTCAAGAAAAAGTTGAAGACCTCAGAAATTGAGAGATCTCCATTTTTATGTATTGGTATGATTAGCATATTGGTATGATGAGCATATTTAAAATGGCCAGGGTACAAAAAAGGAATCTGCAGATCTAGTGTGATTCTCAACAAATTTCTGACAAACCACTTCAAAGTCATGGCAATTCTCAATTTCTTATGAAACAAAATATCCAGAATAGAGATAATAATTCTAAAAAATAAAAGAATTCTAGAGAAATCATCATTACACACCTCACTCTATACTACAGAGAAATAGTGGGAAAATGCCATGGTTTTGTTACATGAATAGTCAAGTTGATGCAGACTTGAAAAATACAGAATTAAGTCCACAGAATTATGCACACTTGATCTTTCACAAAGATTCCATAAATATACACTCAGAAAAAGTAAGCACCTTCAATAAATGTGAAAGTTTGTACATAGGAAAATCAAACTAGATCCAGCAATGTCAGAATATAAAACATTCAAATCTAAATGGAACCAAAGACTTCAACATAAAACCAAATACAGTTAATGAAATAGAAGAGAAAGTGGAAAAAGGTGTTGAAACCTGGGGTACTTGGGTGTGAAGATGTTCTAAAGACTATAAAATCAAGATTTAGTAAATGGGACCTCATGAAAATAAAAAGCCTCTATAAGGCAAAGGACATATGTGGAGGTGGGGGAAAGCCACAGTGGACTGGTGGCTGTATTGCAGGGAATTCCTCTATGATGGTCATATCCTGGGCCCCAGTAAACACAAGGGAGTTCATGGGTTTCCAAGAGTTTATTGTTCATGTTGAATGTAGATGGTCTGGGGGAACCCCCTTGAAACTCAGGGCAGACCTGAGTTAAATGGGGAGGGAGAAGAGGAGAACTGCTGGGGAAGAAGGCTTAATTGACTACACTGGCTGGCCTTCAGGTATCTCATTAGTATGTAAATTTCTCTAGAGCCTAAGCCTTGTAGTCACACCCTCTACCTGTGCTCTTTGGATGGGGCTGCATTGCCTTGAACATGACTGAACAGCGTAGGACAATGGAGTTACATGCCAGGTGTTAGTAGCCTGGATTCTGGGAGTGTGGCAAAATAGATGCCCATCCCTCACCAGTAATGGACACCTGTTGGATCTCCAGGCTATGTCCAGCCAGCAATTTGACCAAAACCAAGACTCCTTTCATGGCTCTACAAACATAGGCAATAGGACATATCTGTAACCTAAACATTGGGAAAAATATCTTCACTAAACTCACTTCTGATAGAGGTCTAATATCCAAAATATATGAAGAACTCAAAGAGATTATATGGGAATAGATCTAAACAGAGAATTCACAATGCAGTAATCTGGAAAGTGCCAAGAAGCACTTAAAGAAATGTTCAATTCCTTAGTAACAAGAAAAATGCAAATCTAATCACCATGAGATGACACTTTATACCATTCAGAATGGCTATGATTAAATACTTAGGAAACATCAGGTGCTGGCAAAAATGTAGAGAAAGAGGAATACTCCTAAATTGTTGGTGGGATGGTAAACTGGTACAACAACTGTGAAAGTCAGTCTGGAGATTCCTCATACAAACAGAAATCTACCAGAAGACCCAGGTACACCACTCCTGGGCATATATCCAAAGGCGTCTCAACATGCCATAATTAGATTCTATGCTGAAAATTGTTTTAATTGTCATAGCCAGAAGCTAGAAACAACCAAGATATTCTCCAACAGAGGTAGGTATGCAGAAAATGTTTCTTTTTTAAAAAATGGACTAGTATTCAGATATTTTGAATGAGGAGATGATGAGTTTTTTAAAGAAAATGATTAAAAACCTCTAGAGTGATGTAGCTCAGATCCCAAATGACATGCATATAATGTACTCTCTAATAAGTGAATATTAGCCAAAACTGTACAGAATACACAGGATATAATCCACAGAAGTAAAAAATGTCTAAGGGCCCAAATGAAGATTCTACATTCTACTTGCTATAGTGAAGAAATATGAGGGCAGATGGATGGAAGGAACTAGGCAAAAAAGGGTATGGCTAACAAAATGAAAAATGGGAACATTATATTGTATTGAAGGAGGGGCAGGCATGAAACTTCCAGGGACAAGGAATGGAAATATACAACCTCAAAAGCTACGGGGACTTTATAGAATTTACCAGAGACCACAGAAGTGAGAGAATCTCAAGTATCAGAGGTAGGTATCTTAAATGAAATGTCAGTGCGGGGAACTAACTTGTAGAATCCACCTCCAAAAAAAAAAAAAAAAAAAGAAAGAAAGAAAAGGAAAGGAAAGGAAAGGAAAGGAAAGGAAAGGAAAGGAAAGGAAAGGAAAGAAAAAGACAGCAGGGATTCAAGTGAAGTAATGGGGTTGTCATCACACATTCAAAAACTGACCCAGAATGGTTACTGTCTAAGAGAATTGCAGAGACAAAAAACAAAGAAGAGATTGAGGGAAACTAGGTCCAATAAATGGTCCCAATTGGGACCCCTCTGAAGGGAAGATTCCAAGGCCTGACATTAATACTGATGCAATGATGTACTTTCAGACAGCATCCTAGAATGGCTGCTCTCCAAGAGGCCCAACAAACAGCTGACTTAGCCAGAAGCACATTCTTGCATCAATCCAATGTTTTGACTTCAACCCTGTGGTTATTTATATTAAGAAAATGCTGGAAGAAGCTGAAAAACAAGGTGACCCCTTAGGATTGCCAGCAGTTTCAACAAACCTAGAACCCATCTTAGACATAGTTTTGTTCTTGTTTTCATTATTTTTTGTCAGGAGCCACAATTAAACAAGCATTAGTAGATGATCATTCTGAAATGCTTTTCTCAAATTATTATATAATTTGTGATGAGTGTGCCCCATTAAGCAAGGCTGTAGTGGATATAATTTTAGGAAAGATTCCTGCTATTAATATGCTTTTCCTATTATTATTATTATTATTATTATTATTATTATTATTATTATTATTAAATATTTGTAACAACCACTAAGCAATAGCTCACCTTTTTGGAGCAGATCTCTGGAGATCCACGAAGATGTACTGTCTTGCAGTGATGCTATAGATGACTTCTTAAGTCTTACTGATGATCTTATAAGAATTTCTAAAATTATATTGATGATTGTTGTTTTTTTTATAATGGGACTGCTATTAAGTCCCTCTCTGATTAGTCAAAACTACAATGAGAATTCTGTCAGTCTCCCAAGTGTTATCATTTAATTGCCCCTAGATAGTAACCAGACCTTCTCCTGCTCAGAGCACTTTTCCAAGAGGTTGTAAAACAATTAACCATAGGTCACTAAAAGAGAATTCACGATTTATTATAGGTACCAGGACAGAAGAGAAAATATTGCCTGAGTTTATCTATACAAAACTTCCCTAATTTTTTTAAGATATAGTTTTAAACCTTCATTAAACCTGTGGAGCTAGACAGGTAATTAATGTCTAGCTAGTTAATTGTTCCTAATGAATATTCATGTAAGCTAGCATTCTGTGTTGTTAACTTCTAATTGAATTCATGATTTGAATTTTGGTGTGAGCTTGTGATGAATTTTGAAACATGTGACCATGTACTCTGAAAGATGCATAAGTTCTGAAGACAAAGAAAAATATAGTAGTAGTCTTTATCAGTAGAGTAGTCATTAGCAGCAGAGTAATTGTAGATGTAGATGTTTATTAGGATTCCTTTCTTTTCCCTACCCTATAATTTTTTTCCTTAGAATTTTTCATTTGTTAGAATTCTTCTTTTCCCCATTTAGGAACTTTCCACCTTTCCCCTCAGATAGCTTTCATAAGATACTTTTACATTTAATACACTCTATAGCAACTTCTCTAAGTGTCTTTTCTTCCTGTGACCTCAGAGTAGCTGAGGTAAATTAGAGCTCAGCAGTTCCTGCTGAGAGTTCAAAGGCTGTTTGCCTAATCCTCTGCTGTTAGGCTACAAGTGTTAATCACCTAAGTCTTTTACCATCAGAAGAAATTTTTAGGATAGATAGTACAAGGCTATTTAAATAACCCTTGGCTGGTTTGAGGGCTGAAGTGCAAATGCTGGAAATGGCAGTTTCTGGCCACAGGACCAAGGATGGCAGGTCAGCTACAGTAGAATAGTAAGTGAACTTTTCTAGCATAGATGAATAAAACTTTTATTACAGCAATCCTAAAAATTTTATAATTCCAAACCCTTACCCCAATCTCATAAGATCAAATCTTACCCCATGCTGATGCTCTTTGACTTTCATCCCCAAGTGCTGACTCAAGAAAAACCAACAGGAGGGGAAGAAAGAAGAAGCTGCTTTTCCTCCCACCAGGCTGGGGCTAGCCCCCAGCAATTTTTTGTTTTCTGCTTCCGCTTATTTTTATTTTCTCCTTATGTGGACATAGCAACCAATTCATGGAAATTTTGTTTTAACCTTGAAAAACACTGTTAGAAGAGAGGTAAATGCATAGTAATTCCATGTATCATAAATAGATGTCAAAGATCCATGCTGATAACAATAAAAAAATGAGGAACTTTATCTTATTTATTACTTTCATTTTGTCTGAGTTATCTAAATCTAAGAAATGTCAGGTCATGACCAGGTTAGCTTATTACACAGAATTTTGTTTTTCTAGTCATCTAACTCTATTTATACTTCTATAGTCCTTTGTCAGCCAAAAAACCAAAAAAACAAAAAACAAAACAGACAAAAAAACAATGAATGAAGTGTACAATGTCCAAAAACAGACAGACATACAAACAAACAGGACAAAGCAAAACTTTTACTAGCTCTAATCTTTCTCCCTTGTGCTCTCTTTAACAATCCCTGTCTTGTCTATGTAGACGCAACATTCTTCTTTAAAACTTCTGATTGTAGCAGTCAGATTTATGTATTTTTATCTGATATGGAACACCAAGTATAAAAGGATAATTTAGGCAATAGCTATTTACATTTTTAAATTGTTTTTCTTGTTAAAGTAATTGTAACTAAAAAGCCTGAAAAGGTGTCAAATCACATTTATATATATTTTAATTTTCTAAAACCAAATTGAATCACATCCACTTATTATAATTGATTACATATAAGTCCTCAAGTATTACCACCGTTATCAAAAAATTGAGGACACTAGAAAACAAATTTGTAATTGGACTTAATGCACTCTCTAAAAATATCCAATTGTTGTCTCAAGCTATTGTTATTAAACATAGATCTATAAAAATGTACTATCTTGTGTTGATGTTATATAATAGATGACTTTTTAAATTCTATATAATAGATGACTTTTTAAATTCTAATGATGATCTTATAAAAAATTTAAAATTATATCTGTGATTATTAAGCTCTATTATAACAAGAGTATTTCCATGTTGGGGGCCGACTTTTAGCAGAAAGCGGCTATCAGCTTTGCAGCCATCTTGAGCCATATACCCTGACATGAGACTTGGATTACAATAGCCTACAACAGCTGAGCACACTCTGATAATCTTGGTTTAGATACCTTGAGATTAAAGGTGTGTGAGATTAAAGGTGTGTGAGATTAAAGGTGTGTGAGATTAAAGGTGTGTGACTTAAGAGTATGACTTAGAAGTATAGAGATCAGAGTTAGAGACAAGACCTAAGGGCATGATTAAACGTGTAACTTAGAGGCGTGGCTTAGAATCAGACTATAGAAGACAGAACCAGACATCAGACTATAGAGGGAGAATCAGACAGGAGATACTTAGAGGAAGAGAGATAGAAGAATAAACAGGATTGAATCACACCCTGTCTGGTCTCCATTGAGTCTGCCCTCACCCTCGCTCTTGCTGAACCCGACCAGCAGACCGAAGCAGCAGCTTGGGCCAGGATACAGTGGCCGCCCAAACGTGGGCTGGCCTGGGCCTCAACATTTTGCCTGGGCTGCAACATTTTTTTTTGCCGCCCCAACGTGGGGCTAGTGTGGACCCCAACATTATTTTGGCGCCCAAACAGGGACCCGAGCTTGGGCCCCCAACATTTCTAGGCCTTTTTCTGTTAGTCAAAAGTATAATAATAGTTTTGTCAGTCTCTCAACTAACACTAGTTAATTGTTCTTAGACAATAACTAGACATTTTTTTTCCTCAGAGCACATTCCAGGAGATTTTAAAACAATTTGCTAAAGATCAATAAAAAAGTGGAACAAAAATTTACAATAGATGTTAGGATAGAAAATAAAATATTGTCTGGACTTATCTACCCAAATTTCTACTGATAACTTAATTATAGTTTTAAATCTTCAGTGAAGTTGTGAAGTTAGGCAGGTAATGGATGTTTAGCCATATAATTATTTTTAATAAATATATATAAAAACATTTTCTATTATAAACTTTTATTTTAATTTATTATTTAGTTTTTGGTGTGAGTTTGTAATAAACTTTATAGCGTGTAATCATTTATTTTAAAAATATATATAAATACAGAAAACAAAAAGATAAGAGGCAAATATAATGAAGAGGTAAAACAGAACTCTGTCTTTTTCCACATAGGATAGCATATAAAATATTTTTTTTCTCAAATAAAAGAAGTTTTGAGTTTTAATTTTTTTACATTTTCTTTAGATAGCTTTCATAGGAAATATTTCACACTTAGTAATAAACTATAATAATTTTTTAAAGTGGCCTCAGTCTACTAGACATAACTTAGAGACCAGGAATTCTTGTTGAGGCAATACAAAAGCTGTTTACTTAATCTGTGACTGTTTTTAAAATGAAGTGCTAAGAGTCAAAAACTGCAGATTCTTGCATCAAAGAATCATAAAAGTCAGATCAGCTGCAGTGGCAAAGCAATCAAGGTAAACAAACTTTTATTATACAGCAACCCAAATGTAAAGAATAAAATTGTATGGCCAACTGTTTTTGTAGGTCTGTAATCTATCTGATATGTAAATTTGCTATTACATTTTCCTGGGGTCTAGCCAATCTAGCATTACCTGTTAAATCCCTTATAAAATTAAAAAAAAAAAATACATGTTTCTTAAGTTGAGTTGTATTTGTAAAATTTGAAAATTAGCAATATCTAAAAAAGAAACAATTTTAAGCAAATATAATCCAGGAGTCATATATTGGCTATGAATATACAAATTTAAAGCTTTATCTTTTTGCATTTTAATTAGTGGCTACAGCACATTGTTCACTTATCTGTGTTGAAGCAGGGGAAGAACTCAAGAGAGTAAACGTGTATTCTAATTGTGTATATTGTCTTCTCATTAAATGAGTTGTCTATTAATACAGTAAACACTCCTTTTATGGGCTATGTGTATAATTTCATAAGAAATACAAGAGCATGTATAGAGAAAAACTGTTACAAATTGGTCATCTAATAGAACAAGTATCAGTATTTTATTAACCAATTTATTATTATTTAGAGTAAGAAATATTTTATTAATTTTTTAAAAAATGCCTTTGTGATCTTGACCTATAATTTTGTATTAACACAGCAACAGCTTTAAAGCAGAATGTTAAAACTTCTTTAGGAAATAAAGAAAAATAAATCTATATTAATAATCTTTTTATCAAAGGACTATTATAAAACAGGCAACAACTAATAAATCTATATAATATATCTATTAAAAATAGCTTTTTCTTCTTTTTATAAAATTACTCCTCTTTTGTCAATTCATTGTTGAGGAGAGTTAGGATTACATTGAGAACATTAAACAGAGACTTAAATTCTTGTGTGGAGAGCTTAAAATAAGATCTTAGCCAATTAGCATTTCCTAGAAACTTTTGAAAATAATTTAAAATAAGTAAACTATCTTTTTATATGAATTTTTGTGTCACGATTTATTTAGAAACATGACTGATGTCTCAGATATTGGAAAGATACTGTCTTTGGATGTTTTCTGGAGCAAGAAGCAAGCTGTAAAGCTCATTGTGTAAGAGTAAAGGCTTGTATTGAAACTCTTTTAAAGGGATCAATTAATAACCCAATTGTGTAACAAAAGGTGTTCTTGTTTGATCCCAGATAAAACTCTGACTGAGATGTCTTTTATTTGTCGGATTTTTGAATGACTCTAACTCTAAGTTACCAGTTTTAATCTAGCTTTTTGTTACCAAAATTATAAATTTGTAATCATACCCAATAACTTATAGGCTAATGATATATAAGCAGGAAATATACAGAGTATATTGATATCTTTAAAACCAGTCAAAGAGCCAAAATTAAATAAGTATGTTTATTATAAATTTTATCTAAACAAATTTTTCTCACCTTTTCCAGCTGTTATTTAAAGAGAAAAGCAACCTTTCACTTGTAACTGGGAATAACCACTATTACTTTACTGTAGAAGACAAAAAACTGTTCACCCCCTTCCTAAACCTGCTTATGAAAACGATTATGTCTTGTCAAGGTTCTCTTTGTAGTGTATTATTCTCAGCCACAGAGCAGGGCAGATATGTCTCTGTTGTGTAAAGTAAAACTGTTTTTTTTTTTTTCTAAGCAAGTTCTAAACTAAATCAAGGGGTGGGTAGCAAGCAGTTTTAAACATTTTTTTTCAAACAGGGGAACATAAACCAGCAATCATTTAAACAATGAGGCAAACACAGATTATTGACATACATGGACAGATTGGTGCACCAAGGACAAACAATGAACAAAGAAAGCAGGACTGAGAATCTCTCCAGAGAGAGCCAGATAGAACAGGGCCTCCCCTGATCATCTCTTGCTCCCAGGAGAGCTCTATAATAAGCTTTTCTTTTTCTTTTGGTAACACACCAGAGGAAGGGTCTACCATCACTCTGTGAGCCTATGGAGAGATGATACGTGGCATGAGTTCATGGGCTCCTGGCAGGGTGTATAAGCTGTGCCCAGGAAGGGATCAAGGGCTCGCCATCTTGACTACCAACTGCTAAGCATCCTGAGTAAACTGCTGTGAGAAGGAACCGTTTGTTCCTTGTCTTAATTCCTGCTAGTCAGGGTTGGCACAACACAGATCTGTATGACAAGAACTTCAAGACTCTAAAGAAAGAAATTGAAGATCTCAGAAGATGGAAAGATGTTCCATGCTCTTGGATTGGCAGGATTAACTTAGTAAAAATGGCCATCTTGCCAAAAGCAATCTATAGATTCAATGCAATCCCCATCGAAATTCCAAATCAATTCTTCATAGAGATTGAAAGAGAAATTTGCAAATTCATTTGGAATATCAACAAGATAGCAACAACTATTCTCAACAATAAAAAAACCTCTGGGGGAATCACCATCCCTGACCTCAAACTGTACTATGGAGCAGTAGTAAAAAAAACTGCTTCGTATTAGTACAGAGACAGGCAGAAAAATCAGTGAAATAGAATTGAAGATCCAGAAATGAACCCACACACCTATGGTCACTTGATCTTTGACAAAGGAGCTAAAAGCATCTGATGGGAAAAGGACAGCATTTTCAACAAGTGGTGCTGGCTCAACTGGAGGTCAGCATGTAGAAGGATGCAAATCATTCCATTCTTATCCCCTTGAACAAAGCTCAACTCCATGTGGATAAAGGACCTTCATATAAAACCAGACACACTGAAACTAATAGAAGAGGAGGTGGGGAAGACCCTCGAATGCCTAGGCACAGGGGAAAAGTTCCTGAACAGAACGCCAATGGCTTAGGCTCTAAGATCAAGAATCGACAAATGGGACCTCATAAAATTGCAAAGCTCCTGTAAAGCAAAGAACACTGTCAACAAGACAAAATGGCAACAAACAGATTGGGAAAAGATCACTAACAATCCTACATCTGATAGAGGGCTAATATCGAATATATACAAAGAACTTAAGAAATTAGATGCCGATCCAAGAACCCAGAGGAAGCAGGGATTCCAGGCGCTCGAACTCAGGCAGTATCTTAGGTAAGCAGACAGCAGGGCCTGCCCTAAACAGGGAGTAACTGGGAACCAAAAGGACCCAGGAAGTCACTCCTGGCCTGGAACACTGGTTCCTTCCTGTCTGGGCCAGAGCACTGAGCAGACCTTGGGTGGCAGCTCTGTCCCCAACCTCCAAGAACCCAGAGGAAGCAGGGATCCCAGGTGCTCGAACTCAGGCAGTATCTTAGGTAAGCAGACAGCAGGGCCTGCCCTAAACAGGGAGTAACTGGGAACCAAAAGGACCCAGGAAGTCACTCCCAGCCTGGAACACTGGTTCCTTCCAGTCTGGGCCAGAGCACTGAGCAGACCTTGGGTGACAGCTCTGCCCCCAACCTCCAAGAACCCAGAGGAAGCAGGGATCCCAGGTGCTCGAACTCAGGCAGTATCTTAGGTAAGCAGACAGCAGGGCCTGCCCTAAACAGGGAGTAACTGGGAACCAAAAGGACCCAGGAAGTCACTCCCGGCCTGGAACACTGGTTCCTTCCGGTCTGGGCCAGAGCACTGAGCAGATCTTGGGTGGCAGCTCTGTCCCCAACCTCCAAGAACCCAGAGGAAGCAGGGATCCCAGGCGCTCTAATTTGGACAGTTTCTTAGAAACTAGTTCTCAGATTTGAGGCCTAGATCAGACCTCTGCCAGGTCTGCTGTTGTGTGGACCCCGCATTCCACCTGAGACATACAGGAAGTTCCACTCAATTCAGATCCACAGAGGAACAAATGAATTCAGAGCTACAGACAACATTTCCTGAGATATTCTAGAGGAGACACTGCACCCAGAACAGCAGACACCTAGCTGGACTGCTACCTTGGAGGCACCATGTCCTGAGGCATCCAAGAGGTACCACTGTAATCAGTGCAGCTGGAAAAGATCACAGAGACATCTGGACCCCTAGGAGATCAGACACAAGCTAGATAACTAGAAAGACAGGCTTCAGTCAGAGACAGCAAGTACAGGCAGCACTAGAGTTAACCAGATGGCAAAAGGCAAGAGTAAAAAAAAAAAAAAAAAGCAGGAATCAGAATTAAAATCACTTCTCATGATGATGATAGAGGACGTTAAGAAAGGCATAAATAACACTCTCAAAGAACTTAAGGAGAGCACTGGTAGACAGATAGAAACCCTTAAAGAGGAAACACAAAAATCCCTTAAGGAATTGCAAGAAAATGCAACCAAACGGGAAAAGGAATTAAACAGAACCATGCAGGATCTAAAAATGGAAGTAGAAACAATCAAGAAATCACAAAGGGACAATACCCTGGAGATAGAAAACCTAAAAAAAAAAAGATCAGGAGTCATAGACACAAGTATCACCAACAGAATACAAGAGATGGAAGAGAGAATCTCATGTGCAGAAGATACCATGGAAAACATTGACACAACTGTCAAAAAAAATGCAAAATACAAAAAGCTAATAACCCAAAATATACAAGAAATCCAAGACACAATGAAAAGGCCAAACCTAAGGATAATAGGTATAGATGAGGGGGAAGACACCCAACTTAAAGGACCAGTAAATATCCTCAACAAAATTATAGAGGAAAACTTCCCTAACCTAAAGAAAGAGATGTCCATGAATATACAAGAAGCTTACAAAACTCCAAATAGTTTAGACCAGAAAAGAAATACTTCCCGCCATATAATAGTCAAAACATCAAATGTACAAAACAAAGAAAAAATACTAAAAGCAGTAAGGGAAAAAGGCAAAGTAACATATAAAGGCAGACCTATAAGAATTACACCAGACTTCTCACCAGAGACCATAAAAGCCAGAAGATCCTGGACCGATATCATACAGACCCTAAGAGAACAAAAATGCCAGCCTAGACTACTATACCCAGCAAAACTGTCAATCATTATTGATGGAGAAACCACAATATTCCATGACAAATCCAAATTTACACAGTATCTCAACACAAATCCAGCACTTCAAAGAATAATTGGTGGAAAACTCCAACACAAGGAGGGAAACTACAACCTAGAAAAAGCAAGAAAGTAATCTTCCAAAAACCCCAAAAGAAGAGAGTTACACAAACATATCTCCACGGATGTTAGCCCAGAAGCTTGGATTATCGAAGACTCAAACCCACAGGCCACATGAAGGTCATGAAGAAGGAAGACCAAGAGGGGATGCCTCAGTTCTACTTAGAACAAGAAATAAAAATGCTCAAGGGAGCAAATAGGGAAACAAAACATGGAACAGAAACTGAAGGAGGGGCCATCAGGAGACCTTTCCACCTGGGTATTCACCCCATGTACAGCCACCTAATCTAAACACTATTGTGGATGGCTGGAAGTGCATAATGTGAGGAACATGATATAGCTGTCTCCTTAGAGGTCAGCCAAAGACTAAAACACTCAGAGGACAATGTTCACAATTAACCACTGATATGATCAGGGGTTTCCCAATGGAGAACTTAGTGAGAGGACTGAAGGAGCAGAAAGGATTATTGACCCAAGGTGGAAAGCAACAATACCAAACAACCAGAGCCCTCCAGGGTCTAAACCACCAGCCTGGGAACACATAGGAAGGGACCCAAGACTCCAGAGGTATATGTAGGGGAGGATGGCCTTGTCAGACATAGGTGGGAGAGGAGTTTCTTGGTCCCATAAAAAAAAAAATGAACACACAGTTGGGGGTGGGGGGAATGTGAGGGTGGAGAGGGGATAGTGAGGGGGTAGGTGTGGTCACTGCCTCACAGAAGCATGAGGAGGGGGATGGGATAGGAGGTTTCTGGATGGTGGGAGGAAGTAGGCTAAGGGGATAAAATCTGAAACGTAAATACTACAACTAATTTTAACAAGCAGGAAAAAAAAGTCTTCAGAACCAACATTTTTTTTTAAAAAATGTCAGCCCCCTGGGGGTGGGAAATTTTTTTTTTCTTGATACTAAAACTTGCTCTGAGAATTGTATATTGCAGAATACACAGCCTTGGTGTATCTACTCATCAAGCATACTGAGCAGACCTGCCCAAACCTCTGATGTCCTGGAATTCCATCTGGATTCAGTGAAGACACAGCATCAGAGGCTTATCAACTTACTCTTCACCCCACCCCTCTTCTAATATCTCAACACCCTTAATCAGCTTGAAGAAGTTAAAGAAGAGTCATCGCCCCTATTCCCTGGGCTTGGGGACTAATGTGATTAATAATGGTCTGTCTTTCTAGGGAAAAGTAGTGGTTTTGTTGGAACAGGGAGGATTAGCTAGGACTTATTTCATAGCCATAACCTACTGGTAGAAATCTGTATAATTATTATCAAGATGAAGTTATAATTTCTTAAATGGTACAAAATTTACTTTGATCTCAAATTTAAGGTTTTCATTGGTATGAGCCTCTTATTAATATAAAAATGAGATGAATATTGATACGTTCATGGGCATTGTGCCTGTATAACACATTTAGGAATACAATGCCTAGACCCAGCCCTTTTTTAACTGATTTGGGACAGTTAACCTATGAGTTAAGGGACTATAGCAAATTCATATTTTTGAGTTTATTGTTAGGGTGTTTTCCATATTTTATTTAGAAATAGCTGAGAGGAGTGAACAGACAATAGTCCAGGTTACCTTACATGGATAGTTGGTTTTCAAAACATCAGAAGTCCATAGAACTGATGCTACAAATATTTATATATTAATGTTCATATTGATTAGAGACCTGTCTGCTCCTGACAGCTTCCTGTCGTGGATTCTAAGAAGAAATTGAGCATCCTTGGAGTTACTCCAGTTTTGTGGTAACAGCCACTAGGTAAGAATTGCCTCTCTCCATCTACAGACAAATTACTGTCCAGAAAAGGACACACATGCAGAATAGTCGACTGATTATATCTGCCTAGACAGAGTAATCAGTCCTTAATAATCCTGCATCACTAAGGTCTGTCAGATGATTCTGGGCCAGAAGGCTGAAGATTTAATGCTCCAACGTTCAGTAGTATAGGGGCTTTTCAGGTGTTCAGAGGTCTCTATAAATTGGCTAAGTTTTAGAAGCTATGCTTTGTGCTTCCCACAATTATAGTTAACTCAGTCATTCTGGATTTCTGAAGGGGTTGAAAATTTATAGTTTTTACCTTAAGTGAAAAGATTTGAGTGGATGGTCATCAGCTGACATTCATCCTAAAGCCAGGTTCAGAACTAAATGTTTTAGTTAGGATAGATGACAGAGGTGCTGGTTAGTCAACAAAAGGATGGACTGGGTATTAGGACTATCTTGTACCTCACTGGTACAAATTGGCATAATTATGCTCTAATTGTATTTTGAGAGAAAAGTTTCATTTTAACAGGAAGGGTGATGTGTAGGAGGAGCTAAGGTAGGAGGAGTACTGAGAGGAAGAAAAGGAGTAAGAAGAGGAGAAGAAGAAGGAGAGGAGAAGCTAGGTGATGAAAGAGAGAAAGAGGGGGGAGACAGGGAGGCAGATATTCATGTTATCTCCACCAGTCAAAGATAGTTGTTATATCTAAGTCGGTCAGTGGGTTACACCTCTGATTGAACAATTTCAAACTTATAAAGCTTATGATTAACATTATTTAAAAAAAATGTATAAATGCAAAAAGGAAAAGGGGGCATGGGATAGTGGCTTTCTAAGGGGGGAATGGGGACAGGGGATGGCATCTGAAGTGTAAATAAAATATCTAATAAAAAATAATAATCCTCAAAAAAAATATAAAAAAAATTCAGGTGATAGTAGATACTGGCGAGGATTTGAAGAAAGAGGAACACTCCTCCATTGTTGGTGGGGTTGCAAGCTGGTACAACCACTCTGAAGGTCAGTCTGGTGGATCCTCAGAAAATTTGACATAGCACTACCTGAGGACCCAGCTATACCACTCCTGGGCATATAACCAGAAAATGCCCCAACATATAACAAAGACATATGCTCCACTATGTTCATAGCAGCCTTATTTATAATAGCCAGAAGCTGGAAAGAACCCTGATGTTCTTCAACAGCAAAATGGATACAAAAAATGAGATACATTTACACAATGGAACATTACTCAGCTATTAAAAATAATGAATTTGAGAAATTCTTAGGTAAATGGATGGAACTTTAAAATACCATCCTATGTGAGGTAACCCAATCACAAAAGAACACACATGGTATTTACTCACTGATAAGCGGAGATTAACACAAAAGTTTGAAACAACAAAGATTCAACTACCAGACGACATGAAGCTCATGAAGAAGGAAGACCAAGTGTGGATGCCTAGGTCTTACTTAGGAGTAACAAAATACCCAAGGGAGCAAATATGGAGACAAGGTGTGGGACAGAATCTGAAGGAGAGGTTGTATGGAGACCATTCCACCTGGGTATTCATCCCATGTGCAGTCACCAAAAATAGATGCTGATAAGGATGACAGAAATTTCATGCTGACAGCAGCCTGATAAGGCTGTCTCCTTAGAGGTCCCCCAGAGTCTGACATACCCAGAGGCAGATACTCACAGCTAACCATTAATCTGATCAAGGTTTCCCAATGGAGATGTTAGAGAGAAGACTGAAGGAGCCAAAGGGTTGGTGGCCCTAGGAGGAGAGAAACAATACCAACCAACCAGAGCTCCCCAGGGTCTAAACAACAAGCCTAGGAGCACATAGGGACTCCAGCTGTATATGTAGAGGAGGATGGCCTTGTTGGGCATAGGTAAGAGGAAATCAGGCTGAACACTGAGTCATGGGGAATCTGAGGGTTGGGAGGTGGGAGTGGGGGCTAGGTGGCGGCACACCCTCATAGAAGCAGGAGGAGGTGGGTATGGGATAAGAGGTTCCTGGGTGGTGGGAGAATGTGGTAAGGGGGTAAAATTCTAAATGTAAATATTATATCCAAAAAATGGGGTGGTGGGGAAGAAAAGCTGTTAGAACCAACATCTTTAATAAAATGTTAGCCCTCTAAAAAATTATCTTGATACTAAAATTTGTTTGAAAATTGTGTATTGCAGAAGACACAGCCTTGGTGTATCTACTCATCAAGCAAGCTGAGCAGACCTGCTCAAAACTCAGAGGTCCTGGAATTCCAACTGGATGCAGTGAAGACACGGAGTCAAACACTTATCAATTTACTCTTCCTCCCCTCACCCCTCTACTAATATGGAAACACCCATAATCAGCTTGAAGAAGTTAATGAAGAATCAGTGCCTGTATGCCCTGAGCTTGGAAATTAAGGTGGTTGATAGTGGGCTGTCTTTCTAGGGAAAATAATAGTTTTGTGGGAATAGGGAGGAGTAGCTAGGATTTATTGCATAGCCATAGCCTATTGGTAGAAATCTGTATAATTATTATAAAGATGAAGTTATAATTTCTTAAATGGTACAAAATTTACTTTGATTTCAAATGTAAGGGTTTTATTTTTTTTTAAAAGCTTCTTATTGACATAAAGGTGAGATAAATATTGATACTCTCATAGGCATTGTACCAGTATAACACATTTAGGAATACAAGGCTTAGACCCAGTCCTTCTTTAACTTTTTAAACTGATTTGAGATGGTTAGTCTGTGAGTTAAGGGACTATAGCAAAGTCATGGCTTGGAGTTTATTGTTAGGGTGATTTCTATGTGTTATTTAGCTATAGCTGAGTGAAGTTAACAGACAACAGTCCAGGTTACCTTACATGGATAGTTGGTTTTCAAAACATCAGAAATCCACAAAATTGACATTACAAACATTTCTGTATTAATGTTCATTTTGATTAGAGACCTGTCTGCTCCTGACAGCTCCCTGTCAATTCTAAGAAGAAACTGAGCATCTTTGGAGTTATTTCAATTGTGGTGAGACAGCCATTAGGCAAGAACTGCCTCTTTCCATCTACAGAGAAATTACTGTCCACAAAAGCACACACTTGCAGAATAGTCAACTGATTATATCTGCCAAGACAGAGTAAACAGCCCTTAATAATTCTGCATCACTAAGGTCTGTCAGATGATCCTGGGGCAGAAGGCTGAAGATCAGATACTCCAACATTCTGTAGTACAGGGAGTGTCCAGGTGTTCAGCGGTTTCTATAAATTGGCTAAGTTTTAGAAACTATGTTTTGTGCTTCCATATTTTCAGTTAACTCAGTCATTCTGGATTTCTGACAGGGTTGAAACTTATAGTCTCATAGCCAAATCTGGCTATTTACTTTGAGAGAAAAGATTTGAGAGGATGGTTTTCAGCTGGCATTCATTCTAAAGCCAAGAAAAAAAGCCAAGTTCAGAACTAAGTTCAGAACTAAGTCTTTTATTTAGGAGAGATGACAGAGGTTCTGCTTATCCAACAAAATGATGGACTGTGTATTAGATTTATCTTGCACCTTACTGATATAAATTGGTACAGTTATGCTCTAACTGTATTTTGAGAGAAAAAAATTATTTTAGTAGGAAGTGTGATATGTAGGAGGAGCTAAGGTGAGAGGAGTATGGAGAGGGAGAGGAGGAATAAGGAGAGGAGGAGGAGGAGGAAAGAAGGAGGAGAAGAAAAGAAGGAGGAAAAGAGAGGAGGAGGTAGGTGAGAGAGAAAAAGAGAGTGAGAGAGAGAAAGAGAGAGGAGGTGACAGACATGGAGGCCAATATTCACATGTCTCCACCAGTCAAAGATAGTTGATATATCTAGGTTGGGTATTAGGTTACACTTCTGATTGATATTTAGCATTACCAAACTTATAAAGTCTTTGGTTAACATTTAAAAAAATTGTATAAAAGCAAAATGGAAAAGGGGGCAATGGATAGGGGTTTTCTAGGGAGGGGAAATGGGGAAAGAGGATGGCATCTGAAATGTAAATAAAATATCCAATAAAAAATCTTAAAAAAAAAATGAAATGGGAGGTATAACAACAAATACTGAAGAAATTCATAGTATTATTAGGTCTTACTTGAGATAACACTATTTTATGTAATTTGAAATTTTTAATGATTCTGAATTTCTTAGAAAGATACCTCTTACCAAAGCTAAATATTGATCATATGAACTATGTAAACAGACTTATAGTAAATACACAGAAGCAGTCATTTAAAAATCTTCAGATCAAAAATAAATAAATTACTAGATAAATAAATAAATATGTATAGACACAAATAGAAAAAAAAAACGTGTAGAGCCAAATGGTTCCATTAAAGTATCCTAACAGACTTTTGAAGGAAAGCTAATAACAATACTCCTAAAAATATTACACAAAATAGAATCAGAAGAAATCCTTTCAGAAGGATACTGATATGTAAACTACAAAAAGCCTCAACAAATAGAATTTCAGACCAATTCTTTTAAAGAATAATGATGCATAAATATGATATAAAATATACACAAACATAATCCAGGAACACATTCAAAACTACATTTATCACGATCAAGCAGGCTTCACCAGTGGAATAAAGGATGGTTCAATATACAAAAATCTCTTAAAGTTATCCATCACATTTAAATAAATCTGAAAGAGATAACCAAATGATTACCTCACTTTATGTTGAAAAATTCATTGAAATAATCCAACACTCATTCTTGTGAAAAAAAAATTAGAGAAATCAGGGCTACAGGCACATACTTTAAAATAATTAAAGCAGTATACAGTCATACAATATCTAATAGCAAGTTATATGGAGAGAAACTTAAAGCACTTTCAGTAAAACAGGATCAAGCAAGTTGCCTTATCTGTATATATCTAGGAAATATAGTACTTGAGTTTTAGTCAGAGTGATAAAGAAGATCAAAAGGATATGAATTAGAAAAATCAAAGAATCACTATTTGTGGGTGGTATGAGAGCACACATAATTGATGCTAAAAATCTTCATGAGAACAAAAAATTGATAAATAGTATCAGAGTAGTTGGATACAAAATTAATTGTAAGACATCATAGGATTTTTAGTCCTATCCTTTTATATTCTCTTGATGGGGATTTAGTCTCTGGAAACAAGAACCAGGCATTTGTAGTCTGATAGTGTGATAGTCCATATCATGAGATTTTTCCACAGTCCTTCCCATAAGTCTTCCATAAGGTATGCTCAACTCTAATGTTTGGCTTTTGGTTTTTGCATCTGTTTTGTTTATGAGCTGTGTGGAAAATATTAGAAATGGTGTCCATTACCCTCTTGTCTGTGAATTCTAACATTAGAATCATCTGAGTTTCCAAAGTAGTTGAGGTGAAGGCAGTTCTTCAATAGTCTGGGACAGATTGACTCACTTCCCCCAAATTCCATTTTTATGTGTTACTTGTATGGTATACATACAGTTTAGATACACGGTAAATGATCAGAATGAATAATTAATTTGTGAATTTGCAACAGAGTTAGTTGATTTTATATTTGATAACAAGTAGTGTAGTTAAGGATTTGTATACTTACCTTCATATATATGTATTTATATGACATAATTTATTAAATACATTAGCCATGGTCAAGAAGAGCTGTTACTAAACATATTCACTGATGGAAAACTTTTGTTTTCCTCTTAGAACATTGGTCCATGTAACTCTTTTCTCACTAATAAAACTTGTAGACAGCTGTGCTCCAATCACTTACATGAAATTTTAAAATTTAAATCCCATGTGATTGGAAGATCTCAGCTGTGAATTTTTAAGTGTATCTAACTGGCAAATACCTAAGATTTTGACCTGGCTCTTCCACATTGATATTCTAATTCTTTGTCTATAACATGTAAGTTAGCAAATATATAATTAGTTGTTTAAATATCAGAATAAAATCTGTCCAAGTATTAGACTAGGCATATCCTTCTAAATAATACTCCTTTGCAAAACATAATTTTGTTAAATTAAATCAAGGTTTTATTGGCTGGTTTTATTAGCTGGATCCACTGTCAGTGTCTATTCTAACATTCACAGTGTGTCTCTTCCTAGTCTTTATATTGCTACATGCATTTCTCATAGATAAAATTTTTTGCATTTGAGCCAGCTGCCATTCTATGATACTCAAATTAACTAGGATTCGTTTGTACACAGCTACTGAATGTGAGAATGTAATCACCATATCCTGATTTACATTGTTGACTGGAAGACCCACATCGTTGCTGCTGTTTGACTGAGGAGTTGTTCTTGGTTCTAAGGGAGATGTTAACATTGATGGCCTTTCAAATTGAGTTATCTGTAAAAGAAATTACAACTCTGCTTATTTTTTAGTCTACTGATTTCTATACATCCCTCCTAAAAACATCTTATTTAAACAAATTTGCCCTTTATTTTACAGATAACAAACACACACATACAAATACACACACACACACATCACAAAAAAATAAAAACCAAATGGATTTAAGAATACCTGGAAATGACCCTATGTTCCTAAAGCATGATAGGAGAAGAGAGATATGGCTCTAATTTGAGTTTAAATAGGCAGGAATAGAAAAAATAATGAATAGAAAGTTAATGACTATTTAAATTATACATGATTTCTAATCTGGGTATTTGAATATATACCCAGTTAAATTCATCAGTTTAAATGTTTTAACACAATAAAACAAACTACCAATAGAAAGTCAATGGAGATCTAGATCTTCTCGATCTAGATAGAGATAGAGACGGAGACGGAGACGGAGACGGAGATGACGGAGATGACGGAGACGACAGAGATGACGGAGACGGAGACAGAGAAGAAGGAGATGGAGAGACGGAGATGGAGAGATGGAGACGGAGAGACGGAGATGGAGAGACGGAGACGGAGAGACGGAGACAGAGACGGAGAGACACAGGCGGAGACAGAGGAGACGGAGATAGTCAATCTAATATAAGGAAGTCATAACTATGATTTGAGCAAACAAAGATGTGATAAAATCATGAAGGTTTTCCTGTAAAGTCATGTTTTGTCCTTTGCAACAGCAATAGTATCTTTATACTATCATTGAGACTATGGTAAAATAATTTCACTAAGACTTTAAGCCAAAATAATTTCACTAAGACTTTAAGCCAACAACAGGAAAATTCCATATAGATACAAAATCATAATAGAAAATAGACAACAAATAAGAATTGGGCCATTTTTTAAATGATGCACTGTTGAGGAACAGGTACTTTAATTAGTCCTGTTAGCTCATAATGAATGACAGGTTCTCTACAGAGTTCATCATATCCTTAGTGACCTATGCTTGTTTTCTAAATGACCACAAATATTGAACACAGTCATCAAAACTTACAAATCTCAATAAACACAACAAATGTCAGACACCTATCAACAAGAAGGTAGCACATCACAGTATTCCTGTAGTTCTATGTTCTTGATGCATTACAGACACATGCCCACCCACTTATTGTTATTTTAATATTAGTGCCATCACCTATATACCACTTACCCATAATAAAATCTTCAGGATGAAAAAAATGAAAGTGAACCCAATGCTCCCAAGGAAGATAAATACAAGGTTCATGGCTGCTCACTAATACCTAGTTTGTTTTGAAAATGGACAAAAGCAGCTCGATCAAGCAAGCTAGAAAAGTCCTTTATAAGGAAGCTACTCTCTCTAGATGGTTTGGAGATAACTGCCATGAACTTCTTGCTGCCTGGCCATATATACTGCTAATGAGGTCATAACTACTCATTATTTACACAAGTGTGACTTCATAATCAACCTAGAAGCACCTGCCAGGACCAACCTGATCCACAGGAAGGCAGATGACTTTTGATTTCTATTCCACTAAATGTACAGCATGTCCATTACAATGGAAAGATAGTAAAGGGGGTTTGTCTTACCAATCAAAAAATGCTGATAAGATCACAGAACATAAACACACCTATTAAAGTTACAATGCAAAAATTACTATACCTCTTTGCTCTTTAAAGATACTTGTCTTTGCTGCAACACTGATTATTTATGTAAACACACACAGAAATAAATGTAGTAAAAATCAGAAAACCAGACATTAGAATAAAATCAGCATCAGAATCATCTTTCCTCAGTTCCATGGCTATTTCAGTAGATGCTTCATATCTATTCCTCCATGGTAGTTACATATATTTGTTGCTATGGACAATTGAGATTATTGTTGGTTTCTGGAAAATGTGATGATTGGATTGGCCTGAATTCACATTGACAGGCAAGGATGCAGGTGCAAGCTGGCAGGTGACTTATTCCTAATCTGCATTCAGAATCAGCTGAAAGATTTTCTCTCTATCTCTTTGAGTTCAGTTCATGTATTTATTCTTCCTTGTTATACAATAATACATAACCCATATTCTTTCATTATTTTCTTCAAATGAATTATTTTTCTAAAAATTCCCAAGCAAATATGTCATCAGGAAGAACTAGGCACATACGAAGTTGAATGCCTGTGAGAGAAAGTTATATTAACATCTAAGTTTCAGAAAGACCTCAAAATTACAGAATATCTGGGCATAAACTTATGGTTACTGTATTTACACAGAAACAGAAATGTGCTAAAAAATAAAATAAATTAATATTAATACATTTTGCTCATTTAAATTCAGAGAATTTCTTCCTTTAGTTTCTTAAGCTCATCTGCATATGTTATGATGGGGCTTTTCAAACTTTTATGTACTATAAATTCTTCCTCCAAAGGGCTCTGTTTAGCCCAAATTCTAATACTTAGGACTTGAATACTAGTTTTCATAGATAGTTGATGGTACATTCCAAGCTTTCCTTTTTTATTGGATATTTTACGTGTTTACATTTCAGATGGCATCCCCTTTACCCATTTCCTTCCTTAGAACCTCATCTCATCTCCCCTCCTCCTTTTTGCTTTTATATCATATTAATTACATACAAGAGTTGCCACCTGAAGCAACAGCTGAACGGGTTCACCTGAAAGAGAAGCTGAAAATAGGAGAACGGTGGGAAGAGATGAGGCTAAGACAAAGTTCTCTGATCAAGGCCTCAAGTTTAATAATTTGCCTTCACATATAAAGGGGAAGCCCCACCCCCCAGAGTCTCTTCTCAGTTCAGCCCAGAGGCTGGGCAAGGAGATAGCAGTCTGGGAGGTGTCAAGGATAGCTCAGCAGCCTGGGTGAGGGGTGTGCATCCTTAATCACAGGCCAGAGGTGTAGCCAGCAACCTCAGCAGGCAATCCATTCAGCTCAACTCCTGTGGCAGACAGCAGGTCTCCAGCTTCCCAGGTCCTTTGTTATCTCTAGTGGTAAACAGCATGTTCAGGCCTGCTCAACCTGGACAGGTTGGCAGTGTGGGGGAAGGGCACATGCAAGTATTAAGGTTAATCCTAGGTTGAGGGGCTATGAATACAATAGCTGCAAATAGTCAAGGAATAAGCAAGACAATAAACACAAATAGTCAAAGAACAGGCAAGTCAATAAACAAAATTCCATGAACACTCCCATGATCACTATTTCTAAGGGCTTATCAGGATGACCAATATATCTGAGCCAACTTTTCTGTCCTAGCCCAAAGTCATTTTCATGTCTGAAGCCTACTTCCTTGTTCTAGTCTAAAATTTAGATTCCTGCCTGAAATTACTTCTCTGTTCTAGCCTAATGTCAGATTCTTGCCTGAACCCTACTTCCTTGTCCTTGGCTAATGTCTAATCCAGTGATGCCCTCTTGGGGTTCAAACTCTTCAATCCATAATTTTATCTTTTCCAGTGTCCCCAAAAATATTTCTGGATCAAAATTTCTATATTGGAAAGTTCTTCCTATGAGGATTCATACCTTTTTGTCCTAATCCAGTAGACATCACTATTTCTCCTGTAATCTTGCCTATTATAGTTTCTTTGGACATTCCATTCCTCAGTGAGTGAGACCCAGTATTTCTTTACATTTGTGGCTTAAATATTCTGAATTAATAAAACTTTTTTCTCAAATATATTTCTTTATCAAAAGTTTCCTTGAACAACTTCATCATTATGAGTTGACTAAAATTTTTCAGAGACCAGTTAAGGCAGTGAACTCCACATCCTAAAACACTTGACCCATTAGACCTGGTTTGAATATCCAGTGTAGGAGGAGTTTATTCATAACACATTAGAGTGATGTGCTACTCAAGTAATGCCCTCAATTCCTTTCTCTGAAAAAAAATGGACAAGAAGACAAGTCTAGAAGAAAGAGGAATGTCATCTGTATACTAAAATGTGCATTCTCCATGTTGACTGTTCTCACACAGTAACAACATGGGAAAAAGTTGATGCCAGTAGTGAACATGACAAATTATATCACATTTTACTACTGATAAAGCATTACATGTATGTTTCCTCCTATATTCCTCACTAAAACCTTGGTCATTTGGCATACTGTTTTCTTGGTGTGTCTTTTTTTTTTCTTTAATTTTGAAACTAAATATTCTTGTTGAATACCTATACGTTTGTAGGTCTTAGGTAAATATATTTCCCCTCCCACTCATCCACATTTCATCTTTCAACACCCATATAATGTTCTGATTATCATTTCTATTGTATTTTAAAAGACAATAATATTTACTTCAAAAAATAAAGTTTGTTATAGATTTTTATGTATACATGTATTATAGTGTTATAAATTGAATAAATATTTCTTTTTTCTTTTTTTGAAAATTTTATTTATTTACATTTCAGATGTCATCTGCTTTCCCTGTTTTTTTCTCCCTAGAACACTCCCATCCCATCTTCCATCTCCTTTTTGCTTTTATACTATTTTAATTACATGCAAGAATTAAGGTCAGTTCTAGGTCAGAACTAGCAATACAATAGATGCTATATTATATAATGCCTATTATATAATAGGAACTAGCAAGACAACAAACAAAAATAGTCAAAGAACAAGCAAGGCAATAAACAAAATTCATTGAACATTCCTGTGTTAACTGTCTCTAAGGGCTTATCAGGATGACCAAAATATCTGAGACAACTTCACTGCTTTAGGTTGGAACAAAGAAATAATTTCAGGCAGGAATCTACATTTTAGGCTAGAACAAAAAAAGTAGGTTTTAGACATGAACAAATATTTCTTAAATGCCTGTGTACTGAGTACTCTGTCTTTCAGAAAATATGGTATGTGTACTAATGGATTTCACTTTCTTCTCCCTCACTCAAATGTGAGAGGGACATTTAACAAATATTCTCAGACATAAATTGCTGGTTTTCAATTTTTCAATTATTACGAAAAGAGCAGAAATGAACACTGCTTATACTAGAAATAGGATGTACAGGCCTTTGTCAGCAAGTGTTAGCAATGAATGATGATTTCACTTTGTGCGTAACTATGTCACCCCTAGCAATTGTTGGCAGGTCTCTCTGTGATCTTAGTTAATCTGACTGAGCTAAGATGGAGGTTTTTTTGAGTATTTGATTGTAATTTATTTAATTGTTAATGATATTGATTAATTTCCAAGACATTTCTTAACTATTATTCATTTGATACCAATCTTATCAGATATATAGCCAATATTTTTAATGAATTAATGTTTTCATGAGTGGTTTTGAAGTCTTTACAACATTGGCTCTTGATCTTTTCTAGAGATATAGCTAAAAACATATTTTTCAACATTAACACTCCTCTTTACTCAGTTGTTTCAATGTTGTACTAAAGTTTCTGGGTATCTTAAAGGAATGTATGCCAATTGTTTGGCTTAATACTGAGTAAATTATCTTTCCTTAAAGCTTTTTGTTGTACATATATCTTTTAGGTCTGTGGTAAAAATTTCTCCTAGAAGTTTCAAGACTTTAGGTTTCAAATGGATTTCTGGTTCATTCTGAGTTCATATTTTAAATAGATACAAATGTGGCTCTAATTTTATGTTTTTGTAAATGGATATTCATTTCGCCATATCATTCATTGATGGTGGTAGTTTTCCTCAGTGTAAATTTTGTAATTTTTTCAAACCTAAGTGATCTTCAAATAATAAGTGGATATTTTAATTGTGTGACCTTCAGACAATTTAAATCTATGTTGCTGTAGAAGAATAAATTTTGCAATATAATAAATGATATCAAATACTATAGCCCAGTTAGGTAAGACATTGCCTTAAGACCTTTATTTGTCCAGCTTTAGATAGGTACATAATTCTTATGGTCTGTGCCAGTGCCCTGAGTACCTTGCTCATCAGCTCTGTACTCAATACCCCCAAACCAGAGAAGGCTGGACTCCCAGGAACTCTAACACACCTAGAAACATAGGTGAGGCATAAGTGACACCTGCTCCAAACAGGGAGTAACTGGGACCCCCAGGTACCCAAGAAATCACTCTTGGCCATTGGAACAGGTTTCTTCTGGTATGCACTGATGCACTGAGCAGACCTTGAGTGTGAACTCTCCAGATTATTCCACAAAACCCAGAGGAAGCTGGAATCCCAGGAGTGCTAACACAACCAATAACATCAGATCATAGGATGCGAGGATCTCAGGAGATTGGGCACACCCAGACTTCAGGATCCCAGAGGCAGTTTGACTGCAAGGACCTATCACACTCAAACAAGCACAAAGACAGCTAAACTCTGAGGAGTTCTGATACAATTAGCATAACAGAAAAGACAAGCTCCAATCAGGCAGAGAGTGCAGGTAGCACTGGAGATAACCAAATAACAAAAGGCAAGCACAAGAACATAAGCAACAGAAACCAAGATTACTTGGCATCATCAGAACCTAGTTGTCTCACCATAGCAAGTCCTGAATACTCCATCACACTGGAAAAGCAAAATTCACATTTAAAATTACTTCTTATGATGATTATAGAGTACTTTAAGAAGGACATAAATAACTTCCTCAATGAAATACGAGAGAACACATGTAAACAGGTAGAAGCCCTTAAAGAGGAAACACAAAAATCCCTTTAAAAATTACAAGAAAACACAACTAAACAGGTGAAAAAACTGAACAAAACCATCCAGAACATAAAAATAGAAATAGAAGCAATAAAAAAATCACAAAGGGAGACTATCCTAGAGATGGAAAACCTAGGAAACAGATCAGAACTCATAAATGGAAGCATCACCAACAGAATACAGAAGATAGAAGAGAGAATCTTAGGTGCAGAAAATACCATAGAAAATATTGACACAACTGTCAAAGAAAATGCAAAATGCAAAAAGCTTCTAACCTAAAACATCCAGGAAATCCAGGACACACAATGAGAAGAACAAAACTAAGGATAATAGGTATAGAAGAGAGTGAAGAACTTTAAGTGCTGGCAAATATCTTCAATAAAATTATGGAAGAAAACTTCCTAACCTAAAAAAAAGTGATGCCTATGAACACACAAGAAGCCTGCAGAACTCCAAATAGACTAGATCAAAAATACAGAAATTTGCCCTATCATGTAATAATCAAAACACCAAATGCACATACAAACAAACAAAAGGAATATTAAAGACAGTAACGGAAAAAGTCAAGTAACTTATAAAGGCAGATGTATCAAAATTATACCAGACTTCTCAACAGAGACTAGAAAAGCCAAAATATCATGCACAGATATCATACAGATCCTCAGAGAACACAAATAGCCCAGGCTACTATACACAGCAAAACTCTCAATTACCTTGGATAAAGAAACCAGGATGTTTAATGACAAAACCAAATTTACACAATATCTTTATACACAAATCCAGCCCTATAAAAAAATAGATGGAAAATTTCAACACAAAAAGATAAATTATATCCTAGAAAAAAACAATGAAATCTTCTTCTAAAAAAACAAAAGGAAGATAGCCACCCAAACATAATTCCACCTCTAATAAAAAGAAAATAACAGGAAACATTTTGCTGTATAATGGAAATTCAACTCTGACAAAGACAGATACTACCTCAGAGTAAAAGAATGAAAAACAATTTTTGAAGCAAATGGTCACAAAAAATAAGTTAGAGTAGTCATTCTAATGTTGAATAAAATCTATTGTCAACCTAAAGTTAACTCCCCCCACTCCCGCAAAAAGAAAGGACACTTCATACAAATCAAAGAAAAAAATCAACCAAGATGAACTCTCAATTCTGAACATCTATTTTCAAACACAGGGTACCCACATTCATAAAAGAAACCATGAAAAAGAAAGGACTCTAGGTTCAGACATGAAAATGACTTTGAGCTAGGACAGAGAAGTAGACTCAGATATTTTGGTCATCCCGATAAGCTCTTAGAAACAGTGATACCAGGAGGTTTTATGGAACTTTGTTTATTACCTTGTTTGTTCTCTGACTATGTTTATTGTGTTGTTTGTCCTTTGATATTTGCATTATTTGTACTGCTACTTCCTCAATCTAAAACTATCCTTAATACTTGTATGTAATTAAAATGGAATAAAAGCCAAAAGAAGAAGGGGATCAGATATTAGGTTTCAAGGGAGGGGAATTGGGAAAAGGGGATGACATCTTAAAAGTGAATAAATAAAATATCCAATAAAAAATAAAGAAAGTAGAAGGGAACTGGTTGGGAAGAACAAGTCATCAGGAGAGTATAAAGAGGCTGATGAGCAAATACCATTATAGTGCATTGTGTGCCTAATTGAGATGTTATTAACTTATAAGTTAATACAGCCATGCAAAGAAATCTCTTAGGCTTTCCTGATATCCCACCAAACAATATTTGATTAGATGTGTTTTCTGTGCTATGAGTGCATGCATGTGTGTGTGTGTGTGTGTGTGTGTGTGTGTGTGTGTGTGTGTGAGAGAGAGAGAGAGAGAGAGAGAGAGAGAGAGAGAGAGAGAGAGAGAGAGACCACTGAATAGCACAGTGATTTGGAGTGTGGGTTCAGACCTGAAGAAACAATGTGCTATCTGTGGTTTTAAAAGACATACTTACTTGTTTCCTCATAAGCTTAAAAGACCTCAACTCTGCAACTTACCCAGATCACAAACAACAAGCAAAAAAAAAAACCTGCTAACTTTACTTGAAAAAAATAAAGCAGTGCACAGACAGATAATAATATCAAATTATATGGAGGGGAACTTAAAGCAATTTTACTAAAAATAGGGACAAGCAAGCTGTGCACTCTTTCCAAATCTACTGTACATTGTATTTGAGTTTTAGCCAGACTGATAAGACAACTAACGGAAATCAAGGGCATATGAATTATAAAATATATTAAAGCATCACAATTTGTTTGTAATATGATAGTATACATAAATGATGCCTAAAAAAATTCTTCAAGAGAACACCTAAATTAGAAAAAAATGCATTATCAGAGTGTCTGGATTCAAATTACCTCTAATAAACTACCAGATGCTCAGTCCTATCCTTTTATGCTCTCTTGGTGATTTAGTCTATCCCTGGAATCAAGGACCAGGTTACAGTGCTCTGATAGTCTTTTGAATCCATACCATGTCAAGTTGCCACAATCTTTCCCATAACTCCTCCATAAGACATTCTTAACTCTAATGTTTGGCTTTTGGTTTCTGCATCTGTGTTTTTTATAAGCAGGCTGGAAATTCTTAGAAAAGTTATGCATTATGCACCTGTCTATAAATAGACTGATGGATAAAAGGATCATCTGAGGTTTCAAGGTAGTTGAAGAACTCAGGCAGTCCTGAAATAGATCTTTATTTATGCTTTGACACAAATTGGTAAACTTTACAGAATGTACATTTTATAGGCTATTCTTATGCTACAGTCATTATTCTGACATATGATAAATTATTAAAACTGAATAATTTATGTGGATTTGAGACAGAGTTATTTGACTTTACAAGTATAATTAAAGACCTGTATAATTGCTGGAAGATAGATACATACATAGATAGATAGATAGATAGATAGATAGATAGATAGATAGATAGAGTATGTGTGTGCTTAATAGAGATGTTATTAACTTATAAGTTAATACATATATAACTTATAAGTTTACAACATACACACACACACACACACACACACACATATATATATATATATATATATAGATAGATAGATAGATAGATAGATAGATAGATAGATAGATAGATATAGATATAGATATATAGATATAGATATATATATATATCCTCCAAGGATGTTTTTGATTTTTATGTAAAACAATTGGACATTTATTTTTCAGGTAAAATACAAACATAGACACATGCACATGTACACATACACAAAAAGGCATCATCAGTGTCTGGATTCAAATTACCTCTAATAAACCACCTATATACACACACAAATACACACATATACACACACAAAACATACCCACAATACACACAAACAAACACAAGCATGCATGCCATGCTCCGGCCTGTGGGGATTCAATGAGACCATAGAGAAGGGGGTGAAAGAATGATAGGACAAAAGATACAAAGAAGAACCACAAGTCAGAATGTCTGATCAAGTGCTTGAACTTTATTTTTTGGGTTGCTGTTATAAAGACAAGCAGACAGGAGGGTCAGGGTCCACAGCCATCAAGTAATTGTTAAGTTCTTTGTAAGCATTTCTTAGCCCAAACCCTTATTTCAAACTTTCTCACAAGGAAGAGGACAATAAAACATTTTTTAGGCTCAAGTTGCTTCTCTTGACTAATTTTCTCTCCCAGGCAGGAAGGCGATAAGGTCTTCTTTAACTCAGGCATTTTCCTCAGGAAGAAGGGCAATAAATATTCCTTAACTCAGACTGTATACCTAATTAACATTTGTTCTCATACAGGAGAAAGTCTTGGATCCTGGCAATGCCATACATAAATAAATGGATGAGACAATACTTGGAAATAACCTAAAGTTCTCAAATAATGGCAGAATAAACAAGAAATATAACTCCAATTGGAGACTGTGTAGACCACTTTAGGAGAAACATAAAAAAAGTGACTGATTCTTAAAATCATTCATGATTTCTAATCTGGGTATTAGATGTACATTGAATTCATTTTTGATTATGGTCAATGAAAAGGGAAAACACATCAAAAATGTAAGTCTAGAAAAAATTTTCAGAATAGAATTTTAATATCACTGGAAATAGATTCAAACAATAAATGAAAATATACAAGTTTAAGTGTTTTTCAAAATAAAGCAAATTATCAGTAAACAGTCAACCTACAAAATATCAGGAAATCCTAAGTATGCTTTATTGGCAGACCAAACTCCAGGATAAAATCATGAAAATTTCTCTGAAAAGCTATGTTCTGTCCTTTTTAATTTCAATATTATCTTTAAACCATAATTATATCATTGTAAAATAATTTCTCAGATACCACCTCACACTAGTCAGAATGGCTAAGATAAAAAACTCAGGTGATTGCAAATGCTGGCAAGGATGTGGAGAAAGAGGAACACTCCTCCATTGTTGCTGGGATTGCAAGCTGGTACAACCACTCTGGAAATCAGTCTGGTGGTTCCTCAGAAAATTGGACATAGCACTACCTGAGGACCCAGCTATACCACTTCTGGGCATATACCCAGAAAATGCCCCAACATATATATGTGTATATAAATATACATACATACATACATACATACATACATACATACATACATACATATATATGTATATATATATATATATATATATATATATATACATATATATATATATATATATATTGTCTCCTAAAGTGGTCTACACAGTCTCCAATTGGAGTTATATTTCTTGTTTATTCTGCCATTATTTGAGAACTTTAGGTTATTTCCAAGTATTCTCTCATCCATTTATTTATGTATGGCATAATATATCTATATATATATGGAGAGATAGATATAGATATATATGTATTGATATATATGTATACATACATATATATATATATATATATATATATATATATATATATATATATATCAAGCACATATGCTCCACTAAGTTCATAGCAGCCTTATTTATAATAGCCAGAAGCTGGAAAGAACCCAGATGCCCTTCAACAGAGGAATGGATACAAAAAAAATGTGGTACATTTACACAATGGAATATTACTCAGCTATTAAAAATAATGAATTCTACAAATTCTTGGGTAAATGGGTGGAACTAGAAAATATCATCCTGAGTGAGGTAACCCAATCACAAAAGAACACACATGGTATTTACTCACTGATAAGTGAATGTTAGCCCAAATGCTTGGAATAGCCAAGACTCAACTCACAGACTACATGAAGCTCCTGAAGAAGAAAAACCAAGTGGGGATGCCTGGGTCCTACTTGGAAGGAGTGACAGAATGCTTAAGGGAGCAAATATGGAGACAAAGTGTGGGACAGAAACTCAAGGAGGATCCATCAGGAGAACATTCTATGTTGCTATCTTTTCCATGTGCAGTCACCAAAGATAGACATTGATATGGATGTCAGAATGTGCAGGCTAACAGGAGCCTGATATAGCTATCTCCTCAGAGGTTTGCCACAGTCTGACATATCCAGAGGTGGATGCTCACAGCTACCCATTGATCTGATCAAGGGTTCCCAATGGAGAAGTTAGAGGACTGAAGGAGCTGAAAGGGTTTGTGGTCCCAAGAGGAGAGCAACAGTACCAATGAATCAGAGCCCCCCAGTGTCTAAACCACCAGCCTGGGAGCACATAGGGAGGGACCCATGACACCAGCTGTATTGCTAGGGGAGGATGGTGTTGATGGGCATGGGTGGGAGACGAGATCCTTGATCTCATGAAGGCTGAACAACAAGCAGGAAGGAATTTGAGAGTGGGGCTGTGGGAGTGGGTGGTAGGTGAGGGCACACCCTTGTGGAGGCAGAAGGGGAGATGGGTAGGGGGTTCCTTGGTGGTGGGGGGAATTGGGTAAAGTGATAAAATCTGAAATGTAAATATAATATCCAATAAAAAAGAAAGAAAATAAAATTTCTCTTATGACATTAAGTCAACAGGGAACTCATATTTATATATAAAAATCATATGAAAGGTGAACCCTAGAGAATTTACCTATTTTTAAGAAAAGACACTGGTGAGGAACAGGTACTTTAAATACACCTGTTAGCTTATTCTGAATAAAGAGTTCTCTACAGCATTTAACATATACTTAGTGACCTATGTTTGTTTTCAAACTAACCAGAACTATTAAATACAGTGGTGAAAACTTGGAAATCTCAATCAAGGACCACATCAAATATCAGAGATTAGTGGTGCAAGATGGCTGCATATTTCATTCTTCTAATAGTTCTTTCAATGTTTCCATGTTATTACAAAAACCTGCTCACCCACTAACTGTTATATATATTATAGAGAGAGATTAAATTTTATATATATATAAATATATATATATATGTGTGTGTGTGTGTGTGTGTGTGTGTGTACATATATAAGTATATATATGAGCTTAAATTCACAAAGTTGGACATTGAGAAACATACAGCATCAGAATCAGAAATTTCTGCATTCCCAACAACTATGTCAGGATATGTTTCAACTCTAGCCCTATTTGATAATAAGTTAAATTTCCTGCCAAAAACCACTGGCAGTATTTTGGGTATCAGGGGAATGTGTTGATTGCATTGCCATGAATTCAGATTTATAAGAGACAATACAGGTGCAAGCTGACAGGTGAGTCACTGTTTTTCTTTTTTTTTTTTTTAAGAGGGCTGACATTTTATTAAGGATGTTGGTTCTAACAACTTTTCTTTTTTTCCCCATTTTTAAATTGGTTATAATATTTACATTGAAAATTTTATCCCCTTATCCCATTCACCACACTACACAGGAACCCCTTATCCCATCCCCCCTCCTTGTGCTTCTATGAGGGTGTGATTTTCCAGTTTCTATGATGTTGTTTCCATTAACATAAACTGCCTCCTAAATTTCTAAATCCTTCCATTTGTGTTATTAAATCTCCTTTTTTCTTTTCTTTTTTTCTTTCTTTTTCTTTTTTTGTCTTTTTTAATTGGGTATTATATTAACATTTCAGATTTTATCTCCTCACCCCACTTCCTCCCACCACCCAGGAACCTCCAATCTCACTCTTCATGCTTCTATGAGGCTGTGCCCCCACTACCCCCTCCCCACCATCACATTCCCACACCCCCACACACTCTATGTTCATTTTTCATGGGACCAGGAATCTTCTCTCCCACCTATGCCTGACAAGGCCATCCTCTCCTACATATACCGCTGGAGTTATGGGTCCCTCCCTATGTGCTCCCAGGCTGGTGGTTTAGACCCTGAGGGGCTCTGGTTGTTTGGTATTGTTGCTTTCCTTCTGGGGTCACAAACCCTTTCTGCTACTTGAGTCTTCTCTCTAATTGCTCCATTGGGAAATCCTTGATCATTTCTGTTTCTATTTGGTTGATTTCAGCCCTGAGTTTGATTATTTCCTACCATCTACTTTTCTTGGGTATATTAGCTTCTTTTTGTTCTAAGGCTTTCAGGTGTGCTGTCAAGTTATTAGTGTATGCTCTTTACAGTTTCTTTTTGTAGGCACTTTATAGCTATGATTTTTCTTCTTAGTACTGCTTTCAGTGAGTCCCACAAGTTTTGGTATGACCTGTCCCCATTTTCATTAAATTCTAAAAAGTCTTTAATTTCTTTCTTTATTTCTTCCTTGACCAAGTCATCATTGAGTAGAGCATTGTTCAGTTTCCCCATGTATGTGGGCTTTCCATTGTTTTTGTCATAATTAAAGACCAGCCTTAGTCCATGGTGGTCTGATAGGGTACAAGAAATTATTTCAATCTTTTGTATCTGTTGAGGCCTGTTTTGTGACCAAATATATGGTCTGTTTTGGAAAAGGTACCATAAGGTGCTGAGAAGAAGGGATATTCTTTTGTTTTAGGATGAAATGTTCTATAGATGTCAGTTAATTCCAATTGGTTCATAACTTCTGTTAGTTTCATTGTGTCTCAGTTTAGTTTCTGTTTCCATGATCTGTCCATAGCTGAGAGTGGGGTGTTGAAATCTCCCACTATTATTGAGTGAGATGTAATATATGCTTTAAGTTTTAGTAAAGTTTCTTTTATGTATGTGGGTGCCCTTACATTTGGGATATAGATATTCAGAATTGAGAATTCGTCATGGTACATTTTTCCTTTGGTGAATATGAAGTGTTTTTCCTTAACTTTTTTGATTAATTTGGTTGGAAATTAATTTTATTTGATATTAGAGTTGCTACTCCAGTTTGTTTCTTGGGACCATTTGCTTGGAAGATTGTTTTCCATCCTTTTACTTTGAGGTGGTGTCTGTCTTTTTCACAGATGTGTGTTTCCTGTATGCAGAAAAATGCTGGGTCCTGTTAATGTAATCAATCTGATAGTCTATGTTTTTTTATTGTAGGTTGACAATTGATATTAAGAGATATTAAGGAAAAATGAACGTTGCCTCCTGTTATTTTTATTATTGGAGGTAGAATTATATTTGTGTAGCTATTTTCTTTTGGAGTTGTTGGAAGATTACTTTCTTGCTTTTTCTAGGTTGTAGTTTCCCTCCTTGTGTTGGAGTTTTCCACCAATTATCCTTTAAAGGGCTGGATTTTTGGTAAGATATTGTGTAAATTTGGATTTCTCATGGAATATTTTGGTTTCTCCATCAATAATGATTGACAGTTTTGCTGGGTATAGTAGTCTGGGCTGTCATTTGTGTTCTCTTAGGGTCTGTATGATATCGGTCCAGGATCTTCTGGCTTTTATGGTCTCTGGTGAGAAGTCTGGTGTAATTCTTATAGGTCTGCCTTTATACGTTACTTTGCCTTTTTCCCTTACTGCTTTTAGTATTTTTTCTTTGTTTTGTACATTTGATGTTTTGATTATTATGTGGCAGGAGGTATTTCTTTTCTGGTCTATAATATTTGGCATTCTGTAGGCTTCTTGTATATTTATGGACATCTCTTTCTTTAGGTTAGGGAAGTTTTCCTCTATAATTTTGTTGAAGATATTTACTAGCCCTTTAAGTTGGGAGTCTTCCCCCTCATCTATACCTATTATCCTTAGGTTTGGTCTTCTCATTGTGTCCTGGATTTCCTGGATGTTTTGGGTTATTAGCTTTTTGTATTTTGCATTTTCTTTGACAGTTGTGTCAATGTTTTCCATGGTATCTTCTGCACATGAGATTCTCTCTTCCATCTCTTGTATTCTGTTGGTGATACTTGTGTCTATGACTCCTGATCTTTTTTTAGATTTTGTATCTCCAGGGTAGTCTCATTTTGTGATTTCTTGATTGTTTCTACTTTCATTTTTAGATCCTGGATGGTTTTGTTTAATTCCTTCACCTGTTTGGTTGTGTTTCTTGCAATTCTTTAAGGGATTTTTGTGTTTCCTCTTTAAGGGTTTCTACCTGTCTACCTGTGTTCTCCTTAAATTCTTTGAGAATGTTATTTATGTCTTTCTTAAAGTCCTCTATCATCATCATGTGAAGTGATTTTAATTCTGAATCCTGCTTTTCTGGTGTGATGGGGTGTTCAGGGCTTGCTATGATGTGGGAACTGGGTTCTGATGATGCCATATAACTTTGGATTCTGTTGCTTATGTTCTTGTGCCTGCCTTTCACCATCTGGTTAACTCTAGTGCTACCTGCCCTCACTGTTTCTGACTGGAGCCTGCCTTTCCAGTTGTCTTGCTTTTGTCTGAACTCCTCAGGGTCCAGATGTCTCTGTGATCTTTTAATCCTGAGCTTCAGCTGCTCTGAGTACAGTGTCTCCTGTAGGATGTCTCAAGATAAGGTGTCCACTGCTCTGAGTGCAGTGGCTCCTCTAGGATGTCTCAGTATATGGTGTCTGTGGCTCTAAGTTCAGTGGCCCCTGTAGGTTGTCTCAGGATACAGTGTCCACACAGGTGCAGCCCAGGCAGGAATCTGCACAAAGCCTCAGATCTGGGAGAGGGGCAGAAGGGGAATGGTATTCTGCAGGGGTGGTGTTTGGGTGTCTTCTGGAATCTGAGCACTCCCTGCACTTAGCTATGGGCATTGGGCAGTGTGTGAGTGTTCTTACCTGCTGCCCTGGGTTCAGTGGTCCCTCTAGGATGTCTCAGGATGTCCATGCTGGAGCAGACCAGGTGGGTCTCTTCATGTCTTCTTTACAAATGCATGGTGATCTAGCACCTTTGCCATCTTCCTCAAGCATTAGGAGAATGCTTCCTAATCTGTCAATGCAGCAATAAAATATTCCATCACTATAGAAGAGCAACAATGACATATTCTAAAATTTATTTTCTCTAACAAAAGCAGATTCAACCATTATCATGCTATGAAAAGGGACCCTGAATATTCAAATTCTAACAGAAGAAGATGTAGAGGTTCTCCCTCTAAAATGATTTTTCACAGTGTTCTTATATGACAAATATTTACTCGATCTCCGGTTGCCCGGCTTGGGGGGCAGGGGTAGGGTCCTCTAGGTGTGCTGAGGCTCAGGGAGGAGTAGGAGGAGTCCTGGGAGCTCCATGAGATGGTCCGGCTCCCAAGCCAGAAAGGAGGACAGTTATTACAGCTGCTCAGAGGCACAACCAGAAGCTCAGATGTAGACACCACAGCCAGCAGCAGAGTGGGGTGCAAGGAAACCACAGAGAAATCACTTCTGATACCCAAAGGAGCAAGCAGACTCCATCCAGGCAATGGGAAAACCACAAAGCAATATGAAACCTGAGCAGGGTCAGGAATGCCTTCCACCAAAGAAATGACACCTCCCTATGACCAGCAAAGATATGGGGAGAACTGCCAGCTGCTCTGTAGTAAGCCGCTGTTATCAGTGGCTATAATTTGCATTTTCCAAGATGGCACTGGCCTCGTGTTTTCCCAGCAGTAAACAATTATCTGCGCAGCTGCTAGGCAGAAAGACCACCAAGTCACTGGCCTATCTCGAGGCGTAATATTGGGTGGTGAGCGAACAGCCATTCAGAAGTGAATACATCACTCTAGGATGCATTTAAGCTAGCCGCTTCCGGTTTCTTCCATCTTTCCAGTTTACCGTGTGGTAAAAGTAAAAGTCCTCATTGCAGTATACCCGATTACCGCCTCCTGTCCTTATTGGCAGGCGAAAAGTGATTTAGGGGGGTGCTCGTTAGATCTGGTGCCGAGAACCCGGGAATTTTAAGGCGCTGCGAAAGACCACCCAAGTTTTGGGACGGGTTAAAGACTGCGGAACTCGAGGTACATCTTTGGAAGGTATGCTTGGCATGGAGACCTTTGTTGTGACCGAATTTTCATTCACTGCCGCTGCTGCAGCAGCTGGCCTTGTGCTCGTGTGGTTTTCGTTGGCAGTCTATTTTTGTTGTGAGGACCCAGCCCGAGGCACAGCTAATAGGGCAAGCCGAGAGGTTTCAAAAATGTCTGCTCCAAGCTATCAGAACCAGGATGTGGCAACAGGCGTTCAGCCATAGAGTTGGGAAAAGAGAAACAGACGAAGAAGTCTGGAGAGAGACTGGCCAGAGAGCTTGGTTATAGGAAAGAATATTCAGGAGGAATACAGGCCACTGCAGGGCCTATTAAAGCTAACAAACCTTCACCAGCTGGTGAAGAGAAACCGGAGTTCGGGGGGAGCACCTCGTACACCATTAAGGAGCCTGCTTCCATAAGCCTTAGCAGCTCCGAGGAAGACCTAACACAAGGAGAGGAAGAGGGCCTGGGGTAGGAACCAGCTGCCTGTACAAAGGCTAACAGTTCCAAAGTAAGACTAAGAAAGACTTTGAATTCCTCAGCCCCACCCTTGCCTCTGACTTATGCCTCGGGTGGCAACCCTAATTCATTTCTCAGCCCGGCAGATCGGAGGCAGCTACAGCTTGCATTTCCGGTCTTTGAAGCGGCAGAAGGCGCCCGCATCTATGCTCCCGTAGACTATAGACAGGTCAAAGAAATAGCAGAAGCAGTGTGCACATATGGAATTGGAGCTAATTTTACTGTAGCCCAAGTAGAGAGGTTACGTACAGCTGCTATGACACCAGGAGACTGGCAGGACACAGTGAAGGCGGTACTTAACAATATGGGCCAATACCTAGAGTGGAAGGCCTTGTGGCATGAGGCATTACAAGCACAAGCTAGGATTAATGCAAATACTGAGGGACAACAATTATGGACTTTTGACATGCTGGCGGGAGTTGGTGTACACGTGAATGACCAGACCGCTCACCCTTGGCAGGTCTACACACAGGTAGCATCAGCTTCGATAAAGGCGTGGAAGTCCCTCCCTAGGAAGGAAGGCAGTAACCTTTATTTTTCCAAGATAATTCAGACAGCTAATGAGTCGTTCTCTGACTTTGTGGCTCAGATGACTGAGGCAGCGGGTAGAATCTTTGGGGAACCAGAACAGGCAATGCCATTAATAGAACAGATGATTTTTGAAAATGCCATGGTGGAATGCCGTGCCTCTATTGCGCCTCAGAGAGCTAAGGGGTTACAAGATTGGTTAAGAGTCTGCCGAGGATTGGGGGGTCCCCTTACTAATGCAGGGCTCGCGGCGGCGAACTTAGAAATGGCGGCAGTGCTGCTTAAGGGTCAGAATCATGGAACCTTCCCTTCAAAACATATGGCCCGGTGCTATGCCTGTGGGAAGGCCAGACATAGGAAAAGGGAGTGCCCAAATAATCAAATACCAGCGAAGCTGTGCACTAGGTGTGGAAAGGGCTATCATTTGGCTGGAGATTGCCGCTCTGTTAGGGATATAAAAGGTCAAATTCTCCCCCCAAATCTCTCAGCCATTAAGGAGGAAAATTTTTCAAAAAATGGATATGCGGGCCCGAGATCCCAGGGCCCCAAAAGATATGGGACACTGCGGAACACTCAGGGTACTCTTTCCGCTGCAGAGCCACAAGGGGTTCTGCAGGACTGGACCTCTGCTCCACCTCCCGAGTCTTATTAATGCCACACATGGGGGTGCAGCCGATCCCGGTTGATTACAGAGGCCCCCTGCCAGAGAGAAGCGTCGGTCTTATATTAGGCCGTTCCTCTCTTATCTTAAAAGGGCTCGTGGTACACCCCGGTGTAATAGATCAGGATTATACCAGAGAACTTCAAGTTCTCTGTTCTAGCCCACAAGGTGTATTCTCCATCTCCCCTGGGGACAGGATTGCTCAATTGATTGTTCTTCCAAGCTTGCATGATTGTTTTCCATCCGCTGAGAAGCTTAGAGGTTCTCAGGGGCTTGGTTCCTCAGGAACTGACTTCGCTCATCTGGTGGTTGATTTTAAAACTAGACCCACCTTACAGTTAGCAATAGAGGGGAAGAAATTTACCGGAATTCTGGACTCAGGAGCGGATAAAAGTATCATTTCTGCTAATTGGTGGCCTAAGGCATGGCCTGTAGAGAAATCATCTCACTCCCTACAAGGATTGGGATATGAAGCCAGCCCTGCAGTCAGCTCCCGCTCGTTGACTTGGAAGGCACCAGAGGGTCAGACAGGAAGTTTTATACCTTATGTGCTTCCTCTCCCCATCAATCTCTGGGGAAGGGACATTTTACAGGGCCTAGGGCTAGTTCTGACTAGTGAATACTTCCCACAAGCTGTAAACATTATGAAAAGCATGGGATTTAAAGAAGGGAAGGGTCTTGGCAGGAACGAACAATGAAGGTTAGATCCTGCCTCACAAGAATCAAACGCAGGAAGACAAGGCCTGGGTTTTTCCTAGTTGCCACTGAGGGTTCTATGCCCATACCCTGGCTCACAGAGGAGGCTGTATGGGTTCCTCAGTGGTCCCTATCCTCTGAGAAATTGGAAGCTGCTACAAAACTAATTAAAGAACAAGTGCAGCTCGGTCATTTAGAACCTTCTACCTCCCCCTGGAATACACCTATATTTGTTATTAAAAAGAAATCCGGAAAGTGGAGGCTTTTACATGATTTGAGAGCCGTCAATGCACAGATGCGACTATTTGGCTCTGTGCAACGAGGCTTGCCTTTACTCTCTGCCTTGCCTAAGCAGTGGAGAATTATAATTATAGATATTAAAGATTGTTTTTTCTCTATTCCCTTATGTCCACAAGATAGACCAAGATTTGCATTTACACTGCCTACTGTTAATTGTTTTGAACCTGATAAGAGATATCAGTGGAAAGTTCTGCCTCAGGGCATGGCCAGCAGCCCTACTATATGTCAGCTGTATGTACAAATGGCCCTCAAGCCAATTAAGAAGCAATTTCCTTCGCTGTTGCTGGCTCATTATACAGATGATATTATTATGTGTCATAAGGATTTAGGTACTTTACAGACCTCATACCCCTTATTATTAAAAACCTTAGAACAGTGGGGTCTACATGTTGCTACTGAGAAAGTTCAATTTTCAGAGACTGGTTCCTTTTTAGGGACAGTTATCTATCCAGAAAAGATAATTCCTCAGAAATTGGAGATTCGTAGAGACCATTTACATACTTTAAATGATTTTCAGAAATTATTAGGTGATATAAATTGGTTAAGACCGTTTTTAAAAATTCCCTCGGCCAAGCTGAAACCTTTATTTGATATTTTAGAAACCTTTATTTGATATTTTATGCTCATATTTCCTCACCGAGGGCCTTAACACCAGCTGCGAGCCGTGCTCTACAAGTAGTAGAAAACGCTTTACAAGATGCTCAGTTGAAACGCATAGATGAAACCAAAACCTTTGACTTATGTGTTTTTAAAACTAGACACTTACCAACTGCTGTATTATGGCAGGAGGGGCCCTTGTTATGGGTTCATCCCAATGCTTCTCCCGCAAAGATCATTGAAAGGTATCCAGATGCAGTTGCTCAACTTGCCCTTCATGGGCTAAAATCGGCCATTACTCATTTTGGAAGAGAGCCTAAGGTTTTGATAGTGCCTTATACTGCCCATCAAGTCCAAATATTAATGGCGACCTCTGATGTTTGGGCAGTGCTGGTTACTTCCTTCAATGGTCAAATAGATAATCATTATCCTAAGCATCCCATCTTACAATTTGCCTTAACTCAAGCTATCATATTTCCACAAATTGTGTCTCAGGAGCCGCCCCCAGATGGAATGGTAGTTTATATGGATGGGTCAAAAACAGGAATGGGTGCCTATGTGGTTAATGATAAGGTTACATCCAAACAATATCATGAAACCTCACCTCAAATTGTGGAATGCTTAGTGGTGTCAGAGGTTCTGGAAATCTTTCCAGGTCCCTTAAATATTGTTTCAGATTCCTTCTATGTGGTTAATGCAGTAAAAGCATTAGATGTTGCTGGGTTAATTAAGACATCTAGCAGACTTGTAGAAGTTTTTCAAAAGATTCAGCTTACCCTGGCTAAGCGTAGATTCCCTGTCTTTATAACTCATATTAGGGCTCACTCAGGCTTACCGGGACCTATGTCCCATGGAAATGACCTGGTGGATCGAGCCACGAGGTTGATTGCAATTGTCCTTTCGCCAAAGTTAGATTTGGCTAAAGCTTTTCACAAAAGGTTTCATGTGACAGCTGAGACATTCCGATGTCGATTTAACATCTCTAGAAGGGAGGCCAGAGATATTGTGACTCAATGCCAAAACTGCTGTCAATTCCTACCTGTTCCCCATACAGGAGTTAACCCTCGGAGAATCAGGCCATTACAAATCTGGCAAATGGATGTTACCCACATCCCATCCTTTGGTAAATTACAATATTTGCATGTCTCTATTGATACCTGTTCTGGAGTTATATTTGCCTCTCCTTTGACCGGAGAAAAGGTGGCCCATGTTATTCAACATTGCCTCAAAGCTTGGAGTGCTTGGGGAAAGCCTAAAATCCTTAAAACTGACAATGGGCCAGCCTACACTTCTCAAAAATTTCAACAATTTTGTCGCCATATGGAAGTGACACACCTGACGGGTCTTCCTTATAACCCCCAGGGACAGGGCATCATTGAGCGTGCTCATCGCACCCTTAAAACTTATTTGATAAAACAAAAAGAAGTTGAGGAAGCTCTGCCCACGGTGCCACAAGCTACTGTTTCTCTGGCACTTTTTACCCTCAACTTTCTGAATTTGGACAGTCAGGGCAATACAGCGGCTGATCGACATTGCCTGGAACCAACTAGGCCAAAAGAAATGATAAAATGGAAAGATGTTTTGACTGGTCAATGGAAAGGCCCGGATCCTATTTTAATAAGATCCCGGGGAGCAGTTTGTGTGTTTCCACAGGAAGAAGACAATCCATTTTGGCTGCCAGAGCAACTGAAGCGGCGACTTGCGGTTCCTGAAAAAGACCCCCCGAAGGATTCATCTGCAGACGCTCTCAGCTCCCATTTGGACTCTCCTAAATCGGGTTCCTAGTATATACAGTGAATTTATATGGCTAACCTATCTGCTTCTCAAAAACCTATGCCCTTGCCTTCTTAAAAGGCGTTGCTTCTGCTAACTTTACCAATGTAACTCGCTTTATATTCCAGTGCTGGTCTGCTTTTCTATAAGCAGGCCTAATAGCCAGTTTACCACTCTGATCCCTATCCCCGTTCAGACGTCTGAGACCTTGATTTTATCCTGACAAGAAAAGAGATTTTGATATAACTGCAGCCCTTATCGCTGCTATTACCATCCCTACAATTGCAGCTGTGACAGCTGACTCAGACATGGTTAATCAAGTTACAGCAGCTACTGTTGTTAATCAAATTTCAGAAAAAAACTCTGAGGCTTTGACCCTCCCACAGAAAGTGGATGTGTTGCAGGCATCCTGTTGGTCAATCAGAGAGTTGATTCGCTCCAAGCCCATGTGAAACAGCTCGAGGATGTGGTTCAAATGAGCTGTGTGTCAGCGACCCCACATCCAGGTATTTCACCTCTGAGATTTGTGAATGATACATTTATTCAAAGCCATAATCTTTCTGCTTATTTAAAAGGAAAGTGGAATGGGAAGTTGGACCAGGTACAGCAGCAATTGCAAATCCGGATTTCGAGCCTTGATGGAGTGCGGATGGACCCTGTTTCCCCTGGAGATTTTACTTCTTGAATTTCTTCTGCTTTTTCTTTCTTTCTTTCTTTCTAAAAGGGAAGGTAGGCCTGTTTTGATACAGCCCTATGATGTGGATTCGTGTTCATAAAAGGTTGGTTTGTAAGCTCAGAGCCCAGCAAAAACGTGACAAGGTAGCTAAAGCCTAAGCACTCACAGCCTTGGAGCAAGCGTCTCTCCCTGAAATTTGACTATCTAGGCTAAGAAAGTAGCCTATGACTGAGACCCTCTCAGTCTATGCACCCCAGGGGTTCGGCCCATTGCACTGGGTAGATGAGAGGTCTAAGTCCAGTCAGCCCTTGCCTGAATAACCGGTACCTGAGCAGTTAGAGGTGTTTGCGAGTGGGTACTTGACAGGGAATGTTCCACGAGTATGGATAGATTTCCCAAAAGTATGCCTGATTGCATAAAGGTTTGATGCCAAAAACCTCCCCTGGTTGTGCCCCAGGGTAGAGGCTTCCTTTCCCCGTCAAAAGGCATCGAGATTGGGTATGGGAATTAAACCCATTACAATATCTCATTTTTCACAGGGGATCAGGCCTCTGCTTTCCCTCACTGAGTTGGTGCTGCCCTTAATGGGCGAAAGGCTGTTTTATATTAATAATTTAAACAGGGAGAGATGTAGTGAGCCGCTGTTATCAGTGGCTATACATTTGCATTTTCCAAGATGGCGCTGGCCTCGTGTTTTCCCAGCAGTAAACAATTATCTGCGCAGCTGCTAGGCAGAAAGACTGCCAAGTCACTGGCCTATCCAGAGGCGTAATATTGGGTGGTGAGCGAACAGCCATTCAGAAGTAAATACGTCACTCTAGGATGTATTTAAGCGAGCCGCTTCCGGTTTCTTCCATCTTTCCGCTTTACCGTGTGGAGTAAAAGTCCTCGTGGCAGTATACCCGATTACCGCCTCCTGTCCTTATTCGTGGGCGAAAAGGGATTTAGGGGGGCTCTCGTTAGACTGCTCTACAAACCACACACCCTCCAGTGATGCTTCTAAATGGTCTCAAGGGGTTCTTGGGATTATTGTGTGATGGCAGCTCAGAGGAAAGATGAACCTAGCCCTCTTAAACTGTCCCATCATGCCCTTGACCATCAGGGTGAGGGACAAGGGCCAGCCAGGAATCTTACAGAACTGGTGGAGAAAAGTCAGGCCAATGTGTTCTACTCTCAGTCCCATCAGGAACCAGTAAAACACAGATCTTTACCCAAAGCAATGGTTGTAGCCAATGGCAACCTGGTGCCCACTGGAACTGACCCTAGCCTGCTCTCTGTGGGCTCAGAGAACCTGGTCTCATTAAGTCTGGACATGCAGGCCAGAGCCAATTCCCAGACAAGGAGCCAACACCACCTCCTGTTATCTCCTCCCACTTGCCCTCCCATTTCATGAAAGGCACCATCAGTCAGCTGGCTACAGGGGAGCTGAAGTGGGTAGAGGATCTCCAAACCCAGGATTTTGTGCATAGTGTTGAAGTGAGTGGGGGGCTGAAGATTGACTCTAGCACAGTCATGGACATTCAAGAGAGCCAGTGGCCTGGCTTTGTTATGCTACATTCTGTGGCTGGTGAACAGCAGAGCAAAGTGAGCATTGACGTGCCCCCTGAAGCACTCCTTTTTTGTATATGGCAAGGGTTGGTCCTCCTGCAGCCCTGGGCAGACTGCACAACTCTTCTCTCTGCCCTGCCATTGGCTAAAGGTGGGAGATGTCCTCATCTTCATTAGTTTACAGAGCTTGAACAATAATTCAGTTTCTCAGGCCAGCTGTGCTCCCCCAGGGCAGCTGGGTATACCCCAAGAAAGGCCTAAGAGGACAGTCTTGGGGCCCAGAGACCTATGTGACAGTGAGGGGAAGAATCAGCTTTCAGGAGAGGGTTCCTGGGTGGGAGCCAGCCTGAGCCTGGTGCTTAGGCCTGCTGGAAGCCCCAAGCTTCCAAAGATACAGCATGCAAGGGGAGGAGGCACGGGCTGCACTGCTCCATCTCTCTTTCATTCCACAGGAGGTAAAGCTGTCCATTGAAGGGCGTTCCAATGCAGGAAAATGAACCTCTTTCCCAACCCAGGACTGGGGCTTTCCCCCCAGAGATGATCCTCACTGTGAGCATTGAGAGGATTTGCACATGCCAAGCAGAGAATGGCTCTCTTGGCAGTGAGATTTGGGGGAAATAGGCATTAAGACAGCCTCCCAAAGCAGGATGTGTTGCTCGTTATCCCATAGCATTCTCTCAGGACAGCTCTAGAGGGTGCTGAGATGGGGAATTGCAGGCTTGGAGCAAGAAAAGGTAGGAGTACACATAGGATAAGAAACATTCCAAAATCAGGGCCTTCCTGTTTTTTTTCCTACTGATCCCTGGCTCCTGCAAGGGAAAGTACAGGCTTTGGGAGCAGGTGGCAGAGGGAGAAAGCAAAGAAAGAGCCAAAAAGGATGATCACAGCTTACAGTAGCAGTAAAACTGTTTTCTTTCTTTTTTCCTGTCTCCCTCCTCTCCTTTGTAATGGGAGGGCAGGGGGCCCCATGGTTGAAAATATGAGTTCCCACTCAGAACTCTTTTTGTGAGAGATGTGCACTTTAAAGAGTGGTGTTGTTACAGATGTTTATGGCAGGGTTTGGGGTGGGGCAACACCATGATCTACAGAAATGTGCTTCTGTAGGACATTCTGGAGGGTGTCCCAAGACGATCTCCAGGCTGGGGACAGGGTTCAAGCAGGGAGGGGAGATTGCCTGCCCCTGCCACTGCCTCTGGCGCTCTGGCGCTGACCAGTCTCTCCCAGGTGTTGCCCCGTCTCTCCTCGCTGAACCGGTCCAGGGTTGGGCTAGGCGGTTAAGGAGCCGACTAGCTGACAAGGAGGCAGCTATCCCAGGCAGGTTCCAGGAGAGCCGGCAGGTTCCAAAGTGTTACAGCTCTTTGCTAAGCCGGAAAGTGCCGGTTAGGTAGCAGAAAGAGGAACGAGCCAGAAGATGCTCTTTGGGAGCAAGCAGACTCGCCCCACATGCTTCTGCTCGTTGGTCCTTTGCTTCTGACCGATCCCATCTTACCTCACCATTCCGCTATAAAGCTTTCTAACAGTTTAGGGCCAGGAGACACACACACACACACACAGAGAGAGACAGAGACAGAGACAGAGAGAGAGAGAGAGAGAGAGAGAGAGAGAGAGAGAGAGAGAGAGAGAGAGAGACAGAGAGAGAGAGACAGAGAGAGAGACAGAGAGAGAGACAGAGACAGAGACAGAGACAGAGACAGAGACAGAGACAGAGACAGAGAGACAGAGACAGAGAGAGAGACAGAGACAGAGAGAGAGACAGAGAGAGAGACAGAGAGAGAGAGAGAGACAGAGAGAGAGAGAGAGACAGAGACAGAGAGAGAGACAGAGAGAGAGACAGAGAGAGAGAGACAGAGAGACAGAGAGGCAGAGAGAGATCTTCAGATTTGAGAATGAAGGGATGCCTTGCCAGGGACCCAGTCAGGCAAGGGCTGTGGAGAAAAGATTTGACTGATAAATGATGGGATTTAGGCAAGCTTTTGAAAGGCCACTAACCTAAACTCCCACTGTTCTGCCTGCTTTGATAATTCATTCAGTCTGTAGTAGTAACTTCAGAAAGACCTGGAGGGCCTTTACCCCTAGGCACCCACACTCCTCCATTGTTTGTCTATGTTGTGCCTTATTGCCTGCACTGCCCCTACCCATCTGCTGCCTGACCTTTGCATGGTGTCTTGACCTGGACCTCATGTGCCTTTGTCCACTAAGATACCTAGTTTTTGGTGTATAAGTGTTCCTGGTTTCCCTATCAGCTATAATTTTTATATTTAGAAACTCAAAACCATGTCCTCTTCCAATGGCAGCAATATAGTGGAGAAAGGAGAGAAAACATGCCCAAGGCTGGGCACTCCCACTCCAGTGGGTTTCTTGGCTCCTCCCATTGAATCCATTGCCTCTCAGCATTGTGGCCTAAGTTGTACCCTCCTAGTATCAGCTCTGAAAGTCTAGAATAGTCTCTGTAACATCTTAGCGGAGGTTTCCATATATGGTGGTGGATTCTTTGAGAAAGAATATCTTCTGTCTTGGTTGTATTTTCTACATCTGTTTTAGTCCCACATTTCCTCTACAGCTTGCAGTAGTGCCAGCTTGGATTGTAGTAATACCATTGGGTATTAGGATTTAGATTTCCCTCCCCCCACCAACTTTCAAGTGGTTGAGTAATTTTTTGTGAAAGTATTTTTTGGTGGGTGTGGAGGGAGGGGGAAGCCAGAGTTCTTTAGACTTTTGAAGGCAACTCCGGGTATTGCCTATCCAGCTATGTAGTTAGACTTCTCCCAGGGAATGATTGTGGCATTTCCTTCATAGTTAGACTTGGACTAGCCATGTGGATATGGCCTGTCATCAGGAGTCCTACACTTCTGAAGTATGAGCAAAACTTAATGCAAGTCTTGTGATCTCTCTTTCACTTCCTCCTCAGCTACCAAATGGGGATAAATAATCTTACCTACCTCCTGGCAGGAGGGGAAGTTCTGAGAATGGAGTCATTTTTAGTGTTCAGGTGTTAAAGGTTGTTCTCATTGAGAACAGAGTGAAAGAAACTGCCTACTTTGTTCTAAATCCTACATTCTGATTCATACCTTGAGAGCAGATACCTGGTCAGTGAGCTTTGGGCGGGGAGAGGGGCATTTAAAGGATGCTGCTTAACCTGACCACAAGCACTGAAGTCTCTGGTTTATGTTAGAATCAAGCACCAACCTTGTACTGCATTGGGAATCACATTCTTCCCCTTGTGTTGCCCCTATTGTCTGTTGCTTCTCTGGCTTGTTTCCTACAGTGGTGGCCTGTGGAGTTGAGTCTTGAGGAATTCTCTCAGATGAAAGCTATAGGAGAAGGCCTCATCTCCTGACTGTTTGATGACCAACTCATTCCTAGGTATTATTGCATCTGTGGGCTACTCACAAGACCTCCTTCCTCAGAAGGTTCGTTATGGAATTTAGTGACATGCACTGTAGATGCTCAATAAATGTCTACCCAAGATATCACAGAGCTTCTTCCTCTTGGAGCAAACATGTAATTTGCTAGTATTTGAAGTCAAATCTCTCTGTACTTGGTCTGCTTGCAGCTGAATCCTTGGAAAAGGAAGTGGTTGTAGGTCTTGACAATTGGGGAGCTGACCTTTCTGCTGTGGTTTCTTTTCTTATCTCTGTTGGGAAAACAGCAACTCCCTTAATGTGGCACCATGCATATGTAACTTGATTTTGCTGAAAGCTACCTTTCCTGAAGTATGCACCCTAGAAAAGAAAGTGTGTGCTAGTGCTTGTCAGACCTGTGGTAGTACTTAACCCCGAGTATGAAAGAGACGTGAATGGCTTTTAGAGTGAGCATTTCAGTGGTTAGCTGTCAGCTTTTGGGGACTGGGCAATTGACAAAGACCAGCTTGGTCCTAGTTAATGATAGGACACTCCCAAAACTTGGAGAAAGAACTGCTATCTGAAGCTATCAGAAATACCTATGCCAATATAGAAGGGGAACCTGGGAAGATGATTGGGTCCTAAGAGCTGAGAGCTCATACCCAATACAGGAGCCCAAGAAGAGCTAGACTGAGCCCTCTACAATTACAGTCCCATTTGGTCTTAACACTATGGTCTTTGTTTGCTCTGTGCTGCTTTGCCACTGCTGTTGTCTACTCACTATCCTGCCTGTTGCTCATAATACCTCCTGTCCTTCATGTCTCTGGCCATGTAGACTCTCAGGCATCCTGTCCATTTTTAACCTGTGTTCTTTCTGCCAGTATAATTGCATAGCAAATCATGTTGAACAGGCAGGTGTGAATGCTGTTGGTGGGCTGGTAAATCTGAAGGAGACAGTTTCAGTGCTCTCAGCAACCCTTAGGCTCCAAAAACTTGCCTGCCTTGAGAGAAAAACCAACAAATCTTTTCTCTCTCCTTTATGGTACTTCTCAGAACAAGAGGATCTGAGATATGGCTTGAGGCAGCATTCTAGTGCATTTGTCTAGCCTGATTCTGGGGTTGAGAAAGTGAAGTTTGGCTGAAATAGCTCCTCAAGTTGCATTTCATTTTATTTTTACCAGTGGGTATTATAGGCATTTAAAGAAAACAGGATGGTAGCATAATTCAAACCTGCACTGAGCAGGAATATTGAAGAGTTGGGTGGTTACACTGATGTGAGCCGAAGATGAATATTGGGAAAGGCTCAGGCCATTGGTATAAAGATAATCAGATTGATCCAATTGGCCATGTGAACTTAGGCCATGGTCTTAGAAGTGAGCAGGACAAAGGCCATGTTTTAGAGATGTGTTAACTTTCTGGGACTAAGTTTACTAAACTACACTGAAGCTATTATACTTTCTAGATCAGAAAAATTGTACACTACAGTTGAAGAGCTGAATTCTACTATGGATGGATGTTGTGAGTTCTTGCTTGGAAGTCTTCCCTTTCTAGCTTCCCCAGGTCTCCCACATTATACAATAATAAAATAAGCATCTGGGTTTTGGAGCTGTCAGTTGTTTTTTCAACTCTAGAATCCATCTTTGGACTAAAAGTCTGGTCTGGGCCTAGGATGACATTGGCCCTTGATGCTAGAGTTGGCTGCATTCTCTCCTTACCTGCAAACTATGCACACTTCCTGGAGAAGAGGGAGAGGTGGTGTGGCTTGCCCTGCTGAGCCTTCTCAGCAGGAATAATAGTAATGAATGCACTTTCACACTAAAGGTTTCTTTGTTAGTTCTCCTGTTAAGCCTAGATCTTTCCCTAGTAGATTGCAAACTCAACAGTTTGTGTGAACCCAAAGCCATTCCACTGTAAATGCCTGGCAGTAAAGATGGCCCCAGACTGGGTTCCTGCCTGCAGTGTGTGTGGCAGTAGTAGCCCATGTGCCTTTACCTAATGTCAGATTTGCAAGCATATAGTCTGTCTTTGTGTTAAGGGGTCATAGAGACTTCAGAGAGAGAACCAATAAGAGTGGTTTTATGCCCACCCCACACATTGCCAGGGACTTTGCTTGTACTTGTAAATGGTGAGGGTTGGTGAGCTGCTGGTATTGCTGAAGGCAGGGTGGACTCCTCACTTGCTTCATAGTGCACTCATTGAATTGGATTGGGGAAGAGACTGACTGTATTCAATGGCAAACTTGAAGTATTAAGGCTGTCCTCTACACACTCCCTAGTCACACAGGATCCCTGTAGCCAAAAAAGTATATGGTCCAGCTGTAAAGAGCAGACTGCTCTCAGCTTGCATAGCACCTTAGGGGAGGGAAGATAGACGGATAGGTAACAGGGTGGAGGAAGGATGAAAATTTTGTCATCCAGGTGGCTTTAGGATCTTAAGGAGTACAGAAGAATGACGACACTGGGGAGGTCTGAATGGAACTGGTTTGTGTAGAAGTTCCCTGTAGATAAATTACTGGTCCCCCAACCACTATCCCAAGTATGAAATGGCTGAATTAATATGTAATCAATTGCATTGTATCTAAAGCCTTAGAACTCAACAGGTGCTCCTCCCACCCAATACCATTTCTTGCCCTCTAATCCTAACTGATCTTTAACAAAGCATTAATAACACTAAGGATAATCTCTATTTTGTTGTGCTTTTTCTAACTGTTTTAAATAAATCAATTTGTACTGTAAAAAAAAAAGATTTACTCAAGTCTGGGCATGAACACTGAGCAGATCTTTGGTGGCAGCTCTGCCCCCAATCTCTAAAAAGCCAGAGGAAATGGGGATCTCGGGTACTCTAACTCAGGCAGTATCTTAGGTAAGCAACAGCAACACCCACCCCAAACAGGGAGTAACTATGACCCACAAGGATGCAGGTACCCATTCCTGGCCAGGAGAACTGGTTCATTTGGGTCTGGGCCAAAGCATTGAGAAGATCTTGGGTGGAAGCTCTGCCCCCAATTGCACAGAACCCAGAGAAAGTGGGGCACTCAGGAGCTCTGACCTGAGCAGTATCTGGTCTGTGCCTGAGCACTGAGCAGATTTTGGGCCCCAGCTCTTATCCCAGTAGTAAAACCAACCCCACACACTTCTGATGCAACTAATAGAAAAGACAGGATCCATTCAGAGACACGCAAGGTAGCACTAAGGAGATACAGATGGCAAAAGGCAAACTCAAGAACATAGACATAGCAACCCAGGGTAATTGGAATCATTAAAACTTAATTCTCCCACACAAAAAAAGTTCTGAATTCCCTGTATTACTAAGAAAGCAAGATTCAGATTTAAAATCCCTTCTAATGATGATGATAGAGGACATTAAGAAGGACATAAATAACACTCTCAAAGAATTTTTGGAAAACACAGGTAGACAGGTAGAAGCCCTTAAAGTGGAAACACAAAAATCCCTTAAAGAATTACAAGAGAACACAACCAAACAGGTGAAGGAATTGAACAAAACCATCCAGGACATTAAAATGAAAGTAGAAACAATCAAGAAATCACAAATGGAGACTACCATGGAAATAGAAAACCTAGGAAAGAAATCAGGAGACATGGAAACAAGAATCACCAACAGAATACAAGAGATAGAAAAGAGACTCTCAGGTGCAGAAGATATCATAGAAAACATTGATACAACTGTCAAAGAAAATGCAAAATGCAAAATGTTCTTAACGCAAAATATCCAGAAAATCCAGGACACAATGAGAAGACCAAACCTAAGGATAATAGGTATAGATGAGAGTGAAGACTCCCAACTTAAAGGGCCAATAAATATCTTCAACAAAATTATAGAAGAAAACTTCCCTAATCTAAACAAAGAGATACCCATAAACATACAAGAAGCCTACAGAACACCAAATAGATTAGACCAGAAAAGAAATACCTCCCATCACATAATAATCAAACACCAAGTCCACAAAACAAAGAAAGACTATTAAAAGCAGTAAGGGAAAAACGCCAAGTAACATATAAAGGCAGAACTATCATAATTACATCAGACTTCTCACCAGATACTATAAAACCTAGAAGATGATGGACAGATGTCATACAGACCCTAAGAGAACACAAATGCCAGCCCAGGCTACTATACCCAGCAAAACTCTCAATTACCATAGCTGGAGAAACCAAGATATTCCACAACAAAACCAAATTTACACAATACCTTTCCACAAACCCAGCATTAGATAGGATAATAGCAGGAAAGCTCCAATACAGCAAGGGAAATTATACCCTAAAAAGAACAAGAAAGTAATCCCCTTCCAACAATCCAAAAGAAGATAGCCACACAAAGATAGTTTCACATCTAATAACAAAAATAACAGGAAGCAACAATCACTTTTCCTTAATATCTCTTAACTTCAATGGACTCAATTCCCTAATTAAGACATAGGCTAATTGACTGAATATGTAAACAGGACCCAGCATTTTGCTGCATACAAAAAAAACGACCTCAGTGACAAAGACAGACTCTACCTTAGTGTAAAACGCTGGGAAACAATTTTTCAAGCAAATGATTCTAAGAAACAAGCTGGGTTAGCCATTCTAAAATCTCCAGCCCAGCAACACAGAGGGAGGGACTCATGGCTCCACCTGTATAGGTAGTTGAGGGTGCTCTTGCCACACAACAGTGAAAGTGGACCACCTTGGTACCAGAAAATTTGGATTCCCTAGTGTTTGGAAATTTCAAGATCAGAAAGGCAAAAATGAAAAACTGGTGAGAGCACACACTTATAGAAACTCCTAGAATTATATGGATTAGACATGACAGAGGCAGGCTGCCAGAAGACTAGATTCCAGAATTCAAATAAACAATTATCTTGATACTAAAATTTGCTTTGAGAATTGTATATTGCAGAATACATAACCTTGGTGTATCTACTCATCAAGCAAGCTGAGCAGACCTGTTCCAACATCTGATGTCCTGGAATTCCAGTCGGATGCAGTGAAGATAAACTGTCAGAGCCTTATCAATTTACTCTTCCCCCTGCCCCTCTTCTAATATCTCAATGCCCATAATCAGCTTGAAGAAGTTAATGAAGAGTAGGTGCCACTATTCCCTGAGCTTGTGGACTAAGGTGGTTAATATTGGGCTGTCTTTCAGGAGAAAAATAGTGGTTTTGTTGGAACAAGTAGGATTAGCTAAGATTTAATGCATAGCCATAACCTATTGGTAGAAACATGTATAATTGTTATTAAGATGAAGTTATAATTTCTTTTTTCTCCATTTTTTATTAGATATTTTATTTACACTTCAGATGCCATCCCCTTTCCCCATTCCCCCCCTTAGAAAATCCCTATCCCATGCCCCCTTTTCCTTTTTGCATTTATACATTTTTAAAACAATATTAACAATAGGCTTTATAAGTTTGGAATTGTTCAATCAGAGGTGTAACCCACTACCCAACCTAGATATAAATACTATCTTTGACTGGTGGATATACATGAACATCTGCCTCCCTGTCTCTCCCCTCTTTCTCTCTTTCATCACCTAGCTTCTCCTCTCCATCTCTTCTTACTCCTTCTCTTCCTCTCAGTACTCCTCCCACCTTAGCTCCTCCTACATATCACCCTTCCTGTTAAAATGAAACTTTTCTCTCAAAATACAATTAGAGCATAATTATGCCAATTTGTACCAGTGAGGTACAAGATAGTCCTAATACCCAGTCCATTATTTTGTTGACTAACCAGCACCTCTGTCATTTATCCTAACTAAAACATTAAGTTCTGAACCTGGCTTTAGGATGAATGTCAGCCGACAACCATCCACTCAAATCTTTTCTCTCAAGGTAAAGAGCCAGGATTGGCTATGAGGCTGTAACTTTTCAACCCCATCAGAAATCCAGAATAACTGAGTTAACTATAATTGTGGGAAGCAGAAAGAATAGCTTCTAAAACCTAGCCAATTTATAGAGACTTCTGAATACCTGGACGCTCCCTCTACTTCAAAACGTTGGAGCATCTGTTCTTCTGCTTTCTGGCCCAGGATCATCTGACAGACCTTAGTGCTGCAGAAGTATTAAGGGCTGATTACTCTGTCTAGGCAGATATAATCAGTCAATTATTCTGCAAGTGTGTTCTTTTCTGGACAGTAATTGGTCTGTAGATGAAAAGAGGCAATTCTTGTCTAGTGGCTGTCTCACCACAACTGGAGTAACTCCAAAGATGCCCAATTTCTTCTTAGAATTCAATATAGGAAGCTGTCAGGAGCAGACAGGTCTCTAATCAAAATGAACATTAATACAGAAATGTTTGTCATGTCAATTCTGTGGATTTCTGATGTTTTGAAAATCAGCTATCCATGTAAGGTAATCTCGACTGTTGTCTGTTAACTCCACTCAGCTATCTCTAAATAAAACATAGGAAACACCCTAACAATAAACTCCAAGCCATGAATTTGCTATAGTCCCTTAACTCACAGGCTGACCATCTCAAATCAGTTTAAAAAGTTAAAGAAGGACTGGGCCAAAGCCTTGTATTCCTAAATGTGTTATACTGGTACAATGCCTATGAAAGTAACAATGTAAATCTCACTTTTATATAAATAAGTAACTCGTACCAATGAAAACCTTAAAAGTTTTGGAATCAAAGTAAATTGGTGCCATTTAAGAATTTATATCTTCAAAAAAAGATAGAGAAGGACACTTCATATTCATCAAAGAAAAAAATATACCAAGAAGAACTCACAATTCTGAAAATCTATGCGCCAAATGCAAGGGCACCCACATACATAAAAGAAACTTTACTAAAGCTTAAAGCATATGGTGCACCCTACACAATAATAGTGAGAGATTTCAACACCCCACTCTCAGCTATGGACAGATCATGGAAACAGGAACTAAACCCAGACACAATAAAACTAACAGAAGTTATGAAACAATTGGGCTTAACTGACAGCTTTAGAACATTTCATCCTAAAACAAAAGAATATACCATCTTCTTAGCAGCACCTCATGGTACCTTGTCCAAAATAGACCATATAATTGGTCACAAAACAGGCCTGAACAGATACAAAAAGATTGACATAATCCCTTGTACCCTATCAGAACACCATAGACTAAGACTCATCTTTGAAATGGACAACAGAAAGCCGACATACACTTGGAAACTGAATAATGCTCTACTCAATGATAATTTGGTCAAGGAAGAAATAAAGAAAAAATTAAAGACTTTTTAGAATTAAATGAAAATAAGAACACATTATATCAAAATTTGTGGGACTCCATGAAAGCAGTACTAAGAGGAAAAATCATAGCTCTAAGTGCCCACAAAAAGAAAATGGAAAGAATGTACATTAATAAATTGACAGCACATCTGAAAGCTTTAGAACAAAAAGAAGGTAATATACCCAAAAGGAGTAGACGGCAGGAAATAATCAAACTAAGGATTGAAATCAACCAAGATGAAACAAAAAGCACTATACAAAATATCAACAAAACCAGGACCTGATTCTTTGAGAAAATCAACAAGATAGACAAACCTTTAGCCAGACTAACCAAAGAGCACAGAGACAGTACTCAAACTAATAAAATCAGAACTGAAAAAGAAGACATAACAACAGAAATTGAGGAAATTTTAAAAAATCATCAGATCCTACTACAAAGGCCTATACTCAACAAAATTGGAAAATCTGGAGGAAATGGACATTTTTCTAGATAGATACCAGGTACCAAAGTTAAACAAAGAGCATATAAACCATCTAAACAGTCGCATAACCCCTAAAGAAATAGAAGCAGTCATTAAAAACTCCCCACCAAAAAAAGTCCGGGACCAGATGGTTTTAGTGCACAATTCTATCAGACTTTCCAGGAAGAGCTAATACCAATTCTCTTCAAACTATTCCACAGAATAGAAACAGAAGGAAAAATACCCAATTCATTCTATGAAGGTACAATTACGCTCATACCTAAGCCTCACAAAAACCCAACAAAGATGGAGAACTACAGAACAATCTCTCTTGTGAATATTGATGCAAAAATACTCAATAAAATTCTTGCAAACTGAATCCAACAACACATCAAAGCAATCATCCATCATGATCAAGTAGGCTTTATCCCAGGAATGCAGGGATGGTTCAATATTCAGAAATCCATCAATGTAATCCACTACAGAAATAAACTCAAAAAAAAAAAAAAAAAAAAAACCACATGGTCATCTCACTAGATGCTGAGAAAGCATTTGCCAAAATACAACATCCCTTCATGTTAAAAGCCTTGAAAAGATTAGGAATTCAAGGGCCATATCTAAACATAGTGAAAGCAATATACAGCAAGCCAGTAGCCAAGGTCAAACTAAATGGAGAGAAACTTGAAGCAATCCTACTAAGATCAGGGACCAGACAAGGCTGCCCACTCTCACCCTACCTATTCAATATAGTACTGGAAGTCTTAGCTAGAGCAATTAGACAACAAAAGCAAGTCAAAGGGATACAGATAAAAAAGGAAGAAGTCAAAATTTCACTATTTGCAGATGATAGGATAGTATACTTAAGCGACCCTAAAACTTCCACCAGAGAACTCCTAAACCTGATAAACAACTTCAGTAAAGTGGCTGGATATAAAATCAACTCAAACAAATCAGTAGCTTTCCTATACTCAAAAGATAAACAGGCTGAGAAAGAAATATGACACCCTTCACAATAGCCACAAATAAAATAAAATATCTTGGAGTAAATCTAACCAAGCAAGTGAAAGATCTGTATGACAAGAACTTCAAGTCTCTGAAGAAAGAAATTGAAGAAGATCTCAGAAGATGGAAAGATCTCCCATGCTCCTGTATTGGCAGGATTAACTTAGTAAAAATGGCTATTCTGCCAAAAGCAATTGACAGATTCAATGCAATACCCATCAAAATTCCAAATCAATACTTCATAGACATAGAAAGAGCAATTTGCAACTTTATTTGGAACAACAAAAAACCCAGAAGACCCAGAAATGAACCCGCATACCTATGGTCACTTGATATTTGACAAGGGAGCTAAATTCATCCAATGGAAAAAGGACAGCATTTTCAACAAGTGGTGCTGGCTCAACTGGAGGTCAACATGTAGAAGAATGCAAATCAGTCCATTCTTATCCCCTTGCACAAAGCTCAACTCCAAGTGGATAAAGGACCTTCACATAAAGCCAGGTACACTGAAAATATTAGAAGAGAAGTTGGGGAAGACCCTCGAATACCTAGGCACAGGCGAAAAGTTCCTGAACAGAACACCAATGGCTTATGCTCTAAGATCAAGAATCGACAAATGGGACCTCATCAAATTGCAAAGCTTCTGTAAGGCAAAGGACACTGTCAACAAGAAAAAACGGCAACCAACAGATTTGGAGAAGATCATTACCAATCCTACATCTGATAGGGGGCTAATATCGAATATTTACAAAGAACTCAAGAAATTAGACGCCAAACAACAAAATAACCCCATTAAAAAATGGGGTACAGAGCTAAACAAAGAATTCTCAACTGAGGAAACTCGAATGGCTGAGAAGCACCTTAAGAAATGCTCAACATCCTTAGTCATCAGGGAAATGCAAATCAAAACAACACTGAGATACCACCTCACACCAGTCAGAATGGCTAAGATCAAAAACTCAGGTGATAGTAGATGCTGGTGAGGATGTGAAGAAAGAGGAACACTCCTGCATTGTTGGTGGGGTTGCAAGCTGGTACAACCACTTTGGAAGTCAGTCTGGCGGTTCCTCAGAAAATTGGACATAGCACTACCTGAGGACCCAGCTATACCACTTCTGGGTATATATCCAGAAAATGCCCCAACAAATAACAAAGACATATGCTCCACTATGTTCATAGCAGCCCTATTTATAATAGCCAGAAGCTGGAAAGAACCCAGATGCCCTTCAACAGAGGAATGGATACAAAAAATGTGGTACATTTACACAATGGAATATTACTCAGCTATTAAAAATAATGAATTCGAGAAATTCTTAGGTAAATGGATGGAACTAGAAAATATCATCCTGAGTGAGGTAACCCAATCACAAAAGAACACACATGGTATTTACTCACTGATAAGCGGAGATTAGCCCAAAAAATTTGAAACAACAAAGATTCAACTACCAGACTACATGAAGCTCACGAAGAAGAAAGAACAAGTGAGGATGCCTAGGTCTTTCTAAGAAGGAGTAACTAAATAACCAAGGGAGCAAATATGGAGACAAAGTGTGGGTCAGAATCTGAAGGGGGGGTTGTAGGGAGACCATTGTGTCTGGGTATTCATTCCATAGGCATTCACCAAAAATAGACGCTGATAGGGATGTCAGGATGGGAAAGCTGACAGCAGCCTGATAAGGCTGTCTCCTTAGAGGTCTCTCAGAGTCGGACATACCCAGAGACAGATACCCACAGCTATCCATTAATCTGATCAAAGTTCCCAATGGAGGAGTTAGAGAGTAAATTGAAGGAACCGTGAACCTTAAGTCAACTCAGTCATTCTGGATTTCTGACGGGGTTGAAAACTTATAGCTATTTACCTTGAGAGAAAAGATCTGAGTGTATGGTTGTCAGCTGACATTCATCCTAAAGCCAGGTTCAACAAAATGATGGACTGGGTATTAGGACTATCTTGTACCTCACTGGTACAAATTGGCATAATTATGCTCTAATTGTATTTTGAGAGAAAAGTTTCCTTTTAACAGGAAGGGTGATGTGTAGAAGGAGCTAAGGTGGGAGGAGTACTGAGAGAAAGAAAAGGAGTAAGAAGAGGAGAAGAAGAAGGAGAGGAGAAGCTAGGTGATGAAAGAGAGATAGAGGGGGGAGACAGGGAAGCAGATGTTCATGAATCTCCACCAGTCAAAGATAGTAGATATATCTAGGTTGGGTAGTGGGTTACACCTCTGATTGAACAATACCAAACTTATAAAGCCTATGATTAACATTTTTTTTTAATTTATAAATGCAAAAAGGAAAAGGGGGCATGGGATAGGGGTTTTCTAAGGGGGGGAATGGGGAAAGGGAATGGCATCTGAAGTGTAAATGAAAGATTGAATAAATAAATAAATATATATATATATATATATATATATATATATATATATATATAGAGAGAGAGAGAGAGAGAGAGAGAGAGAGAGAAATAATGAATTTGAGAAATTCTTAGGTAAATGGATGGAACTAGAAAATATTGGGCTGTCTCTCTAGGGAAAAGTAGTGGTTTTGTCGGAATAGAGAGGATTACCTAGGGTTTATTGCATAGCCATAACCTATTAGTAGAAATCTGTATAATTAATATCAAGATGAAGATATAAATTCTTAAATGGCACCAATTTACTCTGTTTACAAATTTTAAGGTTTTCATTGGCATGAGCTTCTTAGTGATATAAGAGTGAGATGAATATTGTTACTCTCATAGGCATTGTACCAGTATAACACACTTAGGAATACAAAGCTTAGACCCAGTCCTTCTTCAACTTTTTTAACTGATTTGAGATGGTCAGCCTGTGAGTTAAGGGACTATAGCAAATTCATGACTTGGAGTTTATTATAAGGGTGTTCTCTATGTTTTATTTAGAAATAGCTGAGTGGAGTTAACAGGCAACAGTCCAGATTACCTTACATGGATAGCTGGTTTTCAAAACATCAGAAATCCACAGAATTGACATGACAAACATTTCAGTATTAATGTTCATTTTCATTAGAGACCTGTCTGCTCCGGACAGCTTCCTATGTTAAATTCTAAGAAGAAATTGAGCATCCTTGGAGTTACTCCAGTTGTGGTGAGACAGCCACTAGGCAAGAATTGCCACTTTCCTTCTACAGACAAATTACTGTCCAGAAAAGGACACACTTGCAGAATAGTCGACTGATTATATCTGCCTAGACAGAGTAATCAGCCCTTAATACTTCTGCAGCACTAAGGTCTGTCAGATGATCCTGGGCCAGAAGGCAGAAGAACAGATGCTCCAACGTTTTGAAGTAGAGCGAGTGTCCAGGTGTTCAGAGGTCTCTATAAATTGGCTAAGTTTTAGAAGCTATGCTTTGTGCTTCTACAATTAAAGTCAACTCAGTCATTCTGGATTTCTGACGGGGTTGAAAACTTATAGCTATTTACCTTGAGAGAAAAGATCTGAGTGTATGGTTGTCAGCTGACATTCATCCTAAAGCCAGGTTCAGAACTAAATGTTTTAGTTAGGAGAGATGACAGAGGTGCTGGTAGGTCAACAAAATGATGGACTGGGTATTAGGACTATCTTGTACCTCACTGGTACAAATTGGCATAATTATGCTCTAATTGTATTTTGAGAGAAAAGTTTCCTTTTAACAGGAAGGGTGATGTGTAGAAGGAGCTAAGGTGGGAGGAGTACTGAGAGAAAGAAAAGGAGTAAGAAGAGGAGAAGAAGAAGGAGAGGAGAAGCTAGGTGATGAAAGAGAGATAGAGGGGGGAGACAGGGAAGCAGATGTTCATGAATCTCCACCAGTCAAAGATAGTAGATATATCTAGGTTGGGTAGTGGGTTACACCTCTGATTGAACAATACCAAACTTATAAAGCCTATGATTAACATTTTTTTTTTTAATTTATAAATGCAAAAAGGAAAAGGGGGCATGGGATAGGGGTTTTCTAAGGGGGGGAATGGGGAAAGGGAATGGCATCTGAAGTGTAAATGAAAGATTGAATATATATATATATATATATATATATATATATATATATATATATATATATATATATATATATAGAGAGAGAGAGAGAGAGAGAGAGAGAGAGAGAGAGAGAGAGAAATAATGAATTTGAGAAATTCTTAGGTAAATGGATGGAACTAGAAAATATCATCCTGAGTGAGGTAACCCAATCACAAAAGAACACACATGGTATTTACTCACTGATAAGCTGAGATTAGCCCAAAAGTTTGAAACAACAAAGATTCAACTACCAGAGGACATGAAGCTCATGAAGAAGAAAGAACAAGTGAGGATGCCTAGGTCTTTCTTAGAAGGAGTAAGTAAATACCCAAGGGAGCAAATATGGACACAAAGTGGGACAGAATCTGAAGAGGGGGGGTTGTACAGAGACCATTCCATCTGGGTATTCATTCCATGGGCAGTCACCAAAAATAGATGCTGATAGAGATGTCAGGATGGGAAAGCTGACAGCAGTCTGATAAGGCTATCTCCTTAGAGGTCCCCCATAGTCTGACATACCCAGAGACAGATACCCACAGCTATCCATTAATCTGATCAAAGGTTCCCAATGGAGGAGTTAGAGAGTAAACTGAAGAAACCTTAAGGGCTGGTAGCCCCATGAGGAGAGCAACAATACCAACCAGCCAGAGCTCCCCAGGGTCTAAACCACCAGCCTAGGAACACATATGGAGAGACACATGACTCCAGCTGTATATGTAGGGGAGGATGGCCTTGTTGGGCGTAGGTGGGAGACAAGGTCATTGGTACCCTAAAGGCTGAGCACTGGAGGGTGGGGGGGGGGGGAATTTGAGGGTGGGAAGGAGGGTTTGGGGGTAGGAGGGTAAAGACCTTCATAGAAGCAGGATGAGGGGGTTTGGGATAAGGGGTTCCTGGGTGGTGGGGTAATGAGGTAAGGGAATAAAATTTGAAATGTAAATATTATATCCAATAAAAGTGGGGAAAAAATAGAAAAGCGGTTAGAACCAACATTCTTAATAAAATGTCAGCCATCTTAAAAAAGAAAAACTATCTTGATACTAAAATTTGTTTTGAGAATTGTATATTGCAGAATGATCAGCCTTGGTGTATCTACTCAACAAGCAAGCTGGGCAGACCTGCTCAAACCTCTGAGGTCCGGGAATCCCATCTGAAGGCAGCGAAGACACAGCATCAGAGGATTGTCAATTTGCCCTTTCCCTCACTCCTCTACTAATATCTCAATGCCCATAATCAGCTTGAAGAAGCTAATGAAGAGTCAGCACCCCTATTATCTGGGATTAGGGACTAAGGTGGTAAATGTTGGGCTGTCTCTCTAGGGAAAAGTAGTGGTTTTGTCAGAATAGAGAGGATTACCTAGGGTTTATTGCATAGCCATAACCTATTAGTAGAAATCTGTATAATTAATATCAAGATGAAGATATAAATTCTTAAGTGTCACCAATTTACTTTGATTACAAATTTCAAGGGTTTCATTGGCATGAGCTTCTTAGTGATATAAGAGTGAGATGAATATTGTTACTCTCATAGGCATTGTACCAGTATAACACATTTAGGAATACAAAGCTTAGACCCAGTCCTTCTTTAACTTTTTTTAACTGATTTGAGATGGTCAGCCTGTGAGTTAAGGGACTATAGCAAATTTATGACTTGGAGTTTATTATAAGGGTGTTCTCTATGTTTTATTTAGAAATAGCTGAGTAGAGTTAACAGACAACAGTCGAGATTACCTTACATGGATAGCTGGTTTTCAAAACATCAGAAATCCTTAGAATTGACATGACAAACATTTCAATATTAATGTTCATTTTGATTAGAGACTTGTCTGCTCCGGACAGCTTCCTATATTGAATTCTAAGAAGAAATTGAGCATCCTTGGAGTTACTCCAGTTGTGGTGAGATAGCCACTAGGCAAGAATTGCCACTTTCCTTCTACAGACAAATTACTGTCCAGAAAAGGACACACTTGCAGAATAGTCGACTGATTATATCTGCCTAGACAGAGTAATCAGCCCTTAATAATTCTGCAGCACTAAGGTCTGTCAGATGATCCTGGGCCAGAAGGCAGAAGAACAGATGCTCCAAGGTTTTGAAGTAGAGCGAGTGTCCAGGTGTTCAGAGTTCTCTATAGATTGGCCAAGTTTTAGAAGGTATGCTTTGTGCTTCCCTCAATTATAGTTAACTCAGTCATTTTGGATTTCTGACAGGGTTGAAAACTTATAGTTTTTACCTTAAGAGAAAAGATTTGAGTGATTTGGTTGGCAGCTGACATTCATCCTAAAGCCAGGTTCAGAACTAAATGTTTTAGTTAGGATAGATGACAGAGGTTCTGGTTAGTCAACAAAATGATGGACTGGGTATTAGGACTATCTTGTACCTCACTGGTACAAATTGGCATAATTATGCTCTAATTGTATTTTGAGAGAAAAGTTTCATTTTAACAGGAAGGGTGATGTGTAGGAGGAGCTAAGGTAGGAGGAGTACTGAGAGGAAGAAAAGGAGTGAGAAGCGGAGAAGAAGAAAGAGAGGAGAAGCTAGGTGATGAAACAGAGAAAGAGGGGGGTGACAGGGAGGCAGATGTTCAAGTATCTCCACCAGTCAAAGATAGTTATTATATCTAGGTTGGTCAGTGGGTTAAACCTCTGATTGAACAATTCCAAACTTATAAAGCCTATGATTAACATTATTTTAAAAAAAATGTATAAATGCAAAAAGGGAAAGGGGACATGGAATAGAAGTTTTCTAAAGGGAAGGGAATGGGGAAAAAGGATGGCATCTGAAATGTAAATAAAATATCTAATAAAAAATTATATATATAAAAAAGAAAATGCTGAGAGAAAAAGAAAAAATGGGAATAAAATAAACCTCACCACTTCTGCTTCCAACAATAGAGTTGGTAGATCTTCACAATATTTTGAAGAAAGCTTCAGAAATCCCTTATCATGCCTAGGCATCCATTGGTGGTCCAAATTTCCCAAAACAAATAGAAAAGCGCTTCTTCTGAACAAAGGGACAATCAAGCTTTCCGTTTAGAACATGAGGGTTGAAAACAATCTTCTTTTTCAAAAAAAAAAAAAAAAGCATTCTTTATATTCCAAAAAAAGGTAGGAATGCAACACCCACTACCCAAGGAGATATAGTATTTTTCATCTCAACACAAGAGGACATGAGAACAACTGCCTCTTATGAAGAAAGTCTCAAGCATTTTTTCTCTCAACTGGACTCTTACATACTCAATTGTACCAAAAGAAGACTGAGGAATGTCCCTGATGCTTAATGAACCCTGCAGAACAGGAAGGCACTGACTGAGTCAACTGCATATGGAGACAGTCCCCATAGAGGTGTCAAATAGTCATCATCAATTCAAGAGGATGTCAACTACCTGTTTCTACCAAAGAGGGCTCAAAACATGTTCCTTTTGCCAAAGACTTCGGAAAGGGGGCAGTAATTTGCTTCCTATCTTATGGAAACTCAGATCTGCAACCATTCCAAAATCAAGTTCTAAATCATGTATTAGTAACCATGGAAAGTTAAGACATACCATATTTTAACCACAAGAACTGATATCTTCACTCTCTTACCAAAGTAGAGACGAAACCTTCCATTATGATTGTGGGTAACCCTTTTCTGAGCCTTCTGTCCTACGAGTCCACATATATTCACATTTTTCAGATACAATGTCACAAGGATGCCACTGAAATAGAAAGTAGTGGTTCTATCTTCTCCCCTAAAGAAGCTATAAGACCTTCTCAAACTTTCCAGTGTGGACACAGACTTTCAAATTCTCACCAGTGAGACATGAGCTATAACATTCAATATGTCACCCTTGTTTTAGACATCCTCAGAATGTTTGAGACTGAGAAGGCCTCTCAAATACACATCTATCAAACTGGCTTTATAAATGCTCTTTGTGACAGAGAATCCAGAAATTTGTCATCCAATCAAGAGTGGGTCAGACCTTTAAATTCTCTTTCTCCCTTATTCCCAAAGATCTATTTCCAGTTTTCTAAGGAACCACCAGATCCATTTCCAGAGTGATTTTACCAGTCTTCACACTGCATAGCAATGAAGTTGTGTGCCTTTTTCTCTATATCCTCATCAACATGTGCTGTCACTTGAGTTTTTGATCTTAGCCATTCTGATTAGTGTAAGGTGAAGTGGCTAGATATAAAATTAACTCAAATAAATCAAATCCTATATATAAATGATAAATGGGCTGAGAAATAAGTTATTGAACAAACAGCCTTAACAATAGGCAAAAATAATATAAAATATCTTTGCAATGACTCTAGCCAAACAAGTGAAATACCTGTATGAGAAGAATTTCAAGTCTCTCAAGAATGAAATCAAAGATAACCTCAGAAAATGAAGGGACATCCCATGCTCATGAATTGGTAGAATTAACATAGTAGAAATTGTCATCATACCAAAAGCAATCTACAGATTCAACACAATCCACATCAAAATTATGATACAATTCTTCAAAGATATGGAAAATGCAATTCTCAATTTCATATGGGAAAAAATCCATAATAGTGAAAACAATTATTATCAATGAAAGGACTTCTAGGGGATCACCATCACAAATCTCATGCTATATTGCAGAGGAATAGTGATTAAAAAAACTGCATGGTATTGGTATAAAGACAGACATGTTGATCAATACAGTAGATTTGAAGACACAAAAATAAAGCCACACACTTATGAACACTTGATCTTTGTAAAAAGAAGCCAAAAATATACAATGAAAGAAAAAAAATCTTCAATAAATGCTACTTGTCTAACTGGCAGTTTCTATGAAGAAAACTGAAAATAGATATATATTTTTCATCTTGCACAAACTCAAGTCTAAGTAGATCAAGGACTTCAGTATAAAACCAGATACACTAAATCTAATAGAATAGGAAGTGGTAAAGAGCCTCAAACTAACTGGCATGAGGGCAGGGGAAATTTCCTAAACACAACTTCAATGGCTCATGCTCTGAAATCAAAAATTGTTTTGTATCTTTCCCACCTGTACAAGGGAGGATATCACAAAACCTAACTCTGTCTCTAACCCTAAACCTAACCCTAACCCTGACTTTGACCCAAAGATACTCATACATTTCTTAATTCACAAGATGACATTAGACATGTTCTTTTGAACAGTATAGTGGCATGCATTGTATCCTCAATCATCCTCTTATGTCTTTGAACTACTTGCAACGAATATACTCTAAATAAGAGAGATTTGAGTCTTTCACAGTTTACCATGGTGACTAGGAAAATATCTTATTTCAATCTACTTTGAAATATAATGTCCTAAGTGTAGAAGTATTGACTGAATTCTATGTTGTTCTCTTCATCCAATCACTAGAAATTAAGTGGAATTATTGTTGATAGTCATCTATGGACATATTAAGAGGAAACCTAGCCAGGGTCAGACATCCTGGATGCTTGAAAAAGGCTTGGGTTGAGGTTGAACCCACCCCACCCCCGTCATACTCAATGCAAAATGTGAGATTTTACCCATTAAAGAAGATTTGGAAGTTAAAGAGAAGTGATGGGATCTTCACTTACTGAAAAAGATAACAGTGACATTCATGTTCAACAAAATATTGTCTGGCACTTACCCCTCTCCAAGACTTTTCTAACCCATATCTTTGCACAACCAGGTGCCAAAGTTTTCTTTTCCTCATAAGGTATGAGTGCTTTCTCATTTTCCAAGTTACATCAGTCCTTCTACTTCAATGAATATAATGTCAAATCTTTCTTTTGACTAAGTCTACTCCAGATTTCCCCATTTGCCCAAAGTGGTCTCATGTACTTATTTACTGAAAAGCCCATCACACTTTCTATTTCCTTGAAAGTAGGCCTAAGTAATTTCTCTTCTGACTAAAGAGGCCCCTCACCAAGTAACACATATTCCATTCTTTCTATAGAAACTAGAAGCAGATCCATACACGTGCAGTTCAGTGTAGTGCAAAAGGAGGCTCTGATTTTTCCTTTGACCACAACTCTAGATAGATATCCAATTTCTGGCTAATGGTGTATGTCCCATGCAGCAATGATGAAGGAAACCTCAGATTTGGCTCCAATGCTCTAGAGGACCTCATTATTTCCATTTATAATCATAAGAGCTTCATTAGAATGCAGCTTCTAGCCAACTTATGCCCAAGAGCATTATTTCATTCCAAGGGCACATTACACATGACCTTTTCATTCATACTACCTCAGTTTCACTCTCCCTGAACAAGATTGCCAAACAAACACAACTACAACCTCATGTTTAGACCTCACAAGGTTCTGGTTGTAGATCACAGAGCAGAAAAGAAAAAGCTAAAACTAACATTCATGTGATTGTATAAAAATTGGTTCTCAGATATGCAATGTTCATATCTGTCATTTTTTAATCTGCACAGAATAATGCAATCTTGAGGAACCATAAGAATTTAAACAACCATTTACCCTTTAAGAAGAGTAGGCTGGTTGCTTTTTGTGTGCGTCTCAATTGTGCTTATAATATATGGATAGATAAAGCTTAGGAAAATATTTGGAAATAAGTGATGTAGTATCATACTTGTCTCCCACCATCTAAGGTAAGCTATGTATTTTTTCTTCTACACAGTGAGAGGACTGGATATTGTTATTTATTTAAACATGGCCAGGACATTTCTTTGTATGCAAAACTGTTTATGAGAGCCTCAGAAGATGCACTTATGAAGACAAGCTTCTAAAACTGCACCTATTTTTCAGGTGTCTTATACCATCCCCTTTTGATGATGAGTTACCAGCACTTCCCTTATGATAGGTGGCATTCAGGCCTTTCTGCTCTTACAAGTCATACCTTAAACCTTCCTCCTCTGTCCAAGTTGAGTTACAAAAATGACTGTATTTTTAAGTTGGAAATTCATAAGTTTTATTTTGTCCAAGGAGACCAAAATCTAAGGGTCCTCAGAGCACACACACACACACACACACACACACACACACACATATCAGAATATGGGCTTCAAGAGGTATTAGATACTGACAATCATAACTGATCTATAATGTTTGGATTGCTACCACAGTGTTACTAAAGATGTGAATCTTCTAAACTGTGAAGCACAAGTTAGGTTAGGATACTCCCTTACCTTTAAAGAGGCTTGGGACTTAAAGCATATCCTATATCTGCATTCATCTTTTACTCCTCGTTCATCTTTTAAAGCCTTGTTGCTTTAGACTATCAATTTCTGTCCATTATATATCAAATGAACTCTATATAAAGAGGTACAAATAGTTACCTTGTCACTAACAGGGCCTGAGATCATGTCTACCTGCCCAAGGTCTCAGCCTCCAATTTTAGTCAAAAAGGTCCTCAAAAATTATTCCCTCTGACCAAGGATTCCAAACTATTCTCTTTTTAGTGAAGTAGGACTCAAACCTTCCACTTAACTGTGTCTCACATCCAACACATCATCTGAAAGAAACATCAGAACTACATTTGTTCTAATAGTTTTCAAATTCACATGTTCTGTCCAATAAGGCTGTAAATCCACTTTAATTTTCTGGAGGAGCTTCAGTCTGTATTACTCTGATTATGGGAGGCTCAGTTATACATGAAAAATTTAGTTTCCCACTCTGCTTGGTGAGAAACAAAACATTCTCTTAATTGTTGTGGACAGCCCCAGCCTTTTGTTTTCATGGTATTTCTACTCCTGGGAGGGGCTGCAGAGAAGAAGTGAATCTTGTGAACCTTCTGTCCAATTGAATTTGTAAAATAAAGGCTAGAGCCAGTGATTGGGCAGTAGAAGCAGAGGTGGAGAAAAAGGCTTAGGGGAGAAGTTGGAAGAGAAGGAGTTAGAAAGTTGCTGGGGGAGAGGTGAGGGAGGCAACAGAGAGCCAGAAGAGCAAGAGGAGCCATTGGAGCCATTGGTGGAAGAACAAGGAGGGGGAGAAGGACATGGCTTAGAAAATTGCAGGTTTTAAGGGATCTCATAGCTGGGGAATAGAGTAGTACTGAAGAGTTCCAAACTCCAGAGACCCTTCCTCAAGCCTCAGGACATTGTGGCCACCCAAAAATCACAAGAAACCATACCTGGATGCAATCAGCAGAGGTTTATTAGGGAAAGAGCTGGCAGCCAGTGGTCTGACCAGGTACTCTCGCTGGAGTCAAGGTCCGACACCCTCGGCCAGTCCTTGGAGGGTTTTAAAGGGAAAAACCACAAACCAGGGGAGTGGGAAGCAGGGCAAGGGGTTGTCAAGGATACAAAACATGAAAACAGTGGAACAATTCAGAGGTACTCACCCTAAATGATTAGTGTCATGTGGAAATCGCCCTGCATTCTTCTAAAAAATGTGGTTTTTACCATGCCATTGTGCCCTATCCTGCCATTTCAGATTACTATCTTTACTTTTTCTGGCTATAGGGCTATAGCCCCACCTAGGTGGTAGCATCTTTATCTGTAATCAGGAATGTCTTCCTGCCTTGAGCCTCTCCCACCCATGGGAGAGGCTTGAGGAATGTCTGCATTTTTCCTGCTCAGGTACTCTTGAGAAAGTAAGTTTTTCTAAGGCGAGAAATCTACACATATTTCATAAAATGGCCTTTATAATTTTTCACTCTACAGTACAATGGTAAATCTGCCCAATCCAAAGCTTGCAGTTTATAATCATAAATATTGAGTTGTGTTTTCCTTGACTGGATGTGTTTGGGTCAGAGATTTACCAAAACAAATTGGCGCCCAATTTATTACTTAGGACTCAACTAACCTGAGATAAAAGTTCATTCCACCCTAATCACTGAATATGGCTCAGCAGCCTTCTAGGCTGCACCACCAGTATGTACTGAGTGGGTCTGAGGGCCTACAAAGAAGTTACAAAGTTTCACTGCCCTGTAAAAACTACAAAGAGGGACTGGTGATCCTAGAACACAACTGACTGCAAGGTAGTTTTCAGGCAGAGAAAGTGAACTGAGGGCTCCGGGTCAGGTAATTCTTTGATATAAAAAAGACACATAGGCACCCCGGATCCTGCCAGAGACATTCTGGGGGCTCCACAGATCCCACAGCCAGCACTACGACTCCTCTTCCACCACTCACCCCTCTTCCGGTCTGAGGCCTGGACCAGACCTCTGCCTGGCCTACTGGTGAGTGCACCCCGGATCCTGCTGGAGACATTCTGGGGGCTCCAAGGATCCCACAGACAGCTTTAGGTAGGAAAACTCACATACTGCCCTGAGCTCATAGCTGGGTGCCCTGAGTGCTCAGATTCCAGCAGATACCCCCCCCCCGGCCTCTGCCGGCCAGCACCCCCCTTCTACCCATTCCCCAGGTCTGAGGCCTGGACCAGACCTCTGCCAGGTCTGCTGTTGTGTGGACCCCGGATTCCACCTGAGACATACTGGAAGGTCCACTCAACCCAGAGCCACAGAGGAACAACTGAACTCAGAGTGTCAGACAACATATCCTGAGATATCCAAGAGGAGACAGCAGACACCTAGCCGGACTGCCACCTTGGAGGCACCATATCCTGAGGCATCCTAGAGATACCACCGTAATCAGTGCAGCTGAAAAAAATCACAGAGACATCTGGACCCCTAGAAGACCAAACACAAGCTAGATAACTGGAAAGGCAGGCTTCAATCAGAGACAGAAGTACAGGTAGCATTAGATTTAACCAGATGGCAAAAGGCAGGTGCAAGAACGTAAGCAACAGAAACCAAAGTTACATGGCATCATCAGAACCCAGTTCCCCTGTTGGGGGCCGACTTTTAGCAGAAAGCATCTATCAGCTTTGCAGCCATCTTGAGCCATATACCCTGACATGAAACTTGAATTACAATAGCCTACAACAGCTGAGAACACTCCGATAATCTTGGTTTAGATACCTTGAGATTAAAGGCGCATGAGATTAAAGGTGTGTGACTTAAGAGTATGATTTAGATGTATAGAGATCAGAGTTAGAGACAAGACCTAAGGGCATGATTAAAGGTGTAACTTAGAGGCATGGCTTAGAATGAGACTATAAAAGACAGAACCAGACATCAGACGAGAGAGAGAGGTTCATACACATCAGATATTAGGTAGAATCTGCCCTCACCCTCACTCTTGCTGAACCCCGACCTGCAGACCGGAACAGCAGCTTGGGCTGGGATACAGTGGCCGCCCAAATGTGGATCGGCCCGGGGCCTCAACATTTTGCCTGGGCTGCAACATTTATTTTGGCGCCCGAACAAGGACTGGAGCTTGGGCCCCAACATTATTTTGGCACCCAAAGTGGGCAGCAAGAACAAGAGACCCAGTGACGGACTTTACTGGAAGAAGGATCTGTTGATTGTCGCAGGAATCTGCCGAGTTGAGAAAGGTAAGGAAATGGGACAAGAAATTAGTCAACCTGAATCCAACCCTCTGTTTTGGTTTGCTTCGAGAAAGGTAATGAAAATGGGACAAGAAATTAGTCAGCCTGAATTCAACTCTCTGTTTTAGTTTTGTTGTTTGCTGCTCACATGTGTTAATTTTCTGCTTTTGTTCTTGAATGCTGTCTTTTTGTTCAAAATAAAAGGAAGCATAAGTTAGAATCCAAAATACAACCAAAGGTTGATGACAATTTGTCAGAGCCTGATTGTGCTGACCAAGAGGAAGAGGAAGTCAAATTTTATGATGCTGAAATGCCCCCTCCCTATGCACCTCCACCTTCAAGTGCTCCCCCAATGGAGATGGTGGTTATAGATCCCATAAGGGAGTTACAGGAAAAAATATCTGTTCTTAAACAACAAATAGAGCTAGAAAAAGAGTATCAGGACTTAATTAATCAGCTACAAAAATTAAAGACAGGAAAGATGTCTCAAGAGGTAAACTGTGAAAATCCCCTGGCTCCTTGCATTCCTCAACCAGGAATCCAAAGGCAGTCCCTATCACCTAGCTTAAGATTAGTCACAGATCAGCCAGAGGAGGGAAAGGCTGAGGCTTTCCCTGTATCCAAGACTAGAGACAATCAAGGAGTTGCTTGGAGACATCACACAGGTTTTAATTTTCAAATTATTAAGGAATTTAAAAATGCAGTATCTCAATACGGTGCCACTGCTCCTTTTACTCTTGCAATTTTAGACTCTGCCGCAGAGGAGTGGCTAACTCCTAGTGATTGGAATATGTTAGCAAGAGCAGTTCTTACTGGTGGAGACTATTCAATTTGGAAATCAGAGTATCATGAGAATTGCAAAGAAACAGCTAGGAGAAATATTCAGGCAGGTAATGGTTGGTCCTTTGATGCCTTAGTAGGAGAAGGGCAATTTGCTTCTAGTGATAACCAGATGCAATATAACCCAGGTTTATTTGCTCAAATTCAAAATGCAGCCATGAAGGCTTGGCGTAAACTTCCGGTAAAGGAAGACCCTGGTGCATCTTTAACAACAGTCAGGCAAGGGCCTGATGAGCGATTTTCTGACTTTGTTCATCGATTAATGACAACAGCAGGAAGGATTTTTGGTAATGCAGAGGCAGGTGTAGACTATGTGAAACAACTTGCATATGAAAATGCTAATCCTGCCTGCCAAGCAGCCATTAGACCTTACAAGAAAAAGACAGATCTTACAGGGTATATTAGACTCTGTTCTGACATAGGTCCTTCTTATCAACAGGGCTTAGCTATGGCAGCTGCCATGCAAGGAAAATCAATAAGAGATTTTTTGGCAAGTAAAGACAGAAAGGCATGTTTTAAATGTGGTAAGCCTGGACACTTTGCAAGAGATTGCAAAGTAGAAAATGAGTTAAGCCAGAGACAGCCCAGAAAACAGCCTGGGCTCTGCTCAATTTGCAAATGTGGAAGGCATTGGGCTAGTGATTGTAGGTCTAAACAAGACGCACAAGGTAATACCCTTTCCCATAATCAGGGAAATGGGAACAGGGGCCAGCTCCAGGCCCCGAACCGACGCAAGCCAAAACAGGCTTATGGAGCAGTCAGTGTCCTACCAGCGAACACCAATCCCTTTCAGAACTTAGTGGAGCAACACCAGGAAGCACAGGACTAGACCTCAGTTCTGCCACCCACACAGTATTAACTCCAGAAATGGGATTTCAGGCCTTCCCATTAATCTCTGGGGCAGAGATCTGTTATCCCAGTTGGGATTGATTATGTGCAGTCCTAATGAAGTAATCATGGCTCAAATGATAAACCCTGGATTTTCCCCCAGGGAAAAAATTAGTAAAAAGTGAAGAGATTATCTAACTTGGATCAGGCCAGGCGGTGGTGGTGCACGCCTTTAATCCCAGCACTTGGGAGGCAGAGGCAGACGAATTTCTGAGTTCAAGGTCAGCCTGGTCTACAGAGTGAGTTCCAGGTTAGCCAGGGGTACCAGGTCCTCTCTCTGAAGGAAATACCAAGGCAGAACTAGCTACTTGAATAGCTGCAGTTACTTTATCAGATTCGCAATCTAACTTGGATAAGGCCATAAAGGCTCATGAGTTACATCACCATAATTCTAAAACTTTAAAAGGTATGTTTAAAATTACCAGAGAACAAGCAAGACAAATTGTCAAACAATGTCAATCATGTGTTAAACTTTTACCAGTTCCTCATTTGGGTGTAAATCCAAAGGGACTGATACCAAACAGTATCTGGCAAATGGATGTTACTCATTATAATGAATTTGGCAAGCAAAAATATATACATGTATGTGTAGACACATACAGTGGTTTCATTTATGCAACATTACAAACTGGAGAAGCAAGTAAGCATGTGATTGCTCATATGCTTGCTACAATCGCTGTATTGGGTGTGCCTAAACAGATAAAAACTGACAATGGCCCAGGTTATACAAGCTCCAGTTTCCACCAATTTTGTGAAAGATTGGGAATACTACATAAAACGGGTATTCCATATAATCCACAGTGCCAAGGTATAGTAGAAAGGGCACATCAAACCATTAAATGTCAATTTTAAAAAATTAAAAAGGGGGAATGGTACCCTACCAAGGGATCCCCCAGAAATATCCTTCATCATGCACTCTTCATTTTAAATTTTTTAAATTTGGATTCTGAAGGAAAATCTGCTGCAGATAGATTCTGGCATCCTGATACCAAAAAGAATTTTGCAACAGTCCTCTGGAAAGATCCATTAACTGGAACCTGGAATGGGCCAGATCCAGTGCTTATCTGGGGAAGAGGTTCTGTTTGCATATATTCCCAAACTGCAGATGCTGCACGTTGGCTGCCAGAGAGACTGATTAAACAAATAGACAACAATAACAAATCCAGGGAGGAGAAACCCCCTGAGAAGCATATGTTTTCTTCACAGGAAACATGAAGATGCTTCACAATTGCCTTCAAACTGGAACAGATCAATGAGTAAACCTGACTTGGGAAGTTATCAGTGCTGAAGAAGACATCACCACCCATATCTCCAGGGTGGCTCTATTGGACTCTTGATTCCCTGACTTATGATTTAGTGGGGAACTAGATTGTTTTAGATTTAGTGGGAATTTAGATTGTTTAGACCTAGGAGAAAACCCACTACCACAGTTACTATAGTTGTTTTTTGGGTTTGAGATTGACTAGAGCAGGAACAGGGATTTCCTTAGTTTTCTTTAGATCAAAGCTATGATCAGTTTTGTATTTATATAGATTTAGATTCTGATATAAGACTTTTATAAACAGAATAGAAGAGGCTTACACTTTTTACTCCTCTGATAGAGGGAGTTATATGTTGCCCTTTAAAAAGAGTGTTGCTGTCATAATAACTATTCAGGCATTGTTAAGTCTCTTGTCTTTTGGGTCCATGCGGTTCAACAAACTGATGGCTTTTGTATGAGATACTATTCAAATGAAACCCACAGAGGTCCATTATTACAGGCTGGAAGTAAGGGATTGTAAAACCTCTGTCATCAAAACTAATGAGGTATATCCCCTAACTTACGCACTAAACCAGATAGTCAGTGACGGGTAAGAGAGCATACCGAGACCCTTGCCCCTAAAAGAAGGGAGGCCTCACCATCCTAAGACAGGAGCTCAAGGGAAACCAAAGTTACATGGCATCATCAGAACCCAGTTCCAGCATCATAGCAAGCCCTGAACAGCCCATCACACAAGAAAAGCAGGATTCAGAATTAAAATCACTTCTCATGATGATGATAGAGGACTTTATGAAAGACATAAATAACGCTCTCAAAGAACAGATAGAAACTCTTAAAGAGGAAACACAAAAATCCATAAGAAATTGAAAGAAAATGCAACCAAACAGGAGAAGGAATCAAACAAAACCATGCAGGATCTAAAAATGGAAGTAGAAACAATAAAGAAATCACAAAGGGACAATACCCTGGAGATAGAAAACTTAAAAAAAATGATCAGGAGTCATAGACACAAGTATCACCAACAGAATACAAGAGATGGAAGAGAGAATCTCATGTGCAGAAGATACCATGGAAAACATTGACACAACTGTCAAAGAAAATGCAAAATACAAAAAGCTAATAACCCAAAATATACAAGAAATCCAAGACACAATGAGAAGGCCAAACCTAAAAATAATAGGAATAGATGAGGGGGAAGTCTCCCAACGTAAAGGACCAGTAAATATCCTCAACAAAATTATAGAGGAAAACTTCCCTAACCTAAAGAAAGAGATGTCCATAAATATACAAGAAGCCTACAGAACTCCAAATAGTTTAGACCAGAAAAGAAATACTTCCCGCCACATAATAGTCAAAACATCAAATATACAAAACAAAGAAAAATTACTAAGAGCAGTAAGGGAAAAAGGCAAAGTAACATATAAAGGCAGATCTATAAGAATTACACCAGACTTCTCACCAGAGACCATAAAAGCCAGAAGATCCTGGACCAATATGATACAGACACTAAAAGAACATAAATGCCAGCCCAGATTACTATACCCAGCAAAACTGTCAATCATTATTGATGGAGAAACCAAAATATTCCATGACAAATCCAAATTCACACAGTATCTCAACACAAACCCAGCACTTCAAAGGATAATTGGTGGAAAACTCCATCACAAGGAGGGAAACTACAACCTAGAAAAAGCAGGAAAGTAATCTTCCAAAAACCATAAAAGCAGGTAGCTACACAAACATATCTCCACTGCCAATAACAAAAATAACAGGAAACAATACTCATTTTTCCTTAATATCTCTTAATATCAATGGACTCAATTCTCCAGTAAAAAGACATAGACTATCAGACAGGACCCAACATTTTGCTGCATTCAGGAAACGCACCTCTGTGGAAAAAACAGACACAACATCAAAGTAAAAGGTTGGAAAACAATCTTTCAAGCAAATGGTCCCAAGAAACAAGCTGGAGTATTGATTCTAATATCAAATAAAATCAGTTTTCAACCAGAAGTAATCAGAAAAGATAAAGAAGGACACTTCATATTCATCAAAGGAAAAATGTACCAAGAGGAACTCAAAATTCTCAACATCTATGCCCCAAATGTAAGGGCATCCACATACATAAAAGAAACTTTACTAAAACTTAAAGTATACATTGCACCCTACACAATAATAGTGGGAGATTTCAACACCCCACTCTCAGCTATGGACAGATCATGGAAACAGAAACTAAACCGAGACAAAATGAAACTAACAGAAGTTATGAAACAATTGGACTTAACTGACATCTATAGAACATTTCATCCTAAAAAAAAAGAATATACCTTCTTCTCAGCACCTCATGGCACCTTCTCCAAAATAGACCATATAATGGGTCACAAAACAGGCCTCAACAGGTACAAAAAGATTGAAATAATCCCTAGTACCTTATCAGACCACCATGGACTAAGACTTGGCTTTGACATGGACAAAAACAACAGAAAGCCCACATACACTTGGCAACTGAACAATGCTCTACTCATTGATAACTTGGTCAAGGAAGAAATTAAGAAAGAAATTAAAGACTTTTTAGATTTAAATGAAAATGAAGACACATCATATCAAAACCTGTGGGACTCATTGAAAGCAGTACTAAGAGGAAAAATCATAGCTCTAAGTGCTCACAAAAAGAAAGTGGAAAGAGCATACATTAACAACTTGACAGCAAACCTGAAAGCATTAGAACAAAAAGAAGCTAGTATACCCAAGAGGAGTAGACAGCAGGAAATAATCAAACTAAGGGCTGAAATCAACCAAGTCGAAACAAAAAGAACTATAGAAAATATCAACAAAACCAGGAGCTGGTTCTTTGAGAAAATCAACAAGATAGACAAACCCTTAGCCAGACTAACCAAAGGGCGCAGAGACAGCATTCAAATTAATAAAATCAGAACTGAAAAGGGAGACATAACAACAGAAACAGAGGAAATTTGAAAAATCATCAGATCCTACTACAAAGGCCTATACTCAACAAAATTGGAAAATCTGGAGGAAATGGACAATTTTCTAGATAGATACCAGGTACCAAAGTTAAACGAGGAGCAGATAAACCATCTAAACAGTCCCATAATGCCTAAAGAAATAGATACAGTCATTAAAAATCTTCCCACCAAAAAATGTCCGGGGCCAGATGGTTTCAGTGCAGAATTCTTTCAGACCTTCAAGGGAGATATAATACCAATCCTCTTCAAGCTATTCCATCAAATAGAAACAGAAGGGACACTACCCAATTCATTCTATGAAGCTACCATTACACTCATAATTAAACCACAGAAAGACCCAACAAAGAAAGAGAACTACAGACCAATCTCTCTTATGAATATTGATGCAAAAATACTCAATAAAATTCTTGCAAACCGAATCCAACAACACATCAAAACAATTATCCATCAAGATCAAGTAGGCTTTATCCCAGGAATGCAGGGATGGTTCAATATTCGGAAATCCATCAATGTAATCCACTACATAAATAAACTCAAAGAAAAAAACCACATAGTCATCTCACTAGATGCTGAGAAAGCATTTGACAAAATTCAACATCCCTTCATGTTAAAAGTCTTGGAAAGATCAGGAATTCAAGGCCCATATCTAAACTTAGTAAAAGCAATATACAGCAAGCCAGTAGCCAACATCAAACTAAATGGAGAGAAACTTGAAGCAATCCCACTAAGATCAGGGACTAGGCAAGGCTGCCCACTCTCACCTTACCTATTCATTATAGTACTGGAAGTCTTAACTAGAGCAATTAGACAACAAAAGGAAGTCAAAGGGATACAGATAAAAAAGGAAGAAGTCAAAATTTCACTATTTGCAGATGATAGGATAGTATACTTAAGTGACCCTAAAACTTCCACCAGAGAACTCCTAAACCTGATAAACAACTTTAGCAAAGTGGCTGGATATAAAATCAACTCAAACAAATCAGTAGCCTTCCTCTATTCAATGGATAAATAGGCTGAGAAAGAAATTAGGGAAATGACACCCTTCACAATAGCCACAAATAAAATAAAATATCTTGGAGTGAATCTAACCAAGCAAGTGAAAGATCTGTATGACAAGAACTTCAAGTCTCTGAGGAAAGAAATTGAAGAAGATCTCAGAAGATGAAAAGATCTCCCATGCTCCTGTATTGGCAGGATTAACTTAGTAAAAATGGCTATCCTGCAAAAAGCAATCTACAGATTCAATGCAATACCCATCAAAATTCCAAATCAATTCTTCATAGAGATAGAAAGAGCAATTTACAAATTCATTGGGAATAACAAAATACCTAGGATATCGAGAACTATTCTCAACAATAAAAGAACCTCTGGGGGAATCACCATTCCGGAACTCAAACTGTACTACAGAGCAGTAGTGATAAAGACTGCATGGTATTGGTACAGAGACAGACAGGATGATCAATGGAATAGAATTGAAGACCCAGAAATGAACCCGCACACCTATGGTCACTTGATCTTTGACAAGGGAGCTAAATCCATCCAGTTGAAAAAGAACAGCATTTTCAACAAGTGGTGCTGGCTCAACTGGAGGTCTACATGTAGAAGAATGCAAATTAATCCATTCTTATCCCCTTGTAAAAAGCTCAACTCCAAGTGGATAAAGGACCGTCATATAAAGCCAGACACACTGAAACTAATGGAAGAGTAGCTGGGGAAGATGCTCAAATACCTAGGCACAGAGGATAAGTTCCTGAACAGAACACCAATGGCTTATGCTCTAAGATCAAGAATCGACAAATGGAACCTCATGAAATTGCAAAGCTTCTGTAAGGCAAAGGACACTGTCAACAAGACAAAACGGCAACTAACAGATTGGGAAAAGATCATTACCAATCCTACATCCGATAGAGGGCTAGTATCAAATATATACAAAGAACTCAAGACATTAGATGCCAAATAACAAAATAACCCCATTAAAAATGGGGTACAGAGCTAACAAAGAATTCTCAATTGAGGAAACTCAAATGGCCAAGAAGCACTTTAAGAAATGCTCAACATCCTTAGTCATCAGGGAAATGCAAATCAAAACAACACTGAGATACCACCTCACACCAGTCAGAATGGCTAAGATCAAAAACTCAGGTGATAGTAGATGCTGGTGAGGATGTGAAGAAAGAGGAACACTCCTCCATTGTTGGTGGGGTTGCAAGCTGGTCCAACCACTCTGGAAGTCAGTCTGGCGGTTCCTCAGAAAATTGGACATAGCATTACCTGAGGGCCCAGCTATACTACTCCTGGGCATATACCCAGAAAATGCCCCAACAAATAACAAAGACATATGCTCCACTATGTTCACAGCAGTCTTATTTATAATAGCCAGAAGCTGGAAAGAACCCATATGCCCTTCAACAGAGGAATGGATACAAAAAATGTGGTACATTTACACAATGGGGTATTACTCAGCTATTAAAAATAATGAATTTGAGAAATTCTTAGGTAAATGGATGGAACTAGAAAATATCATCCTGGGTGAGGTAACCCAATCACAAAAGAACACACATGGTGTTTACTCACTGATAAGCTGAGATTAGCCCAAAAGTTTGAAACAACAAAGATTTAACTACCAGACTACATGAAGCTCATGAAGAAGAAAGAACAAGTGAGGATGCCTAGGTCTTTCTTAGAAGGAGTAAGTAAATACCCAAGGGATCAAATATGGACACAAAGTGTGGGACAGAATCTGAAGGGGGGTTTGTACAGAGACCATTCCATCTGGGTATTCATTCCATGGGCAGTCACCAAAAATAGATGCTGATAGAGATGTCAGGATGAGAAAGCTGACAGCAGCCTGATAAGGCTGTCTCCTTAGAGGTCTCCCAGAGATGGACATACCCAGAGACAGATACCCACAGCTATCCATTAATCTGATCAAAGGTTCCCAATGGAGGAGTTAGAGAGTAAAGTTAAAGGCTCGTGGCACCATGGAGAGCAACAATACCAACCAACCAGACCTCCCCAGGGTCTAAACCACCAGCCTAGGAGCACATATGGAGAGACACATGACTCCAGCTGTATATGTAGGAGAGGATGGCCGTGTTGGGCATAGGTGGGAGACAAGGTCATTGGTACCCTGAAGGCTGAGCACTGAGGGGGGGATCTGAGGAGGGAAGGAGGGCTGGGGGTAGGTGGGTAAACACCTTCATAGAAGCAGGAGGAGGGGTATGGGATAAGGGGTTCCTGGGTTGTGGGGTAATGAGGTAAGGGGATAAAATTTGAAATGTAAATATTATATCCAATAAAGACGGGAAAAAATAGAAAAGCTGTTAGAACCAACATTCTTAATAAAATGTCAGCCCTCTTCTAAAAAAAAAAAAAACTATCTTGATACTAAAATTTGTTTTGAGAATTGTATATTACAGAATGATCAGCCTTGGTGTATCTACTCAACAAGCAAGCTGGGCAGACCTGCTCAAACCTCTGAGGTCCGGGAATCCCATCTGGAGACAGCGAAGACACAGCATCAGAGGATTGTCAATTTGCTTTTCCCCCCACTTCTCTTCTAATATCTCAACGCCCATAATCAGCTTGAAGAAGCTAATGAAGAGTCAGCGCCCCTATTCCCTGGGCTTGGGGACTAAGGTGGTAAATGTTGGGCTGTCTCTCTAGGGAAAAGTAGTGGTTTTGTCAGAATAGAGAGGATTAGCTAGGGTTTATTGCATAGCCATAACCTACAAGTATAAATCTGTATAATTAATATCAAGATGAAGATATAAATTCTTAAATAGCACCAATTTACTTTGTTTACAAATTTTAAGGTTTTCATTGGCATGAGCTTCTTAGTGATATAAGAGGGAGATGAATATTGTTACTCTCATAGGCATTATACCAGTATAACACACTTAGGAATACAAAGCTTAGACCCAGTCCTTCTTTAATTTTTTTAACCGATTTGAGATGGCCAGCCTATGAGTTAAGGGACTATAGCAAATTCATGACTTGGAGTTTATTATAAGGGTGTTCTCTATGTTTTATTTAGAAATAGCTGAGTGGAGTTAACAGGCAACAGTCCAGATTACCTTACATGGAGAGCTGGTTCTCAAAACATCAGAAATCCACAGAATTGACATGACAAACATTTCAGTATTAATGTTCATTTTCATTAGAGACCTGTCTGCTCCGGACAGCTTCCTATATTGAATTCTAAGAAGAAATTGAGCATCCTTGGAGTTACTCCAGTTGTGGTGAGACAGCCACTAGGCAAGAATTGCCACTTTCCTTCTACAGACAAATTACTGTCCAGAAAAGGACACACTTGCAGAATAGTCGACTGATTATATCTGCCTAGACAGAGTAATCAGCCCTTAATAATTCTGCAGCACTAATGTCTGTCAGATGATCCTGGGCCAGAAGAACAGATGCTACAACGTTTTGAAGTAGAGCTAGTGTCCAGGTGTTCAGAGGTCTCTATAAATTGGCCAAGTTTTATAAGCTATGATTTGTGCTTCCCACAATTATAGTTAACTCAGTCATTCTGGATTTCTGACGGGGTTGAATACTTAAAGCTATTTACCTTAAGAGAAAAGATTTGAGTGATTTGGTCGGCAGCTGACATTCATCCTAAAACCAGGTTCAGAACTAAATGTTTTAGTTAGGATAGATGACAGAGGTTCTGGTTAGTCAACAAAATGATGGACTGAGTATTAGGACTATCTTGTACCTCACTGGTACAAATTGGCATAATTATGCTCTAATTGTATTTTGAGAGAAAAGTTTCATTTTAACAGGAAGGGTGATGTGTAGGAGGAGCTAAGGTAGGAGGAGTACTGAGAGGAAGAAAAGGAGTAAGAAGAGAAGAAGAACAAAGAGAGGAAAAGCTAGGTGATGAAAGAGAGAAAGAGGGGGGAGACAGGGAGGCAGATATTCATGTATCTCCACCAGTCAAAGATAGTTGTTATATCTAGGTTGGTCAGTGGGTTTCACCTCTGATTGAACAATTCCAAACTTATAAAGCCTATGTTTAACATTATTTTTAAATAAATGTATAAATGCAAAAAAGAAAAGGGAGCATGGGATAGCGGTTTTCTAAGGGGGGGAATGGGAAAAGGGGATGGCATCTGAAGTGTAAATAAAATATCTAATAAAAAAGGGAAAAAAAGACACATAATCTTTTGATACATAAAGATGAAAAAACAATGGATATCTTTTGGTCTTTATATGATGATATTTCAAATAGTTTGATAGGAACCATCTTAGGGAACACCTTATCATTCATCAGTATTGCAATAATTATCCTCTTGATTTATTATGTCTTTTCAAAAGACAAGGCCCTAGATAAAAAATTCCGTGCCTTGGAAAAGAGATACAAATAACACTAGAACTAAAGGTACAGGATTTTATTGGTCAAAATAAGCAACAGCAAGGAAATAGAGATAAAATTTGGAAGCAAAGTCTAGAAGATAATTTACTAAAGTTAGCAAATCAAAATAAGGCAGATGCTGCAATATTACAATTACAACATAAAGAGAAATTAAGATTATGGAAGCAGGGCTTAGAACAGAAAATATAGGAAATTATAGAGCAGCATGAACTTCAGAAAGAGAAGCTTATGACTTGGCAACCAAGCTTAGAGGAAACAGTAGAATTGAAGACACAAGAAATTATAGATCAGAATAAGAGACAGAATGATGAAAATGAAGGTGGGAGACAGGAGCTTGAAAAGATGATAGAAGAGAGGATACAACAGCTCACAGATCAGACTGAGCAGCAGAGAAAAAAATGAGGAATGGAAGCAAGAATTAGAGAATTACCTTGTGAACTTAATCAATCAAAATAAAATGCACAGAAAACTATCAGAATTACAATATAAGGAAAAATTCAAAATGTTGAGGCAGAACCTTGAACAGAGACTACAAGAACTCAAGGAACAGGAAGATCGACAAAAAAAAAAAAAAAAAAAAAAAAAAAAAAAAAAAAAAAAAAAAAAAAAAAAAAAAAAAGAGCTATGAAGCATGGACACAAACCTTAAGGGAAGAATTTAAATTTTCTTTAAATTTTCAGTTAAGGAAAATACTCAGGTAGAGACAGAAGAAACTAGAGAAAATCAATCAATCAAAGGTTATTAGAAAACACACTTTAGTCTAGCTGGTTAATGTACAACAAAGACCTCCAGACTTTGTTTATCCACAGGGTTATGGGAATTTGAAAGGCAACCTGTGGATGTGTTAGATCTGAGAAAATTTAAGGAAAGTGTCACTAATTTTGGAATGCACTCGCCATTTGTAAAACAAATTCTGACTTCTTGGGCTATTAAAAATAGAATAAACCCCAAAGACTGGAAAGATATGGCAAGGGCAACATTAGAGCCTGCCACAAATTTACAATGGGTTCCATGGTGGAGAGATGAGGTGAGGGAGATAGCACGACAAAATAGAGCCAGAGGAAGAGAGATTTCCATAGACCAACTGCTTGGTGAAGGTCGCTTTGCTGAAATAGAGGTGCAGGCTGTATATGATGAAGAAATTCTGGCATTGTGTAGATTGTCAGCCTTAAAGGCCTGGGATAAAGTTGCAGAATCTGGGAAGATACTTGAACCATTTACTCAAGTCATACAAAATCCAAAAGAAACCTTCCCTGACTTTTTACAAAGGCTAATCTCAGCTGTCGATAGGAGTGTATCAGATTCAGTGGCAAGAAAGGCAATAATTGAGTCTTTAGCCTTTGAAAATGCAACTGCTGAATGTAAGGAAGTAATCAGACCACTGAGGGCAAGGTCAGCATCAATAGATGAGTGGATTAGATACACAGCTGATGTTGGATCTCACTCAGCCAGTATGATGGTAATAGGAAAAGTTGCCACTAGACTCTTAGAGATGACCCAAAATTTCAAATGTTTTAATTGTGGTGAATGGGGTCATCTCAGAAATGACTGCAGGACAAATCAAAGTAATACAAAATGGGGGCCTAGGCCTTCTGGAATATGTCAAAGATGTGGCAAAGGCCGACATCTGACTAGAGAATGTAGAGCAACAACAGACAAATGGGGCAATACCCTGCCAAAAAACTTCCAGGGTGGCCTTTCGTAGGCCCCAATGCCAGACAGGGAGAGTTCTCTTCCTCAGGACAATTAAATGTCACTGCTTCAAAAACAGATGTTCGGTGACCAGATATGGCTGAGGACAAGGGTACACAAACTGGAGAGATACACAACCTCAAGGACATGCTGGATGTGAAGGAGCGGAAGGTCAATGTTCTCCAGAAGAAGATAGAAAATCTTCAGGAACAACTAAGAGATAAAGAGAAGCAGATGAGCAGCTTGAAAGATCGAGTCAAATCTCTACAGGCGGACATGACTAATATGGACACAGCTCTGACAATGCTGAAGGAGGTTGTTGCAGACAAAGAGCGGACAATTGAACATTTAAAGGAGCAGCAGGACAGAGATGAGCAAGAGAAGCAAGAGGAGATTGAAACCTACAAAAAAGATATTAAAGACTTGAAAGAAAAGGTCAGTCTATTGCAAGGAGACCTCTCAGAGAAGGAGACTTCTCTCTTGGATCTCAAGGAACATGCTTCTTCCCTGGCTTCCTCAGGACTAAAAAAGGACTCACGGCTCAAGACCTTAGAAATTGCTCTTGAGCAGAAGAAGGAAGAGTGCCTAAATATGGAGAGATCTAATCGAACTCTAAAGGAGATGTTTAATAGGCAAAAGGAATCAATAAGAACCCCTAAAGATAGATTATATACTGCTTTATTAACCTTAAATTTTTTGAATGCTAATGAACAAAACACCACAGCCTCTGAGAGACATTGGATGGTGGAAAAAACTACTGAACTAAATCAACCTGTTTATATTAAGGATATTTTGATGTCAGACTGGAAAGTGGGAAATGTGTTATACTGGAGGAGAGGTTATGTTTTCGTTTCCACAGGAATAGAAAAGCTGTGGGTTCCTTCCAAGTTGATAAAGATCAGAAGTGATAAAGGGAGACCCCCAGAAGACCTCATCGATGCAGAAGAAAAGGGAGATTAACACAACCAACCAAATAGGTGATGTATATATGGTGTTGTTTATGTCTCTTATCTGAAGACAGCTCTGGAACTGGCTGGGACTAAAATGTCTAATACAAAGCCAAGAACATTTAATTGGGTACTAATTTCTCATGATTTAATACATGCCATCCTTTATGAGGGCATGTATACAAAGTTATATTATAGTTTGATTAAGTGATCAAAGTAACCTGAAGACGGGCAGTTGCCTTTCTTTATTGATCTTCATTGACCAAGCTGTGTGCCCTACATGCTCCATGTGAATGTCTTTATAAAACTACCTGCTGCTTTTAAGTTATATGTTACAGGATGAAAGAAGAGAAACACAGCCCTAGCAAGATTCATACTCAGGGATGCTGAGACTCCAGGACCTTCTAATCTAGCTTAGTGCTTGATTCTACTGCAACTACATCGAAGCTGTGTCTTTTAAGGACTTGCTTCTAGAACTTTTCCAGAACAGCCAGATTGCCTGTCCAGCCTTTCTGACTGTCACAGTCATGGTGTCAGCTAAGCTATGAACTTTCTCAGCACATAGTGATTTCAAGGCAAATGATGCCAGCTAGCTCTCTTTGACTAATTCAATTTTTCTATTTCCCTTTGGGCCCCCAGATGGGAATTCTTCGCCCCAATTCAGCTGGAAGCAGACAAAAGGAGATCATCATCCCAGTTTCTTATGTTGGGGTGGATGGTTCTGGTTACTTTAGAAATTATACATGTGTTGTCATTTAAAGAATACTTTACAAATGTAGCTTCGGACAGGGAGGGAACTAGAGAGCTTAATCTCAGGGATTTCTACCTTTCCTGTCCTCTTCTCTATCCTTCCTTCTTAGGTAAAACAGAGGGAGGAAAGAAAGGGGGAGGCATAGTAATATCATAGAAATAGACAAATAGGGTTAGGTTAGCAAATTTACTCTTAAGTGAAACATTACATAGGTATATCTTACATTGGTAGAAATCTTTATGATTGTTACAAGGTTGAAGTTATAATCTCTTATATTGGTATAGAATTTATTTTGTACAAATTTAGGGTTTTCACTGGTATGAGTTTCTTATTGATATAAAAGTGGGATTAATATTTTTACTCTCATATAGGCTTTGTGCCTGTATAACTCATTTAGAAATACAAGGCTTAGACCTAGTCCTTTTAAAACATTTAAAAAAAAAAAAAAAACTCATTTGAGATGGTTGGCTTGTGAGTCAGGGGCCTACAGCAATTGCATGGCTCAGAGCTTACTGTTAGGGTGTTTTCTAGATTTTAATTAGAAATAGTGGAAAAGAATTAACAGACAACAGTTCAGATTGCTTTACATAGATAGTTGGTTTTCAAAAATGTCAGAAGTCCACAGAATTGATGTTACAAGCATTCCTGTATAAACATTCATTTTATTAGAGACCTGTCTGCTCCTGACAGCTTCCCTGTCTTGGAATCTAAGAAGAAATTGAACATCTGTGAAGTTACTCCAGTTGTGGTGAGACAGCCACTGGGCAAGAATTGCCTCTTTTCATCTACAGATGAAATACTGTGCAGAAAAAAGACACACTTGCAGAATAGTTGACTGATTATATCTGCCAAGACAGAGTAATCAGCCCTTAGTAATTCTGCATCACTAAGGTCTGTCAGGTGACTCTTCTTATCTGAAGATTTGATGCTCCAACGTTCTGTAGTATAGGGACTTTCCAAGTGTTCAGCGGTTTTCGCTGAAAATTGGCTAAGTTTTAGAAGCTATGCTTAGTGCTTCCCATACTTTCAGTTAACCCAGTCATTCTGGATTTCTGACGGGGTTGAAAACCTATATAGTCTCATAGCCAATACTTTGAGAGAAAAGATCTGAGTGGATGGTTTTCAGCTGACATTCATTCTGAAGACAGGACATAAGCCAGGTTCAGAACTAAGTCTTTTAGTTGAGAGAGATGGCAGAGGTTCTATTTAGTTAACAAAAATGATGGACTGGGTAGTAGGCCTATCTTGTACTTTAACAATTACAACATGGTAATATAGTTTGTGTTCAATTTATATCTGAGAGAAAAGAGTCTTTTAATTGGACAAAAAGAGGGAAGTGTTGTGGATAGCCCTAGCCTTTTGTTTTCATGGTATTTCCACTCCTGGGAGGGGCTGCAGAGAAGGAGTGAATCTTGTGAACCTTCTATCCAATTGAATTTGTAAAATAAAGGCTAGAGCCAGTGATTGGGCAGTAGAAGGGGAGGTGGAGAAAAAGGGGAGGAGGGAGAAGAGGATTTGCCAGGGGAGAGGCAAGGGAGAAGAGAGAGCTGGATAAGGAGAGGAGCTGTTGGAGCCGTTGGTGGAAGGACAAAGAGGAAGAGAAGAACATGGCTTAGAAAACTGCAGGTTTTAAGGAATCTCACAGCTGGGGAATAGAGTAGTACAATGGTAAATCTGCCCAATCCAAGGCTTGCAGTTTATAATCATAAATATTGAGTTGTGTTTTCCTTGACCGGATGTGTTTGGGTCAGAGATTTACCACAACACTTAATGTTCATGTTGGCCTGAAATATTCCCTTTTATCAATGTGGACTCATGCCTATTCCTTCTTCTAAGGTTTCAATAGAAATTGTTCTGTCACTATTGTATGCTTGATATAGTCACAACTTTCTTGGCTTATTTTCAACCTTTTTCACACTACATATATTTTTTTTGGTTTGAGATATGTAAGTACATTTATTGATTTACACCCAGAATCTCACCCTTTCCCTCCCATTTGTTTTTTATTTTTATTTTTTATTTTTATTGGATATTATATTTATGTTTCAGATTCTATTCCCTTACCCCATTCCCTCCACCACCCAGAAACCCCCTATCCCATACCACCTCTTCCTGCTTCTATGAGGATATGCCCCCACCTAACCCACACTCCTACCTCCCCACCCTCAAATTCCCCCCCACTCAGTGTTCAGCCTTCATGGGACCAAGGATCTCCTCTCCCACCTATGCCCAAGAAGGCCATCCTTCCCTACATATACAGCTGGAGTCATGAGTCCCTCCATATGTGCTCCTAGGCTGATGGTTTAGACCCTGGGGAGCTCTGGTTGGTTGGTATTGTTGCTCTTTTCATGGGGCCACAAACCCTTTCAGCTCCTTCAGTCTTCTTTCTAACTCCTCCATTGGGAACCCCTTGATCAGATCAATAGTTATTCATGCTACATATATTCTAAGACATTCCTTCTTTGAAGAGAGGGACCTTGGACTTGTTTCATCTGTCCAACGGCTTCATAGATTAAAGTTAGTTAGCCATTCACATGTTGAAACAATGTAGCACTTTCTGCTTGTCCTTCCACATATTTCCCAAAAATTAGATGTATATTCCAAACCCTGAAAAATATTTCAAAGCCGATCAAACAATACTGAAACATTCTCTGCTCCACAAGGTATTTACATGTTGTCTAATGGGAAGTGATCTTTCCTATTTTATTGAATGTAGCCAGACATTTTTCTCCATGGACAAATAGGTATATAGTTTCATTTTTGCACATAGTTTCTCAGAAATTCAGCTTATGACCGGGAGCTTCAACATCCTTATCCCTATAAAATCTGCCATACTACCTTTTTGATGAAGGGCAAAAATACCTTTTTGATGAAGGGCAAAACAGTTCTTCTATTTTCTGTGAAAAGGCACTCAGGTCTTTCCCCATATTACACAAGAGGATTTGGACATTCACAATGAATCATTCCACAAACCAGGCCTGTATGATCAAGGAAAAACAACAGATCAACCATCTTCCCAGCAAAACTCCTACTTACAATTTCTAATTTCAGTGGCCTTGGAAGTACTGTTCTTACCCAGGGGGTCACAGAGTACACTTTTCTGAGGTCCCAAACAGAATAATGTCAAGTGAAGGGTAAGTCAGACTATGTTCTTCATTCTGGACCCTCATTCAGAGATGTCCTGAGCTATATTCAGAGGATTGGGTGGATGGACATTTATTTGAGGAAGATACTGAGCCAGAGATGATTGCATTAAAGCCTCTTAGAAGACATTTGAGATTGCTGCTACTATGCCTGCCTTGGACATTCAGAAAATGTGTATTCTTGATTGTGAGCTTCTGAAAGAGTGAGTCCTCAAAACTTACTGTAATTCTCAAGTATCAATAAACCTTTATCTTCTCCTCAGTAAACCTTCAGTCATAAGAGTAAAAGAGAATGAAAATATTTCAAACAATCCTCAGGGCTTATATCTCATTCTACTGTTGAACTACTAACAGTCTGCAGCAGGGGAGACTATCACCTCTTCTGCAAGTAGAAAATCTGGATGTTTCCATCTACCCAAAGTAATCTGAGTATTTTCTTTAACTAAAATGACTTTTAGATTATTCCCTCTTTCTATTACTCCCCAACTATTCTTCTCACCAAAATGATCACAGACCTGCCTGTTCTAATAGAGAGCTACAGTCCACCAATATCCAAATGGTTCTGAGAACTTCGAAACATGTCCACACATACAGACCTGCCATACATAGCAGGCTGTTCTTGAACTCAATCATAGAGTTTAAACACTTCCTCTGCTATTCAGAAAGGTATGCAACAACAGGTCATCTCAGAGGGTGTTATTCTTTTTAATCACTTTTCCCTGAAACAGGGTTTCACTGTGTAGACTTGGCTATTCTAGATCTATCTCTGAAGACCAGGCTGGCCTTCATCTCAGAGATCTGCCTGCCTGTGACTAATGAGTCTTTGGATCAATGGTTTATGCACTACTACTCTGGTTGATAGGTTGTGTCCCACTTATGTGTAGTGCCTGTGGAAGCCAAAGGAGGGTACCTGTTCCCATTCAACTGAAATGAAAGTGTTCTAAACCACATGTGGGTCCTGTCATTATAAACTAGGACTTCTGGAAGAGCAACCAGTTTTCTTAACTTCCATGCTATCTCTCAAGGTCCTTAAGGTGGTCTTGAATCAAAGAAAAAGCAACAGCTACTTAAAAAGGCAACTTTCAATAATTTGTTAACAAATCTAGACTGAAAATCTGTAAGTCACTAAAATCTGGACTGTAATTTCCAAGATCTTGGTAAAGAACCATACCTGTTGTATATGTTATAGTCAGTGATCTAAGTGCTTACATGGAAAAAGCCTTATGAGATCAGCTAAGGACCTTGATGAATATTTGATGACATTACACAAGAAAAGAAAATTGTAAATGCCCTTTGCAACATACTAAACAATGTATCCTTCTGTTTTTAATTATCAAGATTAATTTTACCTATATACTTTAATCTAATTTGTAAATATTATTTTTCAATAAAATCTTTCAACATCTAAGGTAATATACAACCTTACTTTACAAACTTTAGAAATGCTATACAGCACATTTTTTCTCTTGCAAAATCCGTTTTTATTTGTTTTCTTTGCTATTATTTTTAATTGGTTATTTTATTTATTTAAATTTAAAATGTTATAATCCTTCTCAGTTTCCCCACTGTAAACCTCCTAACCACTTACTCTACCTCCTGCTTTTATAAGAATGATATCTCACTAATGCTCTGACTCCTGCCTCCCCACTTAGCATTGCCCTAAGTGAAGGCATCTGGTCTCAACAGGACCAAGGGCCTACCCTATCATTGATGCCAGATAATGCAGCCCTCTTCTTCATATGTGACTGAAACCATAGGTCTCCCCCATGTGTACTCTTTGGTTGGTGGCTTAGTCCCCGAGAGCTCTGAGGTGCCTGGTTAGTTAATAATGTTACTCTTCCTATGGGGTTTCAAAACTCTTCAGCTTCTTCAGTGCTTCTAACTCTTCCAATGGAATTCCCATGCTCAGTCCTATGGTTGGCTTCAAGTTTCTGAATTTGTATTGTATTGTCAGGCTCTGGTAAAGCATCTCAGGGGACAGCCAAACCAGGCCCCTGTCAGGAAGTGCTTACTGGCATCAGCTATAGTGTCTGGATTTTATGTCTACATATGGGACAGATTCCTAGGTGGGGTAGTCTCTGAATGACCTTTCCTTTTGTCTATCCTCTACTCTTTGTCCTTGCATTTCCTTTAGACATGGACAATTCTGGATTAACATTTTTGAGATGGGTTGGTGGCTCCATCTTTCAAATAGAAGCTGTGCCTATTTTCCAGATATGGTTTCTCTCTCTCTCTCTCTCTCTCTCTCTCTCTCTCTCTCTCTCTCTCTCTCTCTCTCTCTCTCTGTCTGTCTTTTCTTGGGTATTTTAGCTAATATCATCCATCCTGGGAGCCTGTTGCTTTTCTGGCATCTGGGACTTTCTGTTGGCTACCTCCAGTTCTCCATACCCTACTGCTATACCCTTCTTTTCAGTTACCTGACCCTATGTATTCTCCCCATTTCCTCTCAAACCAGATCCAGCCTCCTTTATCGCCCCCCACTTCCTTTCTTCTCTCTACCGCCCATGATAATTTTGTTCCCTCTTATAAGTAGTACTGAAGCATCCACACTTTGGTTTTCCCTATTCTTGAGTTTCTTATGATTTGTGAGTTGTACCATTGGCAAATATCTACTTACCAGTGTGTGCACACCAAGTATCTTCTTTTGTAACTGGGTTACCTAACTCCCAATGATATTTTCTAGTTTCATTCATTTGCCTGTGAATTTCATGATGTTATTGTTTTTAATAGTTGAGTAGTACTCCATTGTGTAAATGTACTACATTTTCTGTATCTACACCTCTGCTGAGGATTTCTGGGTTGTTTTAGCTTCTGGCTATTATGATTAAGGCTGCTATGAACATATTAGAGCATGTGTCTTTGTTATATATTGGGGCATCTTTTGGGTATTTAACCAGGAGGAATATATAGCTAGGTCTACAGGTAGATAAATTTCCAGTTTTATGATGAACCACCAGACTGATTTCCAGAGTGGTTCTTACCAGCTTTCAATCCCACCAGCAATTTGGGAGTGTTCCTCTTTCTCTACATCCTCATCAGCACCTGCTGTTTTGGATCTTAGCCATCTGGACTGGTATTGAATCTCATGGTTGTTTTGCTGTGCATTTCCCTGATGACTAAGGATATTGAACATTCCTTCTGGTGTCCCATGACCATTCAATATTTCTCAGTTGATAATTATTTGTTTGGCTCTGTACCAATTTTTAATAGGGTCATTTGAACTCTGAAGTCTTCTTGAGCTGTATGTGTATATGGGATATAAACCTTCGGTCAGATATAGGTTCGTAAAGATCTTTTCCCATTCTGTAGGTTTCTATTTTGTCCTGTTGACAATGCCTTTTGCCTTGCAGAAACTTTCTAATTTTATGTGATCCCAGTTGATGTTAGAACCTGATTCATTGGTGTGCTGTTCATAAAATGTTCTACTGTGCTGATGTGTTCAAGACTCCTTCTTACTTTCTCTTCTATTAATCAGTATTTCTGGTTTTGTGTGAAGGTCCTTGATCTACTTGGTCTTGAGCTTCGTACAAAAAGATAAGAATGGATCAATTTGCAACATTTTTTGAATATGTTTTCTTTCTTTCCACTGTATGATTTTGGCTTCTTTGTCAAAGATTATATGAGCATAAGTATGTGGGTTCATTTCTGGATCTTCAATTCTATTCCATTGATCTTCATGCCTGTCTCTGTACCAATGCCTTGAAATTTTTATCACTATTACTCTGTAGTACAGTTTGAGATCAGGGATGGTGATTCCTCTGGAGGCTCTTTTATTATTAAGAATGGTTCTCCCTATTCTAGGTTTTTTATTATTCCAAATTAATTTGCAAATTGCTCTTTCTATCTCTATGAAGAATTGATTTGGAATTTTGATGCATAATGCATTGAACCTGTAGATTGCTTTGTGTAAGATGGCCATTTTTACTAAGTTAATCCTGCCAATTCAGGAGCATGGGACATCTGCCCATCTTCTGAGATGTTCTTTGTTTTCTTGCTTCAGAGTCTTGAAGTTCTTGTCATACGGATCTTTCACTTGCTTGGTTAGATTCACTCCAAGATATTTTAAATTATTAGTGGCTATCATGAAGAGTGTCATTTCCCTAATTTGTTTCTCAGCCTGTTTATCCTTTGAATAGAAGAAGGCTACTGATTTGTTTGAGTTAATTTTGTATCCAGCCACTTTACTGAAGTTGTTTAGCAGGTTTAGGAGTTCTCTGGTGGAAGTTTTAGGTTCACTTAAGTATACTATCATATCATCTACAAGTAGTGAAATATTGACTTCTTCCTTTCCTATCTGTATCCCTTTGATTTCTTTTGTTGTCTAATTGCTCTGGCTAGGACTTCCAGTACTATATTGAATAGATGGGGTGAGAGTGGGCAGCCTTGTCTAGTCCCTGATCTTAGTGGGATTGCTTCAAGTTTCTTTCCATTTAGTTTGATGTTTGCTAATGCTTTGCTGTATATTGCTTTTACTATGTTTAGATATGGGCCTTGAATTCCTGTTCTTTCCAAGACTTTTTACATGAAGGGATGTTGAATTTTGTCAAATGCTTTCTCAGCATCTACTGATATGACCATGTGTTATTTTCTTTGAGTTTATTTATGTAGTGGATTACATTGATGGATTTTATATACTTCTCTTTGTTTCTTCTTGGTTGATTTCAGCTCTGAGTTTGATTATTTCCCGTCATCTCCTCCTCTTGGATAAATTTTCTTCTTTTTGTTCTAAAACTTTCAGGTGTGCTGTCAAGTTGTTAGTGTATGCTCTCTCCAGTTTCTTTTTGTAGGTACTTAGAGCTATGGGCTTTCCTCTTAGTACTGCTTTCATGGAGTCCCACAAGTTTTGGTATGATGTGTCCTCCTGTTCATTACATTCTAAAAAGTCTGTAACTTCTCTCTTTATTTCTTTCTTGACCACATCATCCTTGAGTAGAGTGTTGTTCAGTGTCCAAGTGTATGTGGGCTTTCCATTGTTTTTGTCATTATTAAAGACCAGTCTTAGTCCATGGTGGTCTGATAGGGTACCAGAAATTATTTCAAACTTTTTGTATCTTTTGAGGCCTGTTTTGTGACCAATTATATGGTCTATTTTGGAGAAGGTACCATGAGGTGCTGAGGGAAAGTTATATTCTTTTGTTTTAGGGTGAAATGTTCTGTAGATGTCAGTTAAGTCCATTTGGCTCATAACTTCTGTTACTTTCATTGTGTCTCTGTTTAGTTTCTGTTTCCGTGATCTGCCTATTGCTGAGAGTGGGGTGTTGAAATCCCCCACTATTATTGTGTGAGGTTCAATGTGTGCTTTGAGCTTTAGTAAAGTGTCTTTTATGTATGTGGGTGCCATTGCATTTACAGCATAGATGTTCAGAATTGAGAGTTCATCTTGGTACATTTTTTTTTTTTTTTGACGAGTATGAAGTGTCCTTCCTTATCTTTTTTGATTACTTTTTGCTGAAAAACAATTTGATTTGATATTAGAAATGCTATTCCAGCTTGTTTCTTGGAACCATTTGCTTGGAAGATTGTTTTCCATCCTTTTGAGGCAGTGTCTGTCTTTGTCATAGAGGTGTGTTTCCTGTATGCAGCAAAATGCTGGGTCCTGCTTATGTATCCTTTCTGATAATCTTTGTCTTTTTATTGGAGAATTGAATCCATTGATATTAAAAGATATTAAGGAAAAATGATTGTTGCTTCATGTTATTTTTGTTATTAGAGATGAAATTGTGTTTGTGTAACTATCTTCTTTTAGGGTTGGTGGAAGACTTATTTCTTGCCTTTTCTAGGTTGTAGTTTCCCTCCTTGTGTTAGATTTTTCCATCAGTTATCCTTTGAAGGGCTGGATTTATGGGTAGATATCGTGTAAATTTGATTTTGTCATGGAATATCTTGGTTTCTCCATCAACAGTAATTGAGAGTTTTGCAGGGTATAGTACTCTGGGCTGTCATTTGTGTTCTCTTAGGGTCTGTATGATATCAGTCCAGAATCTTCTGGCTTTTGTAGTCTCTGGTGAGAAATCTGGTGCAATTCTTATAGGTCTGCCTTTACAGGTTAATTTGCCTTTGCCTTTTTCCCTTACTGCTTTTAGTATTTTTTTCTTTCTTTTTTTTTTTTTTTTTTTTTTTGTATATTTGATGTTTTGATTATTATGTGATGGGAGATATTTCATGTTTGGTCTAATCTATTTGGGGTTCTGTAGGCTTCTTGTATACTCAAGGACATCTCTTTTTTTGGGACTATGGAAGTTTTCCTGTATAATTTTGTTGAAGATATTTACTGGCCCTTTTATTTGGGAGTCTTCACCCTCATTTATACTGATTATCCTTAGGTTTGGCCTTCTCATTGTGTCCTGGACTTCCTGGATGTTTTGTCTTAGTAGCTTTTTGCATTGTGCATTTTCTTTGACAGTTGTGTCTATGTTTTCCATGGTATCTTCTGTGTATGAGGTTCTCTCTTCAATCTCTTGTATTCTGTTGGTGATGATTGCGTCTATGACTCCTGATCTTTTTCCTAGGTTTTCTATCTCCAGGGTAATCTCCCTTTGACATTTCTTTATTGCTTCTATTTCCATTTTTAGATCCTGGACAGTTTTGTGTAATTCCTTCACCTGTTTGGTTGTGTTTTCTTGCATTTCTTTAAGGGCTTCTATCTGTTTACTTGTGTTCTCAAATTCTTTGAGAGTGTTGTTTATGTCCTTCTTAAAGTCCTCCATCATCATTATGAGAAGTTATTTTAATTCTGAGTCCTGCTTTTCTGGTGTGATATGGTGTTCAGGACTTGCTATAGTGGGGGAAGTAGGTTCTGGTGATGCCAAGTAACTTTGGTTTCTGTTGTTCATATTCTTACACTTGCTTTTTACCATTTGGGTAGCTGTAGTGCTCATTGCAGTCACTAGTTCTGACTGGAGTCTGCCTTTCCAGTTATCTTGGTTTTGTCAGAACTCTTTGGGGTCCGGATGACTCTATGATCCTGAGCTCCAGCTGCTCTGGGTACAGTGGCTGGTCTAGGATATTTCAGGATATGGTGTCTCCACGGTAGTAGACCAGCTAGGTGTTTGCTGCTCTAAATGTAGTTGCTCCTGTAGGATGCTTCAGGATATGGTGTCCCCTACTCTGCAGCTCTGTGGGCCATGTCCTCTCTAGGATGCCTGCAGCTCTGTGGTCCTTGACCTCTTTTGGGTACCTCTGCAGCTCTATGGTCTGTGACCTCCCTAGGGTACCTCTGGACTCAGATTCCAGAGGGGAGCAGATCAGCTGGGAGACTGCTCCAGCCACCATTATCCGGGCAATGGGTCGAAGGGGATTGGTTCTCCACAGTGGCAGGGTCTGGATGCCAGGTGCACTTTGGGGGCTCAATACTGCCAGTTGTGCTTCTAAGGCCTAGGGCAGTGTGCGGGTTCTCCTACCTGCTGTTATGTGGTTCGTGTCCTCCCTAGTGTGCCTCCAGACTCAGTTTCCAGAGGGGAGCAGATCAGCTGGGAGACTCCAAGGATGGTTTTGTTTAATTTCTTCATCTGTTTGGTTGTGTTTTCTTGCGATTCTTTAAGAGCTTCTACCTGTTTACCTGTGTTCTCCTCAAGTTTTTTGAGAGTGTTATTTATGTCCTTTTTAAAGTCCTCTATCAACATCATGAGAAGTGACTTTAATTCTGAATCCTTCTTTTCTGTTTTGATGTGGTATTCAGAACTTGCTGTGGTAGGAAAATTGCATTCTGGAGATGCCAAGTAACTTTGGTTTCTGTTGTTTACATTCTTACTCTTGCCTTTTGCCATCTGGTTAGCTCTAGTTCTACCTGCACTCACTGGTTCTGACTGGAGCCTTATTTTCCAGTTATCTTTATTGTGTCATAACTCCTCAGGGTCCAGATGTCTCTGTGATCCTGTGACCCTGAGCTTCAGCTGCTCTGGGTACAGTGGCTCCCCTAGGTTATCTCAGGATATGGTGTCTCCATGGTAGCAGACCAGCTAGGTGTCGGCTGCTCTAAATACAGTGTTTTCTCTAGGATGTCTCCAGATAAGATGTCTTCATAGGAGCAGACTGGCTAGATTTTTGCTGTTCTGAGTTTAGTCGCTCCTCTATGATATCTCAGGATATGGTGTCTGTTGCTCTGAGTTCAATGGTTTCTCTAGGATGCCTTGGGATGTGGTGTTCCCTGCTCTACTGCTCTGAGGTCAGTGGCCTCTCTAGGATGTCTCAGTATGTGGTTTCCACAGGGGAGCAGACCAACTGGATGTCTGCTCTAGCCACAGGGATCCAGGTGAGTGGCCGAAGGGGAGTGGTGTCCTGCAGGGGTGGGGTTTGTGTGCCTGGCAGGCTCTGTGGGCTTTCTGCTCCCAGATGTATCTCTAGGTTGTAGGGCTGTGTGTGACTGATCTTACCTGCCACTCTGAGGTCACTGGCCTCTCTAGGATGTCTTGAGATGTGGTTTCCACAGGGGAGCAGACCAGCTGAGTGTCTGCTCCAGCCACAGGGATCCAGGCCAGGGGCAGAGGGGGCCTTTGATTTCTTTCTCCAGAGGCTTGAAGTTCATGTCATACAGAACTGTCCTTGCTTGGTTAGGGTCAAACCAAGATATTTTATATCACTTGTGACTATTGTGAAGGATACTGTTTTCCTAATGTATTTCTCAACCCATTTATCCTTCAAGTTGTTGAAGGCTACTGATCTGTTTGAATTAATTTATTTATCTAGTCACTTTACTGACATTGTTTGTCAGATGTAGAAATTTCCTGGTGGAATTTGGGGTCACTTATTATATTATCATATCATTTGTAAAAAATGATATCTTGACTACTTCCTTTCCAATTTGTATCCTTTTGACCTCCTTTTTTTTTTTTTGTCTAATTACTCTGGCTAGAATTTTGAGTACAATATTGAATAGATAGGAAAAAAGTGTGAACCAAATGTATTTAACAGATATCTATAGAACATTTCACCCTAAAACAAAAGAAAATATCTTTTTCTCAGCCCTCATGGTGTGTTCTCTAAAACTGACCATATAATTAGACACACACCAAGCCTTAACTAATACAAAAAGATGAAAATAATCCAATGCATGCTATCAGATCACCATAGATGAAAACTAGTCTTCAATAACAACACAAACAACAGAAATCCCACAAACACCTGGAAATGGAACAACTCCCTACTCAGTGGTAACTTGGTCAGAAAAAATAAAGAAAATAATTAAAGACATTTTAGAAATTATTGCAAACAAAGACACAACAGACCCAGTCTTATGGGATACAATGTAAGCAGTGTTAAAATAAAAACGTATAACCATATGCCTCTATAAAGAAACAGGAGATTCATATACTAGCAGCTTAACAGCACATGTGAAAACTCTAGGGGAAAATGGAGCACATACACCTAAGAGTAGACAGAAGAATATAATCAAACTCAGGGCTGAAATCAACTATATAGAAACAAAGAGAACTATACAAAGAATCAACAAATCCAGGAGCTGGTTCTTTGAGAAAATCAACAAGATAGAAGAATGCTTAGCCAATCTAACAGGATGGCACAGAGACAGTATCCAAATTAATGAAAACAGAAATTGAATAAATTTAAAAACCATCAGATCCTACTACAAAAGTCTATTCCCAACAAAACTGGAAAATCTAGATTAAATGAATGGTTTCACACAAATATCAGATTCCCAAGTTAAATCAAGATCAGATACATCATCGAAACAGTCCAATAACCTCTAAGAAAATAAAAGTAGACATTAAAAGTCTGCCAACCAAAAAAAACCAAACAAACAAAAAACAAAACCAGATCAGTTGATTTTAGTGCAGAATTTTATTAGAATTCTATCAGACCTTCAAAGAAGACCTAATACCAATACTCTTTAAACTATTTTAAAAAATATAAAAGAAGGGAACATGATCTGATTCATTCTAGCCAGCATTACCAAACCAAACCAAGAAAGAGAACTTCCGACCAATTTCCTTTATGAATATTAATGCAAAAATACTAAATAAAATTCTTGCAAAACGAACCCAAGAACACATCAAAATATTCACTCACCATGATCAAGTAGGCTTCATCCCAGGAATGCAGGGATTGTTCAATGTATGGAAAACCATAAATATAATCCACTATATAAACAAACTCATAGGAAAAAACCCCACATGATCATATCATTAGATGATGAAAAAGCCTTTGATAAAATGCAACACACCTTCATGTTAAAAGTCTTGGAAAGATCAGGAATTCAAATTCCATACCTAAACATAACAAAAGCAATATATAGCAAATCAATAGCCAACATTGATCTAAATGGAGAAAAACTTGAAATTTTTTCACTAAAATCAGGGACCAGACAAAACAGCATTTTTAAAGGGGCTAAGGATTTAGCTTAGATGTCCCAATGCCTCTGTAGCATTCCCAAAGCCTGAGGGTTCAATCTTCAGCACTACACAGTGAGTTAAAGGTCAGTTTAAGGTACTCAAGACTATGAAAAAGTAAAACAAGTGTAAACAATAAACCTAGCAAATTTCTTCTAAGCAATAAAAACATTTTTTAAAAATTTGTTGTCTGATGCTTTTGTGATATAATTTTCCAAGCTCTTAAGATCTAACATGACCTGTTTAAACACCATATTCTGCTTCATATAAGAGTGATTTGTCAGCTCGCCCCTCCTGCAGTCTGAGGCCTGCTGGTAAGTGCACCCAGGAGCCCCCCAGACACATTTTGGGGGATCCATAGACCCATAGCCAGCGCTAGCACGCCCCTTCCACCGCTCGCCCCTCCTGCAGTCTGAGGCCTGCGGGTAAGTGCACCCAGGAGCCCCCCAGACACATTCTGGGGGATCCATAGACCCATAGCCAGCACTAGCACGCCCCTTCCGCCGCTCGCCCCTCCTGCAGTCTGAGGCCTACGGGTAAGTGCACCCAGGAGCCCCCCAGACACATTCTGGGGGATCCATAGACCCATAGCCAGCGCTAGCACGCCCCTTCCGCCGCGCGCCCCTCCTGCAGTCTGAGGCCTGCGGGTAAGTGCACCCAGGAGCCCCCCAGACACATTCTGGGGGATCCATAGACCCATAGCCAGCGCTAGCACGCCCCTTCCACCGCTCGCCCCTCCTGCAGTCTGAGGCCTGCGGGTAAGTGCACCCAGGAGCCCCCCAGACACATTCTGGGGGATCCATAGACCCATAGCCAGCGCTAGCACGCCCCTTCCGCCGCTCGCCCCTCCTGCAGTCTGAGGCCTGCGGGTAAGTGCACCCAGGAGCCCCCCAGACACATTCTGGGGGATCCATAGAACCCATAGCCGGTGCTAGCACGCTCCTTCTGCTGCTTGCCCCCCCTCCGGCCTGAGGCCTGCAGGGTCTGAGCCCCAGACCAGACCTCTACCAGGTCTGCAGTTGTGTGGACCCCAGATTCCACCTGAAACATACTGGAAGGTCCGCTCAACCCAGAGCCACAGAGGAACAACTGAACTCAGAGTGTCAGACAACATACCCTGAGATATCCAAGAGGAGACACTGCACCCAGAACAGCAGACATCTAGCTGGACTGCTACCTTGGAGGCACCATATCCTGAGGCATCCTAGAGATACCACTGTAATCAGGGCAGCTGGAAAAAAATCACAAAGACATCTGGACTCCTAGAAGACCAAACAAAAGCGAGACAACTGGAAAGACAGGCTTCAATCAGAGACAGAAGTACAGGTAACACTAGAATTAACCAGATGGCAAAAGGCAGGCGCAAGAACGTAAGCAACAGAAACCAAAGTTACATGGCATCATCAGAACCCACTTCCCCCATCATAGCAAGCCCTGAACACCCCATCACACCAGAAAGGCAGGATTCAGAATTAAAATCACTTCTCATGATGATGATAGAGGACTTTAAGAAAGACATAAATAACACTCTCAAAGAACAGATAGAAACCCTTAGAGAGGAAACACAAAAATCCCTTAAGGAATTACAAGAAAATGCAACCAAACGGGAGAAGGAATTAAACAAAACCATGCAGGATCTAAAAACGGAAGTAGAAACAATAAAGAAATCACAAAGGGAGAACACCCTGGAGATAGAAAACTTAAAAAAACGATCAGGAGTCATAGATACAAGTATTACCAACAGAATACAAGAGATGGAAGAGAGAATCTCATGTGCAGAAGATACCATGGAAAACATTGACACAACTGTCAAAGAAAATGCAAAATACAAAAAGCTAATAACCCAAAATATACAAGAAATCCAAGACACAATGAGAAGGCCAAACCTAAGGATAATAGGAATAGATGAGGGGGAAGACTCCCAACTTAAAGGACCAGTAAATATTCTCAACAAAATTATAGAGGAAAACTTCCCTCACCTAAAGAAAGAGATGTCCATAAATATAAAAGAAGCCTACAGAACTCCAAATAGTTTAGACCAGAAAAGAAATACTTCCCGCCACATAATAGTCAAAACATCAAATGTACAAAACAAAGAAAAAATACTAAGAGCAGTAAGGGAAAAAGGCAAAGTAACATATAAAGGCAGACCTATAAGAATTACACCAGACTTCTCACCAGAGACCATAAAAGCCAGAAGATCCTGGACTGATATCATACAGACCCTAAAAGAACATAAATGTCAGCCCAGACTACTATACCCAGCAAAACTCTCAATCATTATTGATGGAGAAACCAAAATATTCCATGACAAATCCAAATTTACACAATATCTCAACACAAACCCAGCACTTCAACGGATAATTGGTGGAAAACTCCATCACAAGGAGGGAAACTACAACCTGGAAAAAGCAGGAAAGTAATCCTCCAAAAACCGTAAAAGAAGGTAGCTACACAAACATATCTCCATTGCCAATAACAAAAATAACAGGAAACAACACTCATTTTTCCTTAATATCTCTTAATATCAATGGACTCAATTCTCCAGTAAAAAGACATAGACTATCAGACTGGATACGTAAACAGGACCCAACATTTTGCTGCATTCAGGAAACGCACCTCTGTGGAAAGGACAGACACTACCTCAGAGTAAAAGGTTGGAAAACAATCTACCAAGCAAATGGTCCCAAGAAACAAGCTGGAGTAGCGATTCTAATATCAAATAAAATCAGTTTTCAACCAGAAGTAATCAAAAAAGATAAAGAAGGACACTTCATATTCATGAAAGGAAAAATGTACCAAGAGGAACTTGCAATTCTCAACATCTATGCCCCAAATGTAAGGGCACCCACATACATAAAAGACACATTACTAAAACTTAAAGCATACATTGCACCCTACACAATAATAGTGGGAGATTTCAACACCCCACTCTCAGCTATGGACAGATCATGGAAACAGAAACTAAATCGAGACACAATGAAACTAACAGAAGTTATGAACCAATTGGACTTAACTGACATCTATAGAACATTTCATCCTAAAACAAAAGAATACACCTTCTTCTCAGCACCTCATGGTACCTTCTCGAAAATAGACCATATAATTGGTCACAAAACAGGCCTCAACAGATACAAAAAGATTGAAATAATCCCCAGCACCTTATCAGACCACCATGGATTAAGACTTGTCTTTGACATGGACAAAAACATCAGAAAACCGACATACACTTGGCAACTGAACAATGCTCTACTCAATGATAACTTGGTCAAGGAAGAAATTAAGAAAGAAATTAAAGACTTTTTAGATTTAAATGAAAATGAGGACACATCATATCAAAACATGTGGGACTCATTGAAAGCAGTACTAAGAGGAAAAATCATAGCTCTAAGTGCTCACAAAAAGAAAGTGGAAAGAGCATACATCAACAACTTGACAGCAAACCTGAAAGCATTAGAACAAAAAGAAGCTAGTATACCCAAGAGGAGTAGACGGCGGGAAATAGTCAAACTCAGGGCTGAAATCAACCAAGTCGAAACAAAAAGAACTATACAAAATATCAACAAAACCAGGAGCTGGTTCTTTGAGAAAATCAACAAGATAGACAAACCCTTAGCCAGACTAACCAAAGGGCGCAGAGACAGCATTCAAATTAATAAAATCAGAACTGAAAAGGGAGACATAACAACAGAAACAGAGGAAATTAAAAAAATTATCAGATCCTACTACAAAGGCCTATACTCAACAAAATTGGAAAATCTGGAGGAAATGGACAATTTTCTAGATAGATACCAGGTACCAAAGTTAAACAAGGAGCAGATAAACCACCTAAACAGTCCCATAACGCCTAAAGAAATAGACACAGTCATTAAAAATCTTCCCACCAAAAAATGTCCGGGGCCAGATGGTTTCAGTGCAGAATTCTTTCAGACCTTCAAGGAAGACCTAATACCAATCCTCTTCAAGTTATTCCATCGAATAGAAACAGAAGGAACACTACCCAATTCATTCTATGAAGCTACCATTACACTCATACCTAAACCACAGAAAGACCCAACAAAGAAAGAGAACTACAGACCAATCTCTCTTATGAATATTGATGCAAAAATACTCAATAAAATTCTCGCAAACCGAATTCAACAACACATCAAAACAATTATCCATCAAGATCAAGTAGGCTTTATCCCAGGAATGCAGGGATGGTTCAATATTCGGAAATACATCAATGTAATCCACTACATAAATAAACTCAAAGAGAAAAACCACATGGTCATATCACTAGATGCTGAGAAAGCATTTGACAAAATTCAACATCCCTTCATGTTAAAAGTCTTGGAAAGATCAGGAATTCAAGGCCCATATCTAAACATAGTAAAAGCAATATACAGCAAGCCAGTAGCCAACATCAAACTAAATGGAGAGAAACTTGAAGCAATCCCACTAAGATCAGGGACTAGGCAAGGCTGCCCACTCTCACCTTACCTATTCAATATAGTACTGGAAGTCTTAGCTAGAGCAATTAGACAACAAAAGGAAGTCAAAGGTATACAGATAGGAAAGGAAGAAGTCAAAATTTCAATATTTACAGATGATATGATAGTATACTTAAGTGAACCTAAAACTTCCACCAGAGAACTCCTAAACCTAATAAACAACTTTAGCAATGTGGCTGGATATAAAATCAACTCAAACAAATCAGTAGCCTTCCTCTACTCAAAGGATAAACAGGCAGAGAAAGAAATCAGGGAAATGACACCCTTCACAATAGCCACGAATAAAATAAATTATCTTGGAGTGAATCTAACAAAGCAAGTGAAAGATCTGTATGACAAGAACTTCAAGTCTCTCAAGAAAGAAATTGAAGAACATCTCAGAAGATGGAAAGATCTCCCATGCTCCTGGATTGGCAGGATTAACTTAGTAAAAATGGCTATCCTGCCAAAAGCAATCTATAGATTCAATGCAATACCCATCAAAATTCCAAATCAATTCTTCATAGAGATAGAAAGAGCAATTTACAAATTCATTTGGAATAACAAAAAACCTAGGATAGCGAGAACTATTCTCAACAATAAAAGAACCTCTGGGGGAATCACCATTCCGGACCTCAAACTGTACTACAGAGCAGTAGTGATAAAAACTGCTTGGTATTGGTACAGAGACAGAAAGGACGATCAATGGAACAGAATTGAAGACCCAGAAATGAACCCGCATACCTATGGTCACTTGATATTTGACAAGGGAGCTAAATTCATCCAGTGGAAAAAGGACAGCATTTTCAACAAGTGGTGCTGGCTCAACTGGAGGTCAACATGTAGAAGAATCCAAATTAATCCATTCTTATCCCCTTGCACAAAGCTCAACTCCAAGTGGATAAAGGACCTTCACATAAAGCCAGGTACACTGAAAATATTAGAAGAGAAGTTGGGGAAGACCCTCGAATACCTAGGCACAGGGGGAAAGTTCCTGAACAGAACACCAATGGCTTATGCTCTAAGATCAAGAATCGACAAATGGGACCTCATCAAATTGCAAAGCTTCTGTAAGGCAAAGGACACTGTCAACAAGACAAAACGGCAACCAACAGATTGGGAAAAGATCATTACCAATCCTACATCTGATAGGGGGCTAATATCTAATATTTACAAAGAACTCAAGAAATTAGATGCCAAACAACAAAATAACCCCATTAAAAAATGGGGTACAGAGCTAAACAAAGAATTCTCAACTGAGGAAACTCGAATGGCCGAGAAGCACCTTAAGAAATGCTCAACATCCTTAGTCATCAGGGAAATGCAAATCAAAACAACACTGAGATACCACCTCACACCAGTCAGAATGGCTAAGATCAAAAACTCAGGTGATAGTAGATGTTGGCGAGGATGTGAAGAAAGAGGATCACTCCTGCATTGTTGGTGGGGTTGCAAGCTGGTACAACCACTTTGGAAGTCAGTCTGGCGGTTCCTCAGAAAACTGGACATAGCACTACCTGAGGACCCAGCTATACCACTCCTGGGTATATACCCAGAAAATGCCTCAACAAATAACAAAGACATATGCTCCACTATGTTCATAGCAGCCCTATTTATAATAGCCAGAAGCTGGAAAGAACCCAGATGCCCTTCAACAGAGGAATGGATACAAAAAATGTGGTACATTTATACAATGGAATATTATTCAGCTATTAAAAATAATGAATTCGAGAAATTCTTAGGTAAATGGATGGATCTAGAAAATATCATCCTGAGTGAGGTAACCCAATCACAAAAGAACACACATGGTATTTACTCACTGATAAGCTGAGATTAGCCCAAAAGTTTGAAACAACAAAGATTCAACTACCAGACGACATGAAGCTCATGAAGAAGAAAGAACAAGTGAGGATGCCTAGGTCTTTCTTAGGAGGAGTAACTAAATAACCAAGGGAGCAAATATGGAGACAAAGTGTGGGTCAGAATCTGAAGGGGGGGTTGTAGGGAGACCATTGTGTCTGGGTATTCATTCCATAGGCAGTCATCAAAAATAGACGCTGATAGGGATGTCAGGATGGGAAAGCTGACAGCAGCCTGATATAAGGCTGTCTCCTTAGAGGTCTCTCAGAGTCGGACATACCCAGAGACAGGTACCCACAGCTATCCATTAATATGATCAAAGTTCCCAATGGAGGAGTCAGAGAGTAAATTGAAGGAACCGTGAACCATAAGGGCTGGTGGCCCTGTGAGGAGAGCAAGAATACCAACCAGCCAGAGCTCCCCAGGGTCTAAACCACCAGTCCAGGAGCACATAGGGAGAGACACATGACTCCAGCTGTATATGTAGGGGAGGATGGCCCTGTTGGGCATAGGTGGGAGACAAGATCATTGGTACCCTGAAGGCTGAGCACTGAGGGGGGGGAATCTGAGGGTGGGGAGGGAGGCTGGGGGTAGGTGGGTAAACACCTTCATAGAGGCAGGAGGAGGGAGGATGGGATAAGGGGTTCCTGGGTGGTGGGGGAAATATGGTAAGGGGATAAAATTTGAAATGTAAATATTATATCCAATAAAAGGGGAAAAATAGAAAAGCGGTTAGAACCAACATTCTTAATAAAATGTCAGCCCTCTTTAAAAAAAAAAAAACCTATCTTGATACTAAAATTTGTTTTGAGAATTGTATATTGCAGAATGATCAACCTTGGTGTATCTACTCAACAAGCAAGCTGGGCAGACCTGCTCAAACCTCTGAGGTCCGTGAATTCTATCTGGAGGCAGCGAAGACACAGCATCAGAGGATTGTCAACTTGCACTCCCCCCCACCCCTCTTCTAATATCTCAACGCCCATAATCAGCTTGAAGAAGCTAATGATGAGTCAGCGCCCCTATTCCCTGGGCATGGGGACTAAGGTGGTAAATGTTGGGCTGTCTCCCTAGGAAAAAGTAGTGGTTTTGTCGGAATAGAGAGGATTAGCTAGGGTTTATTGCATAGCCATAACCTATTAGTAGAAATCTGTATAATTAATATCAAGATGAAGATATAAATTCTTAAATGGCACCAATTTACTTTGTTTACAAATTTTAAGGTTTTCAGTGGCATGAGCTTTTTAGTGATATAAGAGTGAGATGAATATTGTTACTCTCATAGGCATTGTACCAGTATAACACACTTAGGAATACAAAGCTTAGACCCAGTCCTTCTTTAACTTTTTTAACTGATTTGAGATGGTCAGCCTGTGAGTTAAGGGACTATAGCAAATTCATGACTTGGAGTTTATTATAAGGGTGTTCTCTATGTTTTATTTAGAAGTAGCTGAGTGGAGTTAACATGCAACACTCCAGATTACCTTACATGGATAGCTGGTTTTCAAAACATCAGAAATCCTTAGAATTGACATGACAAACATTTCAGTATTAATGTTCATTTTCATTAGAGACCTGTCTGCTCCGGACAGCTTCCTATGTTAAACTCTAAGAAGAAATTGAGCATCCTTGGAGTTACTCCAGTTGTGGTGAGACAGCCACTAGGCAAGAATTGCCACTTTCCTTCTACAGACAAATTACTGTCCAGAAAAGGATACACTTGCAGAATAGTCGACTGATTATATCTGCCTAGACAGAGTAATCAGCCCTTAATAATTCTGCAGCACTAAGGTCTGTCAGATGATCCTGGGCCAGAAGGCAGAAGAACAGATGCTCCAACGTTTCGAAGTAGAGCGAGTGTCCAGGTGTTCAGAGGTCTCTATAAATTGGCTAAGTTTTAGAAGCTATGCTTGGTGCTTCCCACAATTATAGTCAACTCAGTCATTCTGGATTTCTGATGGGGTTGAAAACTTATAGCTATTTACTTTGAGAGAAAAGATCTGGGTGTATGGTCATCAGCTGACATTCATCCTAAAGCCAAGGAAAAAGCCAGGTTCAGAACTAAGTGTTTTAATTAGGATAGATGACAGAGGTGCTGGTTAGTCAACAAAAGGATGGACTGGGTATTAGGACTATCTTGTACCTCACTGGTACAAAAGGCATAATTATGCTCTAATTGTATTTTGAGAGAAAAGTTTCCTTTTAACAGGAAGGGTGATGTGTAGGAGGAGCTAAGGTGGGAGGAGTACTGAGAGGAAGAAAAGGAGTAAGAAGAGGAGAAGAAGAAGGAGAGGAGAAGCTAGGTGATGAAAGAGAGATAGAGGGGGGAAACAGGGAAGCAGATGTTTACGTATCTCCACCAGTCAAAGATAGTTGATATATCTAGGTTGGGTAGTGGGTTACACCTCTGATTGAACAATACCAAACTTATAAAGCCTATGATTAACATTTCTTAAAAAAATGTATAAATGCAAAAAGGAAAAGGGGGCATGGGATAGGGTTTTTCTAAGGGGGGGGGGAATGGGGAAACGGGATGGTATCTGAAGTGTAAATGAAAGATCTAATTAAAAAAAAAAAACAAAAAAAAAGAATATATTTTATGAAAATAATTACATTAAAGCACATTTAAAACATAAAAATGTGGTTTTAAACTGAAGATGATCTCTGAGATAACTTTTTATTGTAGAATTCTAACAAAGGCAATTTTGATCAGAATGCTTAATGCAAAACATCATCATTTTAACCATAAGATTATTTCAGAATTTCTATGTTACAATAAAGGTATTAAGATAAGAATATTTCTTGGTTCTAAAATCACACAGATTACTGTAATTGACTAAGGATTTTTTCTGTCTTTGCATATCTCTTTTTAATTTTTATTTTAATTATTTTTGTAAAAACCAATTTTTTGTTTTGATTTAGATGTATAACTGTATAAGGACTTAAGATCTAAAAACAAATTTTAACAAAAAATAAGTTTCAACTATATGAAGTTTGATTTTCATTTGTGGAATATAACCCTCACATACTCCTGCATGACCTTCACATTCTGAATATCCCCAAGTGTACTAAATGAGATTGTTCTACTTAGTTCTAGAAGGACTGTAGTTAACAAAGATGGCCAGTTCTCACTCCATCACCTCTCATTTTTTTTACTTTTCTTGTATGAGATTGAATATGTACTATGTTTTCATTAGTGTACTTCTCTTCCTTAACTGGGTAACTTAGCAGCTTTTTTAGTTCTTGTTTTATGTAAATATACTGTTTAATATTTATGTTATCATGGAACTTATTTCCTACATCTATAAAGATTAAAAGATTTGCTGTCTTGTAGCAAAATACTTATTCTCCTACATTGGTGATTAGAGTAGAAGAGGAGGTGGAACTGGGAGAGAAAGAGTGAAAGGGGAGGGGAGAAAAAGAGAAAAGGTAAGAGAAAGTGGAGGCTATCAGCCATAGAGAACCACAGATGGATAGAAAGCTCTCCTGGATAGCAACTTCTATCAAAAGGTTAGATAATGGGTAAAAACTCTAATTGTGTGGGCATCTTGTTAATTGAGCATTTCTAAATATATAAATCCTTTAGATACATCATTAGGGGGTTCGAATCCTTCCTTTCTTTTTTTTTTGTATTGCATTTTTTTATTAGATATTTTATTTACACTTCAGATGCCATCCCCTTTCCCCATTCCCCCCACCCCCCTTAGGAAACTCCTATCCCAAGCCCCCTTTTCCTTTTTGCATTTATACATTTTTTAAAAATAATGTTAATCATAGGCTTTATAAGTTTGGAATTGTTCAATCAGAGGTGTAACCCATTGACCAACCTAGGTATAACAACTATCTTTGACTGGTGGAGATACATGAACATCTGCCTCCCTGTCTCCCCCCTCTTTCTCTCTTTCTTCATCTAGCTTCTCCTCTCTTTCTTCTTCTTCTCTTCTTACTCCTTTTCTTCCTCTCAGTACTCCTCCTACCTTAGCTCCTCCTACACATCACCCTTCCTGTTAAAAATGAAACTTTTCTCTCAAAATACAATTAGAACATAATTATGCCAATTTGTACCAGTGAGGTACAAGATAGTCCTAATACCCAGTCCATCCTTTTGTTGACTAACCAGCTCCTCTGTCATTTATTCTAACTAAAACATGTAGTTCTGAACCTGGCTTTAGGATGAATGTCAGCTGACGACCATCCACTCAAGTCTTTTCTCTTAAGGTCAATAGCTATATGTTTTCAACCCCATCAGAAATCCAGAATGACTGAGTTAACTATAATTTTGGGAAGCACAAATCATAGTTTCTAAAACTTAGCCAATTTATAGAGACCTCTGAACACCTGGATACCTGCTCTACTTCAAAGCGTTGGAGCATCTGTTCTTCTGCCTTCTGGCCCAGGATCATCTGACAGACCTTAGTGCTGCAGAATTATTAAGGGCTGATTACTCTGTCTAGGCAGATATAATCAGTCGACTATTCTGCAAGTGTGTCCTTTTCTGGACAGTAGTTTGTCTGTAGAAGGAAAGTGGCAATTCTTGCCTAGTGGCTGTCTCACCACTTTTGTTGAAGATATTTATTGGTCCTTTAAATTGGGAATCTTTACTCTCATCTATACCTATTATCCTTAGGTTTGGTCTCCTCATTGTGTCCTGGATTTCCTGGATGTTTTGTGTTAAGAACTTTTTGCATTTTGTGTTTTCTTTGACAGTTGTGTCAATGTTTTCTATGGTATCTTCTGCACCTGAGATTCTCTCTTCTATCTCTTGTATTCTGTTGGCTTGTGTCTATGACTTCTGATTTGTTTCCTAGATTTTCTATCTCCAGGGTAGTCTCCCTTTGTGATTTCTTTATTGTTTCTACTTCCATTTTTACGTCCTGGCTGGTTTTGTTCAATTCCTTCACTTGTTTGCTTGTGGACTCTTGTAATTCTTTAAGGGATTTTTGTGTTTCCATTTTAAGGGCTTCTACCTGTTTACCTGTGTTCTCCTCAAATTCTTTGAGAGTGTTATTTATATCCTCCTTGAAGTCCTCTATCATCATCATTAGAAGTGATTTTAAATCTGAATCTTGCTTTCCTAGTGATATGGTGAATTTAGGACTTCCTTGTGTGGGAGAACTAGGTTCTAATGATGCCAAGTACCCTGGGTTACTGATTCTTATTTCTTGTGCTTGCCTTTTGCCATCTGTATCTCCTTAGTGCTACCTGTCCTGTCCCTGACTGGAGCCTGTCTTTCCTATTATCTTGGTTATATCAGAATTTGTGGGGTGGGTGTAACTACTGGGGTAAACACTGGGGCCCAAAATCTGCTCAGTGCTCAAGCTCAGACAGGATACTGCCTGAGTTAGAGCACTTGGGATCCCTGCTTCCTCTGGGTTCTTAGAGATTGGGAGCAGAGCTGCCACCCAAGATCTGCTCAGTGCTCTGGCCCAGACCAGAAGGAATCAGTGCTCCTGGCTGGGAGTGACATTCTGGGTCTTTGTGGGTCCCAATTACTCCCTGTTTGGTACAGGCCTTGCCGTCAGCTTACCTAAGATACTTCCTGAGTTAGAGCACCTGGGATCCTCCCTTCCTCTGCGTTCTTGGAGATTGGGGGCAGAACTGCCACCCAAGATCTGCTCAGTGCTCTGGCCCAGACTGAAAGGAAGCTAGTTGAAGAATTTTTTATAGCTTCAGTCTTATTGCTGACTGTGGATTTATAAAAGTGTTTTTCTTGGCTTAATTTTGGAATGCTATATGCATGTCAGATTTCATCCATTTCTTTTAGACTGTTTTTGCGGGGGAAGCAGAAAATAGTTATTTTTCTTTTGTTGAGTTTTCTACCTGGCTCTTCATTTCAGCCTACGTCCTTTTCAGTGTTTCTATCTACTGGTTGAATTCAGTTTTCAAGTCTTGGATTCTGTTCATCATTTCAGTCACTCTTGTACTTGTGTTTTCTTGAGCATCACTCAAACATTTAGTTGCCTTAAGCATTTTCTTCTTAATTTTGTCAAGTTGTTTCTTTGTGTCTTTTTTAAACTTCTTGAGTGATGAAATGTATGTTTATTCTATTAAATTCTGTGTTCTACCATTCACATTGGCAAGCTTTTCTTCAGGGCTGGTAGGATTTAAAGTGAATATACTGGCCTGATTTTTCATATTATTGATATTCTTACAGTGAGATCTAAAAGATCACTTTTTAGTTTTGTGTTTGCTGAGTTGGAGAAGAGAAGGTATTGGGTAGAGATGAGTCTAGAGGCCGGAAAGGCATAGGTGAAATGAAGTCAGGTAGGAAGATAAGACTGGATGCGCTTCTTGTTCCAAGCCAGCAGTGTGAGGTAAGGTTGAATATGATGTGGAAGACTCCTGTGATTTTGGGGGATCAGGAGGGCAGTAAAAGGTAGACCTAAAGGGACCTGAATGTGCTTTCAGGTAGGGTTGATCCTCTTAAAGCCTAGAGCATAACTGTAGTGTGGGCAGGAAAGGTCAGAATAGGCCATGAAGTGTGATCCTAAAGATGCCTAGAGGTTGGGTGCAGCGCAGGTGTGAGTAACCAGACTAGACCAGGACACTGGCTGTGGAATCCAAGCTATATCTGGCAAGTTTTAGAAAAATAATGATCAAGTGATTAGGGATACTCACCAGGATAGACTCCAGAAGATGTGGGAAGCCTTAGTATGCAGTAGGATGGTAGTTAAGGTGTCATTCCTTCAATTTTAGTAGGTAGTTTTGTTGGGTACTATAGACTGGATTGGCAATTGTAATTTTTCAGAATTCTTCTTTATATTTAACTTGACTCTTTTTCTACCTTTTTGTAACCTTTCCTTATTTGTCATTTACAAAATATTAATGATAATATATCATGGGGAGATCTTTTTTTGTCTTTGGTATTCTGTAGGGTTTCTATATATGGACAAGTATTATTTCTTCCTCAAAATTGGAAAACTTTCATGATTTTACTTCAAATAATTGTACTTCTTTGCTATGATATTTTCTTTTCTATGTTCAGTATACAGACAGTCATACACATACACACAGAGATAGAGAGACAGAGAGAGAGAATGTATCTTTTTTGTTGCTTCTGAGTCCTCCAATTTTTTTCATAGTTTTATATATTTATTTTTTAATGTTAATTATATCATATCTACAAAGAGATTTTACCTGAGAAATATGACTCTTTTATCTTTGGGGTTGTTTGTTTGTTTGTTTGGGTTTGTTTGTTTGTTTTTTGTCTATGTGATTCTTAGTTTTAAAAGAGGGACTTTCCAAGGTGTAATATAAAGGAGAAATATAAAGTTGAAATTTGTATTTTACAGTAAGGCATTGGCAGGTTTACTAAATACAACGTCCTTTCTTCCTACAGGTTAGAAACGCCACAACTCACCCTGACTGAACTACAGATTCTTCTCAAACAGATGGGTACTTTGCCCTGTACCATGCATCAGATTGATGGAGTTAAGGTGAAGAGTGGCTGGGGATAATGAAATTATTGTTAACAGGAGATACATGAAGGAAATCTCAAGTAATAAGGGAGTTATAAGAACATGATTGTTCTAAAGAAACCCCCCTCCTCCTGTTTTGTTCTTTATTTTGGGGTTTCATTTGGTTTTGGTGTTGGTGTTGGTTTTGGTCATTTTTTTTTTTTTTTGGTTTTGTTGGGTGTGGTTTTTGTTTGGTTGGTTTTTTGTTTTCTTGGGTTTTTTTGTTTGTTGGTTTTTTGTTTTCTTGGGTTTTTTTGTTTGTTTGGTTTGGTTTGGTTTGGTTTTCGCCTTGTTTATTTTAGTTACATTCATTTACTGAAAGAAGGAATTAAGCTTGAATACAGAGAGTCAGTATTAGGGTTCTCCAAAGTAGTGGAAAAGAGCTCTCTAAAGGAGGTACTGGGGTAGCTTACAAGCTGTGGTGTGAGTAGTCCAATAGTGGTTGTTTCTTGATAGAAAGGCCAAGAACTAGTAGTTAAAGAATCCCTTATAAAATCAGGTTCATTCCTACCATCACAGGAGACAGGAGTTCTCATACTGCCCTTTTGCTTTTAGTCTTATACTATAAGAAGATATTCTCTAAGTAAACATTTTATATTAAGGATACTAGCAAGTATTAAAACTGCTTACACATGGAAGGCTGACTCTTGTTACTAGAAAATGGAACTATCGGAAGTTTCGTTTTTCAGTTTCGAGAGGCTTTTCCCAGTGATAGGATTGTATTAAGTTCATTTCAGAAAATTAAATTTAGATCAGATTATTAAAGAGAACATAGAGTATTCTGACAAAGTATCACATAATTAAAGAGAACATAAGGTATTCTGAAGGGAAAAAGATTGAGAGTGAGGATAAGTTAATAAGAATCTATTAAGAGGAATTATAGATTGATTAATTAGATAGATTATTTGGTTATTTAGATGGCTAAAATCTTTATTTCTACTCTAAAATTTTGCAGGATGTTCTGCAGCAGGTGGAAACATACCAAATTGAGACCCGTGAGGCTCTAACTTCACTGCCTTATAGTTTAGAAATACTTCAGTCCCTGATGGAAAAGGGTCAGCAGCTTCGTGTGGAAGTGCCTGAAGCTCATCAACTTGAAGAGCTATTGGAGCAGGCACAATGGCTAGATCAAGTGAAGCAGGCCCTGGCTCCCTCAGGCCAGAGGCACTCTCTGATGATCATGAAGAAGCTTTTAGTTATGGGAACCAAGGTAGCCTCCAGCCCTTCTGTGAATAAAACTCGAGCAGAGCTACAAGAACTGCTGACTATTGCAGAATGTTGGGAGGAAAAGGCCCATTTCTGCTTGGAAGCTAGGTAAAGAATAACCTCTTCCCATTTGTATTTTCCTTGTGGCCTTTATTGAGACTGCTTCAGAGTATAATTTTCATTAGATATTTTAAGCATCAAGATAGTACCCAAGCATCCTAGGTTAACCTAGTCCTGTATATGTAAAATGCCATACCAATCCTTAAGGTTTCTTTTTTTATTATATTTGATCATATAAGGAGATCTTTCTAACACTCTTTCCCTACATGTCCAACTTTATATTTTTCTCTTTCCCTCTCTTAAAAAAAAACAAAGAAATCAAATTTTCAAACTTAAAATAAGAAAACCAATAAAATGAAAAATAATAAAATAAAACACACACACGCAAAAGTATGAAGTCCATTTTGTGTTAGAGACTACTCCTAAGAAAAAGATCTGCCCAGGACTGTGGCCAGTACATCAAGTGATAATTGAGTGGAAAAAACCAATTTTGTTTCTCCCAGCACATAACAATTACAATTAGCCTTCTGGCTAAGGATGGTAATTTGTGTCAACTTACTCTCTCAGCAGTGGGATTTTGTCTCATTTGAACTTGTATAGGTCACCTGTTTACTGTCAGAACCTCTGAGTTCACATGTATACTAGTCCAGAAGACACTTTTTGGAGCTATTCTCTATCTCTGGCTCTTACAAACAGTCCTCTTCTGGCAAAGATTCCTTAAGCAGAGGGGTTTGATTAAATAATCACATTTTAGGCTGAGTGCTAGATCCAAAAGTTCTTATTCTCTGCAATAGTTCAGTTGTACATCTGCATTAATTCACATCTACTCCAAGAAGCTTCTCTGATGAAAGTTGAACTGTGCTCTGATCTGTAGTTACAGCAGAGTGTCATTGGGAGTCATTTTATTGCTATGTTCCTTTAACAGAATAATAGTAGTCTTGTCCCCACAGTGCCCTAACAAGACACCTTATGCCACCAAGTAGAGCCTGCAGTCCCCAAAATAGGTTATATCTTATTTGAGTTAGTGGCCCAAGGAATCCTATAGTTCCCCATGCCCCAAGTCACATTCTTTAGCCTAAACTATTGCTTACTCTTCATTACCTTGCTTTACATGCTTACAAAGACCAACAGAAAGAAATTCATCTGGTCTCCAACTAGAGGCTTTTTACCCCCTACTGATAGCATCCATGTACTGATGGTATACTTCACTGTAATTGAGGAGAAAGATAATTATCAATATCACCAGGTGCAAACCTGAATGCAAGATATTGGTGCAATAGTGGTGTAGTAAATGTTATAAGAATAACCAACCACTTTTTGCTTGGATTTATAGCCCATTCATGAGATGAGATCCATACATGACATCTTTAAAATAGGACTGAAAGCCATAGGCTTGGGGGAAATCTTTTAGTACTTTAAAGGAAAAACTGTCAATGTATTTCTTTGCTGAGTTTGTTCTCAGATTATCAACATTATTAATTCAGTATATAGGTGACCACTGTGTCCTTACTAAGACTTATAGCATTATTATTCACTTGCTTTATCAAATTTTTTATTGCTTATACTTTTAGCAAGAAACCTATTAACTATAATATTAAATAATATAACATTTATATTATTTAAATATTATATTTAAATATAATACAACTATGTTAATATTTAAATATAATACAACTATATTAAATATTATATTTAAATATAACACAACTATAATATTAAATACAAATTTCTTTTTCTCAAACATTTTTAGCCAAAAGCATTCTCCAGCCACTTTGGAAGTTATAATACGTGAGGCAGAAAATATTCCTGTCTACCTGCCTAACATCCAGTCTCTGAAGGAAGCTCTGACTAAGGCACAGGCTTGGATTGCTGATGTGAATGAAATTCAAGTGAGGATGATGGTTTCTCCTCCTCTCCCTCCTCTTTCCTCCTCTTCTTCTTCCTCTTTTTTCTCCTTCTTCCTCCTCTTTCTTTTAGATTGATTACTTATGCAGTATTCTGCCTGCAAGTATGCCTGCAGGCCAGAAGAGGGCACCAGATATCGGTTTCGAGTCATCATGTGTTGCTGGGAATTGAACTCGGGTCCTTTGGAAGGCCAGCCAGTGCTCTTATCCTCTGAGCCATCTTTCTAGCCCCTAGAGGATCACATTTCTTACTTTGCTACCCAGACCTGCAAGATGAAAAAAGACCATCCTATTTCAGTTTTTTGTAGAGTTGGAGTTGTGGGAGGAATTGAGGATGGAAAGTTAGCTAAGTTAAGATTATTGGGATAAAAAACAAGGAGAGAATGGCTTGGTCCAATGCACAAGAGTTGATCAAAACAAGAGTAAAGAAGCAAGTGATTAGATCAGCCATCACTGTTTTGGTTCTGAGCCAGCAAAAGGAAGAATTTTGTAAGAAAATTAGTTTGCCATTTTTTCTTTTTTCAAAATAAGTCTGTATTTTATCTGCACTGTGATTATAAGGTACTGTATATAACCTTACTCAACAAATGTAAACATAATACTTGACATAATTTAATTGTGCCTACCTCAGAATGGTGATCACTACCCCTGTTTGGATGATTTGGAGGGCCTTGTGGCTGTGGGTCGGGATTTACCTGTGGAGCTAGAGGAACTGAGACAGCTGGAGAATCAGGTACTGACAGCACATTCCTGGAAAGAGAAAGCTTCTAAGACTTTTCTCAAGAAGAATTCTTGCTACACACTGTTAGAGGTGAGATTTGATTACCTTTACCACATAATTTTCTGTGCCTGACCCTGGTTGTTGAGAAAAAGCACATAAGTGAACATGAATTTTTGAGACATCTCAGGGAGATGAAGGGCAGTAATCCCTTTCTTCTATCTGCTAATAGGTTCTCTGCCCATGTGCACATGCTGGTTCAGTCAACACCAAGCGCAGTCGGTGGATTGAAAAGGAGATGGGGTTATACAAATATGACACAGAATTGCTGGGGCTATCTGCACAGGATCTTAGGGATCCAGGGTCTGTGGTAAGCAGCTTGACACAGATGGAGAAAATGTAGCTCATGGTTATCTCCCTAAAAAGAAAGTAGCCTAGAAATGGTATGTTGTATGGGTTGGTTGCCCATAAGCAGACCATTTATACAACAAGCCTATTATTTTAATTTGGGAGAAGGGTAAAAGGGCTAATCCAAAAAGAGGATGCTTAACAGCTTTTCTCTGTCCTGGGTTCAATAGATCATGACCTTTAAGGAAGGGGAAGAGAAAGAAAAAGAAGGTATCTTGCAGTTGCGTCACATCAACTCAGCCAAGCCCAGTCCAATGTCCTCATCGATGAATGCCTCTGCAACCTCCATTTGTATATGTGGGCAGGTCCGTGCAGGAGTGGAAGCTCTTCGATGTGATCTCTGTCACGACTGGTTCCACGGACACTGTGTGACTGTACCCCGACTACTCAGCTCCCTAAGGGCCAGTCATACTTCATCTCAACTGCTAGCTTGGTGGGAATGGGACACCAAATTCCTGTGCCCACTGTGCATGTGATCAAGGCGTCCACGCCTGGAGACCATCTGGTAGGACTACAGAGACTATCTGTAAGGCTGCCTGAGGGTGAAGCCCTACAGTGCCTCACAGAGAGAGCCATTGGTTGGCAAGGCCGTGCCAGACAGGCTCTAGCTTCTGATGATGTGACTGCTTTGTTGAAACAGCTGGCAAAATCTCGCCAACAACTACAGGTTGAATTAAGACATGAGAAGCCCCCTACCTCTCCTTCAGGCCTTGCCTCTGACTGTCTGACAGAGTATAGTGTCAAGGATACCCTTAAGGTAAGCTGTCCAGCCTAGTTTTTACCTTCAAATTTCTATATTTTAGAGTGTTAATACCTTCCTTAAGAATCTGTTTATCAATGTCCTTTGGGTCAGTCCCTCTCCCCTATCCTCTATCATTCTAGATTCCTGATACTCATAGCACTCCATATATCAGTGGTTTTTAGCCTATGGGTCATGACTCCACAGAGGTTGAATATCAGATATCTTGCATATCAGATATTTACATTACAATTTATATCATTAGCAAAATTACATTTATGAGTATCAACGAAACAGTCACAGCATTAGAAAGGTTGAGAACCACTGTCCTATGTGCTCTCTGTGAGAAGTTAACAAAGTTTCATTTACAGTGGATATAAAGAGCCTGATTTTTTTTTCAATTTGATTAAAGTAATCCATTCCTGCTCTTCTTCTCAGGAAGAGGAGGAGTTGGTACTAAATGAAGACAGGCCGAAAAGTTCTGAGAAGATTGCTCCAAAGGAAAGTTCATGTAAAAGAGGTATGTCTAGGTGTTGGTAGGCTAATGAATAAGGTATAACCAGAATGACTTTCTGTGTATTCAGCTCTTTTGTAGTAAGGAGAATTAAACCAAGATCCTATTGTAAAAGAGCTGTCCCCAAATCCTCCAGATGAGGAACTGCTTCCTTCGCTATTATCTCAATTAACTGGTCCTATACTGGAACTGCCTGAAGCCACCCGGGCCCCCCTAGAGGAGCTTATGATGGAAGGAGATCTACTTGAAGTTACCCTAGATGAGAACCACAGTATTTGGCAGCTGCTGCAGGCTGGGCAGAATCCCAATCTAGAGAGGATTCATACACTTCTAGAGGTGAGGAGACGTGTCATGGATATTCCTTGGTATCAGTAAAAACATGAACCACATACACCTTATTTTTGTTTGTCTGTGTATTGTAGCTTGAGAAACCTGAGAACCCAGAGAACTGGTCAGAGGAACAGACACCAGAGAGGCGGCAGCGGCGGAGGCAAAAAGTGGTTATGAATAGAAAGGGTGAGGATTTTGCTCAAAAAGAGCTAGAATCAAAAAGAGCCAGGAGTTCAAGGATTGAGCCTAAGAGAAAAAAGTTTCAAGAGCCAATACATGAGGATAATGTGCTCTTGACACACCATACAGAAAATACAAACATCTTAAAAGAGCACATGAACAGTGTAAAAAGAAAGGATCCAAGCCCTTCATCTTCTTTTCCTTCCTTAACACCTTTGCTACACCTGTCTTATTTTCATCAGCAAAAATTATAATAGTATGTGATTGTTCTTTTTTTCTTCCTTAGTCTTTTTCTGTTCTCCAGCCCTTGTTCTTACCTTCATCATCTCTTTTCTTTGTTGTTCCCTTCCTTTCCTCCATTTTACTCTATTCCTACAGCTTCCTCTGCCCTTAATCCCCTCAGACCACCCAAAAGTATTTATTTCTTATATAGTGCTTGACCACAATATTATTTTATCCTTCCTCTAATAAATTTTTATGCCTTAGTTCCTAAGAACAATGTCCTATATGCGTTTCCCAAAATTTTGTCAGCAATATTCTTGGGACTAGCATAGATAAAGTGATGGCTTTAGTTACCTCTATTCTAATCTGGAGAGGCAAAAACAAAATTTGAGAATGCTAAAGTTTATTACTTTTTATTTTTAAATCCTTCATCATCCTCTATATAATCCCTACATCAAATACTTATTAAAACAAGTGTCTTTCATTTTACATTTTCATTCTATCTATTACCTTTTTCTCTTTGGCTCACATTCTTAAAGAACATTTGTATTTTGTAATTCTTAAGCAAAATACAGTAATGTAAACTAACCATAGTTGTTTATTTTTAATTTTGTTTCTTTTGATGTTGTTGTTATTGGTGTTGTTAAAAATAAAACAGTATGGTTGGAAGTGCATCTGACTTGTACTTCTTGAATTTAGGGAAAGAAAAACCAAGGATGGAAATCATTGTTATTGCGGGAATCAATAAAATTTGTTTCTGGACTTAATACTTACCCGTATCTGGGTTCTTGATTCTCTTTGTTTCTTGATACATGTTGTCTAAGTAATGCCTTCATAGCTGTAATTTCCTAGTAAATGTCAAAATACAATGACTCCTCTTACTTTCTCTTTTATTATATTGTTTTAGTGAACTTATAATGACTTCATTTTTCTTACATAGTTGTTTTTGAATCCTAAATCTTATAACTTCAACAACTTTATTTTTTACCCCCTCAGGACTACTTTTCAGTTTTATTCAACTCATTGGTTGTCATGCTTTATTGTATAAGGTATAAGTAAGTCAACAGCATATAATACTATATACCATCTCCAACACTAACCTTTTTCCTATGCTTACCCATACTAGTCTTATTCACACTTAATCCCTTGTTTTTCTACAATCAGTGTATCACAAAGCTCATTTATTACTAAAAAAATAATTATGGTTCCCTACCCCGGTTTTACCTTTCTTTATATAATAATGGTTCACTAATTTATTCATTTTCAAATAATAAACTTCTTTATATCATTTCACCCAAATTTAATTAGTTAAACCTTCCCATGACCTTTTCCTCTCCTGTATCTCCCTGTCCTCATCTTTGATTAAACCCTTACTATTTTGAGGCTGGAGAGATGACTCAGTGGTTAAGAGCACCGGTTGCTTTTCCAGAGGACCGGTTTCAATTTGCAGCATCCACATAGCAGCTCATAACCATCTGTAACACCAGTTCCAGAGAATCTGATGCCCTCTTACAGGGATACACTCAGGTAAAACACCAATGCATATGAAATAAAAATGAATAATTTTTTTAAAAAACATTCTTCCATTCCCTTTTATAGGATAGTTAGATTAGATAGATAGATAGATAGATAGATAGATAGATAGATAGATAGATATTGTTAATACTCCTATCTATGGTATAGCCTGTTTTTCTTTTTATGGGGCTCTTTATGAGTTTCTACAGTACAGAAAGCTAACCATACAATTTTAAGTATCCAGAGCTAGGATATCCATATGAGTGAAACTATGCAGTATTTGTGTGAGTCTAGCTTCACTCACTCAGTATAGTTTTTTCCAAGTTCTGCTCTTTTCCCTAAAATAAACATGATTTCATTTTAATTTATAACTGAAATGAGTCCCACTGTGTATATATAGTATAATTTCATTATCAGTTCTTCAGCCGGTAGACCTCTAGGCTGATTGGATTTTCTAGCTATTATGATAAGACCTGAAATGAATATAAGTAGGCAATTATCTCTGTAGTAGGATGTGGAAAACAATTACATTCACAGTTTTAACAAAATAAATAAATTCATGTTTATTTTTCAAGAAATTCATTAAAAACAAGGACATTAGGGATTTCGCAGGCAAACATATGGAACTAGAAAACATCATCCTGAGGGAGGTAACCCAGACTCAAAAGGACAGGCATGGTATGTACTCACTGATAAGTGGATACTAGGGACAAAGTAGAGGATAACCACGTTATAATCAACAGTCTCAAAGAAGCCAAATCACAAGGTGGGCCCAAGGGAGGATGTTTGAATCTTTCTCAGAGGGACAAACAAAACAGATACAGGAGGCTGATGGGTAGAGGGAACTTCTTGGGAGAGGAGATGTGGACAGGAGTGGGGCAGGTCAGGGGTAGAACAGATGTAGAGAGAGTAGGGGTGAGAGTAGACACATGCAGTGTGTGTGTGTCTGTGTGTGTGTGTGTGTGTGTGTCTGTGTGTGTGTGTGTCTGTGTATAAGCGGGGAGAGTGTGTAATCTCTAGGTTGTACCAGAGACCAGGGATGGGCGGAGGCCCCAGGGAGTATATGGAGGCAACTAGCTGAATCTCCTGGCAGTGGGGAATTTGGACCTGGAAGTGGCCACTTCCACTGCAGGCAGTGGAGGTATAAGGACAGTAACCCACCCATAGAAACTTGGACCCCAAATTCATCCCAATGACAAGAAGAATAAGGAAAATATGGAACACAAACTTAGGGAAAGGCCAAGGAGTGACTGGCATTTCCACCTGAAATCCATTTCAAGGGCAAGAACCAATCCCTGGGTATTAATGATTCTCTGTTACATTTGCAGATAGGAACCTAGCATCACTGTCCTCTGGAAGTTAATCTCAACAGCTGACTGAAACAGATGTTGAGACCCATAACCAAACATTAGATGGAGTTTGGGGAATCTTGTGAAAAGGTGAGAGAAGGACTGAGGAACCCCTAGAGGACTCCACACGTACTCCACAGGAAGACCAACAAACTCAACGAATGCAGACCTTTGGGGGTTTCCAGTGCCTGAAAAAAAACAATCAAAAAGTGAACATAGGCTGGACCTAGGTTGCCTGCATATGTAGCAAATGAGCACCCAAGGCTTTATGCAGGTCCGAAAACACCTGGAGCAGGGGCTGTCTCTGATGTAGATCCTGTTCCCCTAAATGGTCTGACTTGTCTGGCTTCAACGGGAGAAGATGTGTTTAGTACTACAGGGACTTGATCTGCTTGCGATGGGAGGGTACTCAGGGGAGCACCCAGTGGAGTCTCTTTCCTGGACAAGGAGAAGGGGGAGGGGAATGGACAGAGAATCTCATAAGGAGACACTCCAAGGAGAAGGACAGCTGATATTGATATATAAAGTGAATAAATTAATTTAATAATTATTAAAATAATAAAGGAACACAAGTAGGTTGTGGGTTGCCCTGGTGCTGGTGGTATTTTGATGCTAATACTGCTTCCTCAAGAGATGCTGCCCCAAGGCAGACTGGATGACACACTCAGGTGATTTCATATGAACATTCTCCCTATTTTCACTAGTCAAATAAAGGCCAGTGCCTGTGATTCCTCAGTGGAAGAGAATGTTGGGGCTGGAGGGTTTTTGAGAGGGTGAAGAGAGAAAGGAGGAAAAGGGACTAGGAGACAGAGGAGTCAGAGGAATACTGAGGAAGAAGAGGTGAAAAGAAGATGGAGCAGAACCACATAACCTGGAGAAGCTGAAAGTAGAAGAAATTCCATAGCTGGGGAATAGAGTAGTGTAGCAGTAAATCTGCCCAATTTAGGTGTGCCATTTATAATTATAACTAAGATGTGTGTTCTCTGCATGGGCAGATTGGGATTGGAGATTTATTTACTGCGACAAATTAGTGCCCAATGTATCGAATAGAACTAAATTAACTTGACCTACAAGTCCACTGCCCTGCCCCAATCCCTGATACATGGCTGGGACAGTGGGATTTTTCTACAGAAGATCCATATTTATCACCCTGTATAAAACTCAAGTCCAAGTGAACCAAAGACCTCAACATAAAACCGGATACACTAAATCTAATAGAAGAGAAAGTAGAGAATAGCCTTGGACACATTGGTACAGGAAACAACTTCCTTAACAGAACACCAACAGCTCAGGCACTAAGCTCAACAACTGATAAATGAGACTGAAAACTCATGAAACTGAAAAGCTTCTATAAGGCAAAGGACACCATTGACAGGACAAAACTGCAGCCTACTGCAGGGAACGGATCTTCACCAACCCTACATCTGACAGAGGGGTCATATCTAAAATACATTAAAAAACTCAAGAATTAGACACCAAAACCTCAAATAGCCCATTACAAAATGAGGTATGGAGTTAAACAAAATTCACAGCAGAGGAATCTCAAATGACCAAGAAGCATCTAAAGAATGTTCAAACTCTGTAGTCATCAGAGACATGCAAATCAAAACAGCTCTTGGATTCCATCTTACACACATCAGAATGGCTAACCTCAGAAACTCAGGGAAATGGCACATGAATGGTGAGGATTTAGAGCAAGGGAAACACTCCTCCATTCCTGCTCCAACTGCAAACTGGGAAAATCACTCTAGAAATCAATTTGACTCTTTCTCAGAAAATTAGAAATTCTACCCCAAGTCTCAGCTATACCAGTGCTGGGTACCCAAACAGTACTCGAGCATACCACAACTGTCCACCTGCTCCACTATGTTCATAGCAGTTTTATTCAAAATAGACAGAAACTGGAAATACCTTGGATGCCCTCAAAAAACAATATATTTGTATATGTATATAAATTAATAAAGTGGACAATGTACACAATGGAATACTACTTAGCTATTTAAAGAAAAGGATATATTGAAATTTGCAGGCAAATTATTAGAACTAGAAAATATCTTGGTTGAGGTATCCAAGCCTCAAAAGAACATGCCTGGTATTCTCTACCCATTCCTCCTCCCCTTTTTCCTCACCGTAAAGTACAAGATATCCTTGCTATAATCTACAGATTCAAAGAAGCTAAGTAACAAGAAGGCCTAAGGGAGGATGTTTGAATCTCAGTCAGAAATTGAAATAAAACTGTCATTACAGGTGAAATATTGGTAGGAGGGAACTGGACGAAGGTGGAGAGGGGATGGGTAAGAGAACAGGGAGGGTGATCAGCTGTGGGGAGAGCTGGGAAGAGAGGGCCAGGAGAGTGGATGGAAATTGGAGCAAGGTGGGTGGACTTCTTTAGGATGTACCAGAGACCTGGGATGGGGGAGGCTGCAAGGAGTCTCTGAGGGTGATCCTAGCTGAGAATCCTAGTGGGGGTGGGGAGTGGTTATGGATCCTGAAGAGGCACCTCCTGTAGCTAGGAAAGGACTCCCAGAGGAGGGTTAAGGACACAATCACCTTGGGAATTTAACCACATAACCTTGGGAATTTTACCAGTGCCTGATGAAAAAGATCCTGAAGAGAAGAAAAGGCCCTTGTTCCCTCCCACTTAATACTGTGCTGAACACCCTAGGATATATACAACAGACTCTGAGGAAAACCCAATAAATACAAGTCATTTCTGGGTCAGAAAAGAATTTATTCACTGGCTGACAAAGACACATTATGGGTCACCCAGTATCATTATCAGGGATGGGTCACTCAGTTGTTGTAGTGTCAGAGGGGAGACCCAAGCCCTCTTATAGTCTGCAATGTACATGGTCAGAATTTTAATGATCAGTCCCAATACCTCCACTCCTAAGGGTCAGGAGTGAGTAAGGCACCCCCAGCTGCTGCAGGGAGAATCTTATGTAGGTCTTTCATGACTTTTGTAAGCAAGCAAAGCTTAACTTTTGCTATTCAAGTTTAGTGTAAACACATTGTTCCAAGGTTTTTGTTTTTGTTTCTTTTTGTTTTGTTTTGTTTTACCTCATTGTGGTCTTCCAGTTTGGGAGAGCCTCCTCTTTCAAGTCAAGTCTACCTGGTTCTCAGGAGGTGTTTGTTGTCCCTTGGTTTGAAGAACAGTCTGAACTATAGGAACTTAAATCTCATTTTACCAGAGAAATACAAATACAATTACCAAGACTTTGGAAACAAAACTGCAAGTGGAACAATAAGAAGAATGGGGTCCTGTCATTTTTCACCCATAGTAAAATCAACAGTGAAGTCAGAAATGGTGGAGTCAGCTTCTAATACCATTGTCCTAAGCCAGTACTTGTTTGGATAAATGTCTAGCATAATGTGGAGACCAACGGGAGATGATCTCAGGGTACAAGATGAGAAAGTCAATCCCCAAAGTAGTAAATAAAAGTGATCTAAACCACATACTCCTTGGCTAGCATAGACAAGCAACATTTTGGGAGAAATGGAGGAACAAACAAACATAAAACACCCTTCACAGTAACAAACATATACAAAGAAACACACAAATAGTCGCACACGGACACAGAAAATACACGAGCATTTATAAAGGGCCTCACAACCTATGCGTACATGTTTACTTAGGGTCACTCAGAATTGGAAACTACAAGTGTGCCTGTACAATGAACTGGACAGAGGCAGGTATACGCTTACCCATGAAGCACTGATATGAATATTCAAGTTAAAGGCCAGGCTGTCCAGAAGCCAGTGTAGCAGTGACAGGGGACAAGAATGCTGGACATTAGGTTGTGAGGGTCACAGGCGTGAATTAGGCAACTGGACTGCAGCTAGCCCAAGAAATTCTTGAATCTTGCCAGGTCTCCAAGGGACTATGTTTGTGTCTGGCCAAGAAGGTCCATTAAAAGTGTTTTCCTGGCCAGCAGCGAGCCGGAGCTCTATGGAGGTGGTGGAGGGTACCAGGTGGTGGCTGCAACAGCTACTCCTCTGAGCTGAGAGTTTCAGGCAGGCCCCTGAAACTCTCAGCTCCTTCCTTCCCCTTCCCTCCCCCTTTTTTGTTTTCGTTCCCCTTTCCCCTCCCTTCCCCGTCCCCGTGAGGAGGCAGCTGCGGTGGCAGCTGCTGAGTTCTAGGTGAAGGCTTTTCATTTCTACCATCCCCTCCCCTCCCCACCCCATCCATTAATATTATTCTTTTGAAGATTTTTCGTTGTCAAGCCGCCAAAGTGGAGAGTGCGATTGCAGAAGGGGGTGCTTCTCCTTTCAGTGCTTCTTCTGGCGGAGGAGGAAGTAGGGATGCACCTTAGCACTATCCTGGCAACAGCGAGTTCCTGGGGAAAACTCCAGGGCAAAACGCTCAGAAATGGATTCCTGCACGAAGCACTAGACGAGATGACAACTCCGCAGCAAACAACTCCGCAAATGAAAAAGAACGACATGATGCAATCTTCAGGAAAGTAAGAGACATACTAAATAAGCTTACTCCTGAAAAGTTTGACAAGCTATGCCTTGAGCCCCTCAATGTGGGTGTAGAGTCTAAACTCATCCTTAAAGGGGTCATACTGCTGATTGTGGACAAAGCCCTAGAAGAGCCAAAGTATAGCTCGCTGTATGCTCAGCTATGTCTGCGATTGGCAGAAGATGCACCAAACTTTGATGGCCCAGCAGCAGAGGGTCAACCAGGACAGAAGCAAAAAACAACATTCAGACGCCTCTTGATTTCCAAATTGCAAGATGAATTTGAAAACCGAACCAGAAATGTTGATGTTTATGATAAAAGTGTGAAAATCCCCTCCTCCCTGAGGAGGAGGAACAGAGAGCCATTGCTAAGATCAAGATGTTGGGTAACATCAAATTCATTGGAGAACTTGGCAAGCTTGATCTTATTCATGAATCTATCCTTCATAAGTGCATCAAAACACTTTTGGAAAAGAAGAAGAAAGTCCAACTCAAAGATATGGGAGAGGATTTGGAGTGCCTCTGTCAGATAATGAGAACAGTGGGACCTCGATTAGACCATGAAGGAGCCAAGTCCTTAATGGATCAGTACTTTGCCAGAATGTGTTCCTTAATGTTAAGTAAGGAATTGCCAGCCAGGATTCGTTTCCTACTGCAGAGTACCGTAGAGTTGCAAGAGCACCATTGGGTTCCTCGCAAGGCTTTTCTTGACAATGGACCAAAGACAATCAATCAAATCCGTCAAGATGCGGTAAAAGATCTAGGAGTATTTATTCCTGCTCCTATGGCTCAAGGGAGGAATGACTTCTTCCTGGAGGGACCGTTCATGCCGCCAAGGATGAAAATGGATAGGGACCCACTTGGGGGACTTGCTGATATGTTTGGACAAATGCCAGGTAGTGGAATTGGTACTGGTCCAGGAGTTATCCAGGATAGATTTTCACCCACAATGGGACGTCATCATTCAAATCAGCTCTTCAATGCCATGGGGGACACATCATGCCTCCCACACAATCGCAGTTTGGAGAGATGGGGGGCAAGTTTATGAAAAGCCAGGGGCTAAGCCAGCTCTACCATAACCAGAGTCAGGGACTCTTATCCCAGCTACAAGGACAGTCGAAGGATATGCCACCTCGGTTTTCTAAGAAAGGACAGCTTAATGCAGATGAGATTAGTTTGAGGCCTGCTCAGTCATTTCTAATGAATAAAAATCAGGTGCCAAAACTTCAGCCCCAGATAACTATGATTCCTCCCAGTGCACAGCCACCATGCACTCAAACACCACCTCTGGGACAGACACCTCAACTTGGTCTCAAAACTAATCCACCACTTATCCAAGAAAAGCCTGCCAAGACTAGCAAAAAGCCACCACCAACATAGGAAGAGCTTCTTAAACTGACTGAAGCCGTTGTGACTGAATATCTGAACAGTGGAAATGCCAACGATGCTGTCAGTGGTGTGAGAGAAATGAGAGCTCCAAAACACTTTCTTCCTGAGATGTTAAGCAAAGTGATTATCCTATCACTTGATAGAAATGATGAAGATAAAGAAAAAGCAAGCTCTTTGATCAGTTTACTCAAACAGGAAGGGATAGCCACAAGTGACAACTTCATGCAGGCTTTCCTGAATGTATTGGAGCAGTGCCCCAAACTGGAGGTTGACATCCCCTTGGTGAAATCTTACTGGGCACAGTTTGCAGCTCGTGCTATAATTTCAGAGTTGGTGAGCATTTCAGAACTAGCTCAACCACTGGAGAGTGGCACCCACTTCCCTCTCTTCTTACTTTGTCTCCAACAATTAGCTAAATTACAAAACCGAGAATGGTTAACCGAACTTTTTCAACAAAGCAAGGTCAATATGCAGAAAATGCTGCCAGAAATTGATCAGAATAAGGATTGAATGTTGGAGATTTTTGAAGAAAAGGGACTGAGTTTCTTATTCCCACTCCTTAAATTGGAGAAGGAATTATTGAAGCAAATTAAGCTGGATCCATCCCCTCAAACTATATATAAATGGATTAAAGATAACATCTCTCCCAAACTTCATGTAGATAAAGGATTTGTGAACATCTTAATGACCAGCTTCTTACAGTACATTTCTAGTGAAGTAAGCCCACCCAGCGATGAAACAGATTCTTCCTCTGCTCCTTCCAAAGAACAGTTAGAGCAGGAAAAACAGCTGCTGCTCTCTTTTAAGCCAGTGATGCAGAAATTCCTTCATGATCATGTGGATCTACAGGTCAGTGCCCTGTATGCTCTGCAGGTGCACTGTTACAACAGCAGCTTCCCAAAAGGCATGTTGCTTCGATTTTTCGTTCATTTCTATGACATGGAAATTATTGAAGAGGAAGCTTTCTTAGCTTGGAAGGAAGACATAAATCAAGAGTTTCCAGGAAAAGGCAAGGCTTTGTTCCACGTGAATCAGTGGCTAACCTGGCTAGAAACTGCTGAAGAAGAAGAATCAGAGGAAGAAGCTGACTAAAGAACCAGCCAAAGCCTAAAATTGTGCAAAACATACTGTTGCTATGATGTAACTGCATTTGACCTAACCACTGCGAAAATTCATTCTGCTGTAACGTTTTTCACAGTATTTAAAGCAGAAGCACGTCAATAAGGTTTCCTTCTGCATAAGGTTTTTGTAGTGTGATGTCTTAATCATAGTCTACCATCAAATACTTTAGGAGTATCCTTAATGTTTAGATAGAATATTAGCAGCATGCAATAATTACATCCTAAGTTCCCAAGCAGAGGCAGTCTATTGCAAGGACCTTCTTTGCTGCCAGTTACCATAGGCTGTTTTAAGTTAGAAAACTGAATAGCAATACTGAATACTGTAGAGATGCACTTTGCTCAGTAATACTTGAGTTGTTGCAATATTTGATTATCCATTTGGTTGTTACAGAAAAATTCTTAACTGTAATTGATGGTTGTTGCCGTAATAGTATATTGCCTGTATTTCTACCTCTAGTAATGGGCTTTATGTGCTAGATTTTAAAATCCTTGAGCCTGGGCAAGTGCACAAGTCTTTTTAAAAGAAACATGGTTTACTTGCACAAAACTGATCAGTTTGAGAGATCATTAATGCCCTTGAAGTGGTTTTCGTGGGTGTGAAACAAATGGTGAGAATTTGAATTGGTCCCTCTTATTATAGTATTGAAATTAAGTCTACTTAATTTATCAAGTCATGTTCATGCCCTGATTTTATATACTTGTATCTATCAATAAACATTGTGATACTTGATGTAGTTGTACATGACTTCAAATAGTATCTGCAAAGTTATGGAGAATTGTTCATTTTGTTTTGAGGTATGGATTTATCTCAGTTTAAGAACTTGGGAAAATTTTAATTTCATAGTCTTAATCAGTAGTGATTCAGCCTGTAAAGTAACATCCCTTAATTCAAGCATTAAGTTTTTCACCTTGGAACTGTTCCCTATCAGTCTTGTTCTAATGTGAACTGTCCATTGAATCTGACCTTTAGCATTACAGGCCTTTTGTTAACTCTTTGGCCCTGCTTTCTAAGCACCTTAGGAATAAGCTTGTCTCATCCACCAACCTCTTTGCCAAGGTATCTGCTTAGCTCTTAATCTCCATTTATTCTTCACCACAAAACAAGAAACTGAAAAACAAAACTGCATGGTTTTAGAACCAAGCAAACTTTAAGTCATCCTAAAATTGGCTCCCTCCTCTTGCTTTTTTTTTTTTTTTTTTTTTGCCTTTGCATATTCAGTTACTTCACCTGGAATAGTCAGTGGTCCCCTCACCCTTTAACCTTCAGGTGTGGTATAAACGTCAAAGAACTAGCTTTTTTCTGCTGGGACAATGAGAAGTTTGTGTCAAACTCTGCTGCAAAAGAAAAAAACATTATGCTTTGGCATGGAATTCAGAGAACAGTTGGCCATAGAAATAGACTGGGTGGTCAAGTCCTGTGTCCCTTGTCAAACGTCATTTCTCAGGTGTCCCCAACTCCTCCTGGTGACCAGAGCCTACAATAGGTGGAGTAGGGACAGATAAACCCTTGCTGCCTCCCAGCAGAACCATGTTCTGCTTTGGCGGCTCTTGTTATCAAGATTTGCAGTAGAGTGGAAGAGAAGTGGACAGCCAAGGAGGCCCATCCCACATCTCAGCCTAGCCTGTGGTCCACTACCCATTCAGCCCATGGTAAAAGCAGAGCTCCAAGAGGATAGTGTAGCTGTGTCTTGAATCATTTCTGAGTGAGATGATGAATTTAAGTTTTGTGAGCTTCAATCTTAGAGAACTGCAGTAATTAGAAATTTAAGAGCAATTCAAAATTAGGTTTAGGATCCAAAATGTTCTGGATAAAAGATTGTCTTTGAATCTGAAGCTTGATTGACTGCATGATAATTGAGTTAGGGCTAAAAGAACTAATTGAAACGATCTGTGTATACACCACTCACTAGAAAAACTAGTAATGAATAAATGCTTGGATAGTGAAAAAAAAAAGTGTTTTCCTGCCATGTCTAAAACTCCTTTGCCTAGGCCTGTGTTAAGTTCCCCCAAAGAAACCAGTTTAGAGACACTTTGCTTTAGAGTTCTTCATTTTCTTATGCAAACCAATTAATTTATAACACTGAAACAGTCTTAAGTGCAGATATTAAAGAACCATCTCAACAAGGAGAAAAGTGTATTTGTCAAAGTTCAATATACCTTCATAATAAAGTTCTTCAAGAAACTAAAAAGAGAAAGAACATCTGAACATAATAAAGATATGACAAAGCTGTAGACAACATTATACTAAATGAGAAAAAAATGAGCAACGCTTCCTGTAAAACTATGCAAGTACTATAAAACATTGTTATGTTCTGTATTTCGGAAAAAGAAAATCAATAGCTTTTTTATACACCATTAATACATATGTGAAGGAAGAAGATAGAAAAATGCACACAAAATTTACAACATCTTAAAAGAATGCCTCAGAATAAACCCAGTTAAGGCGGGAAAGAAGAGAAACTCCTAAACTGAAAATGTTAAAGGCACAGAAAAGTTTTGGTAAAAATATTAAAAGATACATCTTACAGGCTAAGGAAATGGCTGTATTATTTAAATAGCTGTATTAGTGAAAGCAGTCTGCATATTAAATGCAACATTCATCAAAATCCCAATTATATTCTTTACAGAAAAAGTTCAAACTAAAGAAATATTAAGACTCCAAACAAATCACACCCTGTCTCAAATTATACTACAGAATCATAGCTCTGAAATATCATTATATCTCAGAGGAAGGGCAGCAGTATAACTCATTAAACTATAAACAAGGTTATGGCTCCATAAAAATTAATACAGAGGTCTATGCCTCAAAATCCACACCTGTAATCACAGTATTGGAAAGGATAAATCAGATCACCCTTGCTATGTAACATGTTAGAGTCCAGCCTGGGCTACATGAGACTCAATATATTTTAATAAAATATATAACATAAAAAAGAAAAGCAGTAAAATTATACAAAAAATAATTGATTAAAACATGAAGTAATTTTAGGTGCTCTCTAATATTGATAGTTAAAAACAGTATCACAAAATCACTAGTGAATCCTTACAAACTGGGGACTGCTGTGATTGTTCCGTAGCTGCACAGTCATCTCCGTACAAGGTTCATAACTGGGATTTAAGTTCTTGTCAGATGTCACTTTTCCAAACTCACTGGCTTCCCCCTTCACTACAACAGTTGCAGGGCATGGCACTTCTTCTTTATCTAGTAGTATCAAAAGGAAATGAAAACAGACTTTTTACATCACAATTTAAAAAAGTCTCATGGTTCTTTACTGTATCACTGATTAGTATTTTAATCTCACCTGGTTGTATGCTATCTTTCTTTCTCAGAGTCTTCTCCTTAGCCATGAGGCCCAAGCCAATCATTTTAGGACCTGCCCCATATATCTGTAGTTTCTTTAGCTCTGGGTTTTTCTCAATGTCCTCTTCTGTAGGTTCTGGCTATTAAAAAAAAAAATTCAAAGGAGACAGTAAATAAAAGGACATAATATTTATAGAGAATGTCTAGAAATATTATTAGCAGAATACCTTAGAAAAGTCAATGCAGCCCCAGATAACCTATCCATCTAGTAGATGAACCTTCACTCATATAATAAGTAGTAAGCACTGACTGCATTTAGTGAGTTTAAAAAAGAACACATAAATCTGAACGGTAAAGTGGAAGGGGATTTACAGGAGTAACTTAGAGGAAATAAGAGTGAAAGGTAGATTTGATGAAAACATATTACATGCATATATAAAATTCCCAAATGCTTCTAATAATATAACAACAACAACAACAACAACAACAATTCCAGCTATTGCTGAAGAGGGCAGTGGTCTTTAAGGGATAGCTCCAAACCCACAGTCACACAGACAGTACTGGTTAAATACAGTGGGTCTCAACATGAGTTGAAAAAGACTTATAGGTACATTTATAGGTAAAATAAGTAGAAAAGAGATTATAGAGAGAAAAGAAGAAAACTGATGTTAGAATGTACTTTACATATGCATGAAACATATAAAGTTCATATTCCCATTTTCTCATGTTGTGAAAAATAGTTAAATATTGTTTACAAGATTGGAGATGAGGAATAAAGAATTGGCTCACTAGTTACAAGCACTCATTGTTTTTGCAAAGGACCAGTGTTCTGTTCATAGCCCTCAAATAATGGCTTACAATTAACTCCAGTTTCAGGGATTCCAGTGACCTCTTCTCACCACTAAGGGCAGGAGACACACATATGGTGCACACACATAGACAGAAAACACTCCTATGCCTAAAATTTTTAAATCTAAAAAAAAACATTTTAATAAATCTACATATTAGAATGCAATAAGTACAAATAAGCTTTTTTACATAAACAGATTAAGCAACAAGACAAAATAACTTTATTCCAAGGAACATATACCATTAAAAACATGATTCTTCCTCTCTGTATTATCAAAGACTTTAAAAAGTAAAACCTGTTAGGTGTCCTCTACACTTAGGCAGCAGGTGGTGTACACTTATATACCTGATGTGCATCTTAGTCTTCGTGTGGGTCCCCTAACAACCGGAGCAGAGACTGTCTCTGACTTTCTTGCCTGGATCTCTTTCCTCTAACTGGGCTGCCTGGTTTGTCCTCAATAAAAGAAGACGTGCCTAGTCCTACTGCAACTTGATATGCCAAGGAGGTTTGATATACATGAGAGGTCTCCCTTATCTGAGGAGAAAGAGAGAGTAGTGGGAGGAGGAGAGGGGAGACAAAGGGACTTGGAGGAGAGGATGGAGGGAAAGCTGTGATCAGATATAAAGTAATTAATAAGAGAAAAAAGAAATCTTAAATACCAATAAAAAGCAAGAATAGGGAGACAGATTTTTGAAAACAAAAAAGACAAATATGATAACATTAATCAATAACTAATGGCCGGGCAGTGGTGGCACACGCCTTTAACCCCAGCACTTGGGAGGCAGAGGCAGGTGGATTTCTGAGTTTGAGGCTAGCCTGGTCTACAGAGTGAGTTCCAGGACAGCCAGGGCTACTCAGAGAAACCCTGTCTCGAAAAACAAAACAAAATAAAAAAAAAAGATTACTTTGCTAATACACATATCTATATGCTATATAGCATATATTAATGTGCTAATATACTACTAACATGTAATTGATATGCCAATATAATTAATAATAACCTAGACGTGTAGATCTTTTAATAAATACTGACCTATTTTTAAAGTACCTTTATTACTTTAGTTCTTTCCACTGGACAATCAGGTGTATATCAGTTTACAATAAGTTTACATTCACTTAAGATGCATACATTTTTACCAATAGGTTATGGCTATGCAATAAGTCCTAGCTAATCCTCCCTGTTCCAACAAAACCACTACTTTTCCCTAGAGAGGCAGACCATTATTAACCACCTTAGTCCCCAAGCCCAGGAAATAGGGGCGCTGACTCTTCTTCAACTTCTTCAAGCTGGTTACGGGCATTGTGATATTAGAAGAGGAGTGGGGGAGGGGGGGAGTAAGTTGATAAGCCTCTGATGCTGTGTCTTCACTGAATCCAGATGGAATTCCAGGACATCAGAGGTTTGGGCAGGTCTGCTCAGTATGCTTGATGAGTAGATACACCAAGGCTGTGTATTCTGCAATATACACTTGTCAGAACAAGTTTTAGTATCAAGAAAAAAAAATTTTTTTCCTAGAGGGCTGACATTTTTTTTTTTTAAAGATATTGGTTCTAACAACTTTTCTTTTTTCCTCCCTTTTTAAAATTGGTTGTAAAATTTACATTTCGAATTTTATCCCCTTATCCCATCCCCCCCACCACCCAGGAACCCCTTGTCCCATACCATACCTCCTTGTGCTCCTATGAGGGTGTGATTTTCCAGTTTCTATGATTGCTATGTCCATTAACATAAACTGCCTCCTAAATTTCTAAATCCTTCCCTTTGTGCTATTAAATCTCCTATTTTTCTTTTTCTTCTTTCTTTTTTCTTTTTTCTCTTTTTTCTCCTTTTTCCCTTTTTTTTATCTCTCTTGTTTTTTAATTGGGTATTATATTTACCTTTCAGATTTTATCCCCTTACCCCACTTCTTCCCACCACCCAGTAACCTCCTATCCCATTCCTCCTCCTCATGCTTCTATGAGGCAGTGCCCGCACCTACTCCCCTCACTTCCCCCTCCCCACCCTCACATTCCTCCCCCCACTCTGTGTTCTTTGTTTATGGGACCAAGAAACTCCTTTCCCACCTGTGCCCAACAAGGCCATCCTCCCCTACATATACCGCTGGAGTCATGGGTCCCTCCCTATGTGTTCCCAGGCTGGTGGTTTAGACCCTGGGGGGCTCTGGTTTTTTGGTATTGTTGCTTTCCTCCTGGGGTCACAAACCCTTTCTGCTCTTTCAGTCTTCTCTCTAAGTTCTCCATTGGGAAACCCTTGATCATATCAGTGGTTAGCTGTGAGCAACTGTATAATTAATATCAAGATGAAGTTATAATTTCTTAAATGGTACAACATTTACTTTGATTTTAAATTTAAGGATTCCATTGGCATGAGCTTCTTATTGATATAAAAGTGAGATGAATATTGATACTCTCATGGGCATTGTGCCTGTATAACACATTTAGGAATACAAGGCTTACACCCAGTCCTTCTTTAACTTTTTTAACTGATTTGGGACGGTTAACCTATGAGTTAAGGGACTATAGCAAATTCATGGCTTGGAGTTTATTGTTAGGGTGTTTTCCATATTTTATTTAGAAATAGCTGAGAGGAGTGAACAGACAACAGTCCAGGTTACCTTACATGGATAGTTGGTTTTCAAAACATCAGAAGTCCACAGAATTGACTTTACAAATATTTATATATTAATGTTCATTTTTATTAGAGACCTGTCTGCTCCTGACAGCTTCCTGTTGTGGATTCTAAGAAGAAATTGAGCACCCTTGGAGTTACTCCAGTTGTGTGGTGACAGCCACTAGGCAAGAATTGCCTCTCTCCATCTACAGACAAATTACTGTCCAGAAAAGGACACACTTGCAGAACAGTCGACTGATTATATCTGCCTAGACAGAGTGATCAGCTCTTAATAATTCTGCATCACTAAGGTCTGTCAGAAGGCTGAAGATTTGATGCTCCGACGGTCGGTAGTATAGGGGCTTTCCAGGTGTTCAGCGTGTTCTCTTTAAATTTATAGGTGTTCTCTATAAATTGGCTAAGTTTTAGAAGCTATGCTTAGTGCTTCCCATAACTTCACTTAACTCAGTCATTCTGGATTTCTGATGGGGTTGAAGACCTATAGTCTCATAGCCAATCCTGGCTATGTACTTTGAGAGAAAAGATCTGAGTGGATGGTTTTCAGCTGACAGTCATTCTAAAGCCAAGAAAAAAATAAAAAAGCCAGGTTCAGAACTAAGTGCTTTAGGTAGGAGAGATAACAGAGGTTCTGGTTAGTCAACAAAATGATGGACTGGGTATTAGGATTATCTTGTACCTCACTGGTACAATTAGGAATAAGTATGCTCTAATTGTATTTTGAGAGAAAAGTTTTATTCTAACAAGAAGGGTGATACGTAGGAGGAGCTAAGGGGGAAGGAGTACCAAAAGGAAAAGACAGAGTAAGGAGAGGAGAAGATGAGGGAGAGGAGAAGTTAGGTGATGAGAGAGAGAGAGAGAGAGAGAGAGAGAGAGAGAGAGAGAGAGAGAGAGAGAGGTCATGGAGGTAGATGTTCATGTGTCTCCACCAGTTAAAGATAGTTGATATATCTAGGTTGGGTATTGGGTTACACTTCTGATTGAGCCTTTGATTAACATTTAAAAAATTGTATAAAAGCAAAAAGGAAAGGGGGCATGGGATAGGGGTTTTCTAGGGAGGGGAAATGGGAAAAGGGGATGGCATCTGAAATGAAAATAAAATATAAAATAAATAAAAATGGAACAATTCAGGCAAAAAAATGCATACATTTTTTTTCCATAAATTACAAAATAAAAATAATCTTGTTTTTTTGTTTCTATAGTAATTATTGAAAGTCAGATGCTCTATACAATAGTATCTAGGTACATCTACCTTAACAGCCTGTTTCTTCAGAATAAAAGTTAAACCTACTATACTTTCATTATAACATCATGGCCAATTCCAAAATTTATGGTAACTACTTATATTAATTCTTTTATATACATACTTTTCTTACATTTTATAATGTTCTTTAGCTCTCCCATGGCTATGGAAATTACCCCAATCAGTCAAAAAACTCCTATGGGCTGGCAAACAACTTGCTAGTGAGATTTTCTTCCAAATAGAAACTAACGCAGCCTGACTTTAACTTATGCATCTCACATTTCTCTTACTTAAGTTCATTTATGGGCTAAATAGCAGAAAACTAGGAACAGATGCTAGCTGTGACAATTTGAATATGCTTAGCTCAGGGAGTGGCCCTGTTAGGAGCTGTGGCCTTGTTGGAGTAGTGTGGGTGTATCACTGTGAGGCTTTTGAAACCCTCCTCTTAGCTATATAAAAGACAGTCTGCTCCTGGCTTCCCTTTGGATGAAAGTTGTAGAACTCTCAGCTCCTTCTCCAGAGTCATGTCAGCCTGGACACTGCCATGCTCTTATCTTGATAATGGACTGAATCTCTAAACCTGTAAGCTAGCCCCAGTTAAATGTTGGCCCTTATAAAAGTTACCTTGGTCATGGTGTCTTTTCACAGCAAGGGAAACCTAAGTAAGACACTGGCATTAACCACTAAAACATTGAGTGTCTCATCTTTACTCTTCCTGCAGGAACCATAAAAATTCCTGTGATGGATCATGCTTCTCATCTGAGAGAGAATTATGAATACTATTAAATTCTCTTCTCAATGACATTCACATCTTCATGTCATTAGGTAACAAGGCAAGAAAGACAGAATAAAGGCATATGAGGAATTAAAATTACCCCACTCACAAGGATATAAATGTAAAAAGAAAGCTCTAACGATTCTATCTAGATTATTATAAATAATAAGTGAATTTAGTCAAGTAACAAGATTTAAAGCAAGAAAACATGAACAATTCCATAGCCATGAAAACAAAAATACCTAGGAATAAACTCACCCAAACAAATAAAAGATTGCTAAAATAAAAATCACAAAGCACTACAGAATTAATATTCTTAAAATATTCACACAATAGAACACTAATGAAAATACCAAAGACATTTTTCAGAAAAGTAGAAAAACAATCCTTCAAAATACACGGAAGCGAAGAAAATCAATAATAATAATCAAGTATTCTTGAGTAGAAAGATAAAATTAAAGATATCAGAATAACATTAAAGAACCACTGTAAGAAAAGTAGTAAAATAAAAAACAGAAAAATCAATGGAAGTTAAGCATTGCAGTAATGTCTATAAGTAAGCCTATGACCTATTGTGGCAGAACAATTTCAAAGTTTTGAAGACAATCCAGATATGTAGATATAGATATAGATATAGATATAGGAACAACCTATGTAAAAAATACATAAATACAAAAGCAACAATAAGCAATGAAACAGGCAGAAGTCCATAAATATGGACATATTATCCACAACAAAATGATTTTCAACAAACTGTCAAAGACAATCTAGTGTGGTCAAAACTGAATATCCATATATTGAAGATTGATGTCAGTTTCTCATCTTGTACAAATATAATCTCAAAGACCAAAGACCGAAATACTATTTGAAATTGAGAAAAATTAAATTGGAAAGTAGTTTAAGCTGCTGCTTTTCTTAAAAAGATCTCAGAAAGCAACATGGGGGAATTTAAGTGTAAATTGACAATGAGAACTAAAGTAAGCTAAAAACCTTCAGTAAAACTATATAACAGGAACAGGGAAACAACAACTTAGAGAATAGGAAAAACACATCTTGTCAGCTATTCATTACAAAGGTTAATATTCACATCAGGGATAGAACTTAAAATCCATTTAGGCAATTGAATTTTAAGTGCACACGGGCGTGTTCGTGCATGTGTGTACACACACACACACACACACAGAAACACACACACACACACACACACACAGAAACACACACACACATTTATATATTAAAAAAACAAGAGCCTAAAGCCACTATTCCAAAATTAACAGCTGACATCTTCAGGGGATAAGTAGTATACAAAATTTCCCAAGACACACAAAAAGTCAACATGGAAAAAGAATTACAGATCACTGTCATGAACACATATGCAAAATATTCAATAAAATCCACAAACCAAATTCCAAAACACATCATGATCAAGATGGCTTTATCACAGAGATGTGGGGATAGTTCAATATATAAAATATCAATATATGTGATCAACCATATAAACAAACTAAAAGAAAAAAAACAAGAATACACACGACCATTTTATTAGATATTTAAAAAAGAAAAACATCCAACACACCTTTAGAATAAAAATATTAGACTGATCAGTAATACAAGACACATACCTAAACATAATTAATGTAATATACAGCAAGCCAATAGCCAACCTCAACTGGAGAAAAATTAAACCAATTCCACCAACATCAGAACACAGGTTGTTCACTCTCTTCTTATCTATTCAATATAATACTTGAAGATCTAGCTAGATCAATAAGACAACTAACTGAGATCAAGGAGATACAAATTGCGTTAAGAAAAGTCAAACATATTTATAGATAATATGATAGTATACATGAGCATCACCAAAACACTTACCAGAAAACTCATACAGCTAATAAACACTATTAGTGAAATGACTGGAGATATATATATATATAATCAGTAGTATATGACTGGAGTCATATATATAATCAGTAGCATTCCTATATACCAATGACAATTACCCTGCAGGAGAGAAAAAAAAACCAACAAAATAAACCCTTCATAACAGCCACAAAGATACAAAGTATATTGGGGTAACTCTTACCAAGCCAAGTGAAATACTTCTATGACCAAAAGGTCGAGAAATTGAAGAAGAGATCAGAAGATGGTAAGGTGTCCCACACTCATGAATCAGTAGAATTAACATAGTGAAAATGGCCATCTCAGCAAAAGCAATCTACATATTCAACCCATTAGCCATCAAAACTCCAGTACAATGCTTTATAGACCTTGCAAGGACAATATTCAACTTCAAATGGGAAAACAAAAAAGCAAGGACAGCTAAAACAACCCTGTAATAAGGACTTCTGGAGGTATCACTATCCTTGATGTCAAGCTCTACCACAGAGATACAGTAATAAAAACCACATGGTAGTGTTATTAAAAAAAAAAAAAGATAGGTTGATCTATGGAATAGAATCAAAGACTCAGAGATACATCTACACACTTACGGACATCTGATTTTTAATAAAGAAGCAGAATTACACAGTAGAAAAAAGAAAGCATCTTCAACAAATGGTGCTGGTCTAAGTGGATATCAGCATGTAGAAGAATGCAAATACATCCATATCTACCATCCTGCACAAAACTCAAGTCCAAGTGATTCAAAGACATAGACATAAAACCAGATACACTAAACCTGATAGAAGAGAAAGTAGGAAATAACCTTGAACACATTGGCACAGGAGAAAATTTCCTGAACAGAACACCAACTCAGGCACTAAAATCAACAAACAATAAATGGGACCTCATGAAGCTAAAACCTTCTGTAAGGCAAAGTATAACATCAATAGGACAATACAGCAGTCTACAGAATGGGAAAAGAGTTTTACTAACTCTACATCTGACAAATAGTGTGACTCCACATTATTTGGCTAATATCCTAGAAAATATATAAAGAACTCAAGAAACTAGACATCAACAAATGAAATAATCCATTTTAAAAACGAGTACAGATCTAAATAGAATTCTCAACCCGGGAACATCAAATGGCTGAGAAACACCTAAAGAGATGTTCAACATCCTTACTTATCTGGGAAATGCAAATCAAAATGATTTTAGGATTCTATCATCCACCTGTCAGAATGGCTGTGATTAAAAAACAAGAGCTAGCTCACGCAAGCAAGAATATGGAGCAAGAAGAACACTCCTCCATTGCTGATAGGAGTGCAAACTTATACACACTGTGGGGAAAAGTATGATGATTTGTCAGAAAATTGGTAATCAACCTACCTCAAAACCCAGCTATATCATTCCTAGGCATGTATCCCAAAGATGTTCCAGCCTACCACAAAGATATCCGTTCATTTATTTATAGCAGCTTTATTCATAATAGCCAGAAATTGGAAACAACCTAGATGTCTCTCAACTAAAGAATGGATAAAGAAAATGTGATACCTTTACACAGTGCAGTTGTTAAAACAAAAACAACTCAGTTGTTGATACAAAAACAAAACAAAGAAACATGAAATTTGCAGGCACATGAATGGAACTAGAAAAAAAATCATCCTGAGTGAGGTAACCCAGACTCAGAAAGACAAACAATGTATGTCATCACTTATAAGTGGACATTATAAGTGTTAAGCAAAAAGATAGGCATGCTACAATCTATAGAGATAGAGAGGCTAAGTAACAAAGAAGACTCAAGAGGCGATACATGGGTCTCTCTGGAAATAGGAAATAGAATAGATTTTGAGGTGGAATGAGGGCAAGTGGGGATGGGAACAAAGGATATGAGGTATGGGTGAGGTGGCATGTAGGGAAAGAATACAGTGAGAGAGGACTGGGATTCAGAGTCATCTGTAAAGTGATGTGGAAACCTGGTACAGTCCCTTTGAGCCCTGCTTAGTTTATTTTGTGGGACTTGTTCTCCTGGTGTCCTTGACCCCTCTGGCTTCTAGAAACCTTCCTCCCCTTCTTCCAGAGGATTCCTGTGTCTGCCCCTAATTTTTCGTAGTGGGTCTCTGCATCTGCTCTCACCAGTTGTTAGATGACAACTAACAACTAATAGAGGATGTGCTCCCAGGCTGGTGGTTTAGACCCAGGGGAGCTCTGGTTGGTTGGTATTGTTGCTCTCCTCGTGGGGTCACAAACCCTTTCTGCTCCTTCAGTGATCTCTCTAACTCCTCCACTGGGAAACCCTTGAACAGATCAGTGGTTAGCTGTGAGCATCTGCCTCTGAATATGTAAGACTCAGGCAGACCTCTCAGGAGACAGCTGTACCAGGTTCCTGTCAGCATACACTTCCTGATATCAACATCAGCATCTACTTTTGGTGACTGCACAATCGCTTCTTTCAGGTTCCCTGCTGATAGTCCAAATGTCACCTTCTATCTAGTCTATGTATGTACACACTAAGAATTGTAAGATACAAGGGCGCCCTGCCAGGAAAAACCCCTTGAGAGCCAGGTGCTTTTATGTACTGCAATGCTTTTAGGAATATTCATGTAAGTTTCCAGGCTGTCCACAAGTGCCAAGCTAGCAGCAGGAGGGGACAAGTATTCTGGCCATTTGGTTACTATGGTCATGGGCAGGAATTAGGCAAGAGGACCTGCAACAGGCCCAGGAAACCATTCAATCCTATGAGGCTGCTAAGGGTATAAATTATCAGGGGCTGACCAGGAGGGTAGATTAAGATGGGTTCCATATATATTTCCCATTGGCTGTTCATGGAATTCCTTGCGAGCCTAGATCTTTTCCCTTGGCCTGGCCTTACCCGTTGCATCTTTCAGAATGTCAATGCAGAAGAGCATGTTTGAGATGGATGTGTATCCCAGAGGGTTCTTTGCTGGGTGTGTTTTGTTCCACCAACCTGTGTTTGTCCACTTTGTTCTGAAGGTCCTTGAAAGAGTTCTTTGTCCTTGAGTCAGGTTGTATGTCTGATCTCCCAGTGACCCTGAGGATCAAGCAGGTCAACATGTGACCTTCAGAGTAGGGACATTCTATCTACTCAGGCTTCAAGCTAGAGGGTAGGTGACCATAGGACCTCTCAGTACCCTTGTCCTGTGTGGTGGCTTTGATGCTGGCAATAGAATAACTACATTTGATTTGGTAAACTGGTGGGATACAGACAGGGCCACTCTCTTAACCCTGACAAAGAGACACATTATTGGAAAGTATTAGAGAAGGCTGGAGGACCAAAAGCTTCCTAGGACCTGGTTCTCTTAAGCCAGTATCATATTCTGTTGGGGTGGTCCTGGGAGGAGAATGCTAAAGGCAAAGCTATCCATGGAATGAATAGACAGCAGGCAAAGAGAAGTCATGGCCACAGTGCACCCTATACACATTACCTTAGGTCTCTGGTAGGAAAGTTAGAAGGGAGTCTCAGGTAGGGAGGTCCTCTGATACCCTCAGTGGGGGGAAGGAGGACTCTGGGTGCTATGATCTGGAGGACTGGCAGTGTGTGGCTGGAGAAAAGAGACAGGACTGGGACTGACATGGCATTCAGTGACTCTACTCCCTCAGCAACTAGTAGCCATGAGGTGTTACCCAAGTGAAGGAAGTAGGAGTGGAGCAGGACTGAACTTGAGGGCACAAACTGGCAAGATGCCAAAACATGCCTTTGCCAAGGGATGGAGTGGCAAAAGCCAAGGGCATTGGCTTGGCAGAATGGACAGTGCCCTTTCTTGAGCTGAGTGAGGAAGCCAGAGAGAGAAAGGCATATCCTCTTCCTAAAAGGCTACCTGCACTCTCTAAGGAAGACACCACACAGAGCATCAGTGCCTTCATTGGGGGAGTGGGATGGGGTGGGGAATCTGGCAATAACAGGATACCAGGCAAAGCACTTGGGGTACTTTGACTCCTGCTTCAGAGTCCTGGAGGACCCACCAATTGCTCCTGCCTCAGGTGGGAAGTCCCAGAATGTTGGTCTTGACAGAAGTCCCTATGCAACCCTCATAGCCAAGGCCCTAGTGTAGTTCTCAATGTTGGAACACGTCCTCACTAGCCACACTGACTTGGGCACAGGATTCAAGTGTAAGGTTTGGGTTTCTGAGAGTGAACCAGAGCCCATCCCCACAGGGTGTGGAAAGCTGCAGATTCTCTGTCAGCACAGTTATGGAACACTCCAAAATCCATCCCATCAGTGCCTTCAAAACCCACCTTTTCACACAAGTATCACTTTTTTTCCTTTTATTGTGTCCAAAAGACAGGAAAACTGCCAGCCATCACTTGGGTGACTGTCACCCCTCCTTTTTTTTTAACGTCGTATTGACAGAGCAGCTTTCAGAGTAGAGATTGATGGGCCTTGTCTGAGCATCATGGGGGCTGCTTTAGGTCTTCCCTCACTGATTCTCAACAAGGCGTGGCGCACTCCTTCCTACTCTCCTTCTTCAAGGCTGGACAAAGACCAAGCAGGCATGCATATGCACAGAATATAAAATGCAAACACACAGTCGAGGGAGGATGGCTGGGCTTTGCTCACAATGCTTCCCTTACCCTTACTTGAGTTGAACTGGCACTCAGATCTCCCTGCCTGAAATGGCCTTGCCTTGGCACTTGCTAAACTCCTGATAGTTTTCCTGCTCCTCCGTATGGACCCAAAGCCTAGAAACCTCTCTGTGTCTTCTTAGGCAAAGCATACCTACACCTCAGGGAACTTTCCAGCGAATGTGGTAGGTTTTTGCAGCAAACTGGGAGAGGCATAGGCTTGGCTGTGGATTTTGAGGATACCCCGTTTTAGTACCTCACAGGAGAGACCCCTTGAAAATGGCTTTTTGCTGACCTGGAGATCTGCATTTTCTGCTCACACACTACTCAATTTACCTACATTGGCTTCTCTGGTAGGCCATCTACCATTTGACCTGGAGATCTGCATTTTCTGCCCACACACCACTCTATTAAGCTACATTGGCTTCTCTGGTACGCCATCTACCATTCATTGAGCTAAGAGATTATTTGCCCACTGACACTCAGTGAAGTTTCTCTGCCAGTGCTAAGATTCCCACCTACAACCTCCTGCACATACTACACATCTTCTAGACAGTATGGTCAAGTCCAGAGCTGTTGTCAGCAGCCCTGCCCACTGTCATATACAAGGCAGCTCATCCACGGTCACACGGGTTCTCCCTCTGGCCCTCTTCTATCTGAGAGAAATATTCAGGAGACCCAGCCTGAGTTCTGCAATGACCTGTGGAGAGATGAGGCAAGTGTCTCTCTAGCTTCTGGGGTCAGTGTTCCTCTGCAGCCTATAAGGACTCAGGACACATTTTTTTTTTTTTAGAGTAGTGAGTCCAGTAGTGTGCGTTCCTTGTCTTTGTCTGAGTGTCTATGTTTGACTACTTTTGGTGTGTGTGTGGGGGGGGGAGTTTGTGGGGGGGGAGCATGAGTGTGTATGTGTGTGTGTCATTGTATATATCTGTAAATAATTGAGTACAGACCCACATTAACAAAGTGCCAGCAACAACTGTAGGTTGTATAAAAACAGTACTAATAAAAAGTAACTTTAATATTACTATGTTCAAAATTTGTATAAATGACTTTTATAATGCATTGATATGACAAATAGAGGAAGAAAAATTTCTTGAAATCTTTGTTGATGTTTATTATGTAGCTTCAAACTCCAAAGCTCAGCCTGTGCATTACTAGTGGATTTTGCTCTTTCATGGTGGAGATAATTATAATGGGCTATTGAGCCAGGACAGGTTATTTCTTTGTTTTTCCATGCTTAGTGGACTAGGATACAAATGGTAGGTTTCATGCTTATCTTTAACCCTCTCCACTACTTTTGCATGGTTGTTTGTTTCTCATGTTAGTCTATTCTAAATATCACATACGCTTCAGGGCGAAAAGAACTCATTAGTATGCTCTTGTTGTATGTTAATACTGGTTGTGAAGGAATAATCAAAGAGTAAGAGATATGTTTTTAAGGAGTGCAAAAATGCAGTCTCTAACATTCACAAACTAGACAGGTTTTGGTTGACAATATGTAGGTTTGTGGGGTGGTTTCAAAGTAGATTAGTTGGGCTGGACTAGGGAGGTCCTGAGGGAGGAGGAATACATATTTTCTTACATATTTTAAATATTAAAATCTTTTTTACAAACACATTTTGAATAGCAGCATTTAGCTCTTACACTATAAGTTTTGACTCCTCTGACTCTCTCTGTCTCTCTCTGTTTCTGTCTTTCTGTCTCTCTCATCTCATCTCATCTCATCTCATCTCATCTCATCTCATCTCATCTCATCTCATCTCATCTCATCTCTGTCTTCTTGTTTATAGTTGTAGTCATAATTCTTCCACTATGTTCAACATTTCAGATCTTGCTTTTCAGTGTTCAACCCTACAGTCACAGGATATCTTAAGTTCTGGAGAAGAGACAAACTTTGGAGCTGGTGACAATTGTCTAGAGAGCATGGAGGGCCATATCAAGCGCCCCATGAATGCATTTATGGTGTGGTCCCGTGGTGAGAGGCGCAAGTTGGCCCAGAAGAATCCCAGCATGCAAAATACAGAGATCAGCAAGAAGCTGGGATACAGGTGGAAAAGCCTTACAGAAGCAGAAAAAAAGGCCTTTTTTCCTTTTTTATGTAGACATGACAATTAAAGGAAAAGAAGCTATTCAAGGAAAGCTATAAGTCAAAGATAAAGAAGCAAGGTTTGTGAAAGACATGCACAGGAATTACTTCAGATTTTACTTTTAATTGATATAAACTCTAAATATTGCTCTTAATTAATTCCTTAGTTTAACTGAGAGGTCCACTAAGAAATAAAAACCTTGGGAATAGGAAAGTTTTGGTTTCCGAGAGCGAAGCAGGTTGGGCTTCTCAAAGGAGCTACCAGCAATGGGCTGTTAATCCCTGATGGCTCTGACTGACAAAGGGAGGAGAATAACCTCATAGCTGAGGCAATTCTTGGGACATGTGGCCAAGGGAAATAACCAGGCAGGAACTGAGTTGCTTACTGGAATTTCCTCAAGGTCACACCAAATATACTAAAAATAATATAGAAGCCAGTCAGACGAAACCAACCATGTAACTTCACCTGAACCCACCAATGAAGTTTTAGATCAAGTAACCTTTGCTGAAATTCCCCTAATTTCCTAGAAAAAGGCTTGCATGCCTTTGTCTGGGGTCAGCATTTTGGTGAATGGTTGGCCCCCGAATGTTGGTAATTTCTGCATAATAAAGGCTCTTTGCCTTTGCATACTATTTGAGTCTGGGGTCTTCCTTCAGCAATTCTTAGACTCTCACATAACATTTAATTTTAACTCACATGTAGTTTTGAGGAGTTTTTTTTTTTAAATGCATTCCCAACTCTATCACTTTTCTTGTTAACAGACATTTACATGATAAATGAAGCAATTGTCTATTTTATTATTATTATTATTATTATTATTATTATTATTATTATTATTATTATTTTAAAACTCCATTGCCTAGGACTGTGTTAAATTTCCAAAAAAAAAACCACCACTTTGACAATAGTTTTCTTTAGAGTTCTTGATTTCCCCAAATCCTTTAAGTAAATAATTATTACTCACAAAACTAGCTGGAGTGTCTGATGGTGGTTTATCTCTAAACTTTACCTCCTGGGTGTGGCTCCCCCCCCTTCTCTCTCTCTGTACACATCCCCCTTTCTCCCAAAATGTTGCTTGTCTATGCTAGCCAGGGAGTAGGTGTTTGGATCACTTTTATTTACTGCTTTAGGGATCAACTTTCTCAACTTGTTCCCTGAGATCTGCTTCTCCTGCTGGTCTTGGGATTTTTCTGCACATTTAAGCAAACAAGAATAGGGTTTAAGACACTGGTATTAGAAGCTGACTCCACCATTTCTGACTTCACTGTTGATTTTGCTATGGGTGAAAAATGACAGAACCTTTATTCTCCTTATTGTTCAGCTTGCAGTTTTGTTTCCAAAGTCTTGGTAATTGTATTTGTATTTCTCTGGTAAAATGAGATTTAAGTTCCTATAGTTCAGACTGTTCTTCAAACCAAGGGACCACAAACACCTCCTGAGAACCAGGTAGACTTGACTTGAAAGAGGAGGCTCTCCCAAACTGGAAGACCACAATGAGGTAAAACAAAACAAAACAAAAAGAAACAAAAACAAAAACCTTGGAACAATGTGTTTACACTAAACTTGAATAGCAAAAGTTAAGCTTTGCTTGCTTACAAAAGTCATGAAAGACCTACATAAGATTCTCCCTGCAGCAGCTGGGGGTGCCTTACTCACTCCTGACCCTTAGGAGTGGAGGTATTGGGACTGATCATTAAAATTCTGACCATGTACATTGCAGACTATAAGAGGGCTTGGATCTCCCCTCTGACACTACAACAACTGAGTGACCCATCCCTGATAATGATACTGGGTGATCAATATGTGTTCCATTATTGGGAATTGTCTTTGTTGGCCAGTCAATAAGTGTCTCACCCAGAAATGGCTTGTGTTTGCTGGCTTTTCCAAGGAGGCTGTTGTGCACATCCTGGGTTGCTCACCTGATAACAGCACCATAGTATTGGGTAGGCTGGAAACAAGTGCCTTTTCTTCTCTTCAGGATCGTTTTCATCAAACACTCATAAAATTCCCAAACTACAGTCCTGACAAGGTCACAGAGATCCTGCAGAACAACACAGACAGCATCATGCATTTGAGGAGGAGTGTCAGGAGACAAAAGCCAAATAATAATGAATCAAAACATTTCAAAACATGGAAAACCAAAACAAAGCAAAGCAAAGACCAAAATGCCTTTAAAGTTCCAAAAGAAAAAAACTTTAAAAAAGCTAAATAGTCAGAAACCAAACTGCCTTCAGAGATCCAAAAGCAAGGCAACAACCCAAAATGTCTAGACTAAAATGTTTTCAAAGCAAACTAGATCCCTTTAAGCCAAATACTTTGAAAGCAGACCCTAAATCTAGCTGTTTAACTGCTAACTGGTATAAACTGTTTAACTTCTTTTATCCAGACAAATCCCATCCATTTTAACTCTTTTTACAGCCTGTTTAACTTTTACCTTCCCTTCCTCATTTTAACCTTTCTTTAAAAATTAAAAAGCTTTTCGGTTTTAAGGCCATGATCTATTTTCTGTTTTTCTTTCTCTTAATGCTGTGACACATAGGTACTTGATTAGTTATTGAAAGAGCAAGCCTCTGTTTTTTCTTATTTTATCATTAGAGAGTAATGGAAGAATGAAAAGCAATTCTTAGTCAGGAACAACAACAGCATTGAAGTTTGTTTTTGCATTTTCACAGAAGCCTATTTGTGAGTTTCTCCATCACAGTATGAAACTGGTTGAGTCTAGGGAAAGGCAAGGCCTGACTTTCACATTTCAAAAATCTTGAGGCCTAGGCAGATCTCCCATTTCCATAAGGCAATGGGAGAAATAAGGTGACAGCAATTTCTTTACTGTCTTTTTATAGCTTGATGTAGATTATTGACACTCTATAAAGGCCTTCCTAAGGTTTTGTCGTTTAAGATCAGGAATTTTATTTACCTATTTTCTTACTTATTTTAAGCCCCTCGGCAGAGTCTTTTGAGCTTGTTGGGGCAGGGGGTGGGGAGTTATGGGGGGCACTCTTTTGATTTACTTATTAGCTAGTAGCCAGATGGTGACTAAGCCTCAGTTTTAAAATTTTCTTATTTAAGAAATGAGAAAATAAGAAAAATATTTAAGTGATTAAACTTTCCCTTCAAGCTCTTGAATTACCAGCAGGCACTGTGTCCATCTTTGCAGCCAAAGTCATTATACAGTAGGGTTTCTAGCTATGGACGGATGAGCCAACCAGGAGTCTAGGTGGAGGAGCTGTTGGAAACCTATTTGCTGCCATAGCAGCAGGTGATGGAGCTACTGGATTGTGTGGTGAAGATGGGGTCCTTTTTAGTAGTGTTCCTTGGGTTCTAGCCAGACAGAATCAAGTGGCCAAAAGTAGGACTTGATTACTCTGAGCTTTGGATGGATATTCATGTGATTTTGGTAACATGTGGGCTCTGAACCATGCTATGATGTATGTTCTGGACATCAGGGTTAGGATACTTTTCCTGGATACCCAGACTATTTGCCTATGGGCAGTAGAAAGCTACAGATTGAGTACTGACAGAAGATGTGGGTTCTTAGAGTCATATACAGCTGGCTGTGAAGAGTTGGATGCTGTATGGTGTGCATAGTCAGACATTTTGCCCAGTAGATGGAGAGTCAGAAGCTCTGATTTCTGAACCGTCTGAAGATGTGGGCTTTTGGAGACTTTCATCAGTTGGTTCTGAATGACTAGTTGCTGTGGTCCTTGTTCAGACAGACACTGTGTGCTTTTGACTGTTGGACTCAGAACTGCCAGGTGCTGTAGGTGTTGGACAGAGAAAAACTCTGTCATGTAGATAGTTCAGAGATTTAGTGTCTGCACAGTTTAATACTGTAACTCTTTATATCAGTATAGGATGGGATCTGGAGACCCCTTAGGATGGAATCACGGGCTGTGGACCCGCTGTAGGAAGTCATTTTTTCGGAAGGCCAGAAGCTATGTGCACTGAACATGCAGCAGCTGGGCTCTGAAGTCAGGTGTAGGCATGAGAAAGTGAGAATGGTGTTTTAGTGACAGATTAACAGTCAGACAATGTTAGCTCTGGGCAGGCAATATTGTGACCCCTGTAAAATCAGATTGTGTGGTCTCTGGCCAGTTGGATAATATGGGCTATGGACTTATGGATGCGATGGATTGGGCCTAAACAGCCAGGCAGTTCATTCTGTAGATAGCCAAATGTTGTAGTCTCTGAGTATTGAGTTGTTGTGTGTTCTATACAGCCAGAAGTATATAACATCATAGTTGTATACTGATCTGTGCACCATGCAAAGCCATGCATTGTGGCTTCTGGATGCTTGGGCGATCCTCGTTACATAGAGTTGGATGCTGTAGGCACTACATGTCAGGGTGCTGAGACTTCTCGGGAGCCAGAAAATGTGTACCTTGCACAGTCAGCTTCAATGGGTTTCTGAGCAATGTTGTGGGAACTGAACAAAAAAAAAAAAAGTGTTCTGTGAACACTTCTTTGCCAGATTTTGTGGACTCTAGACAGGCACATATTGAGGACAAGAATCATCCAGAAGCTGAGGGCTTTGATAGTCCATTCTCTGTGAGGTCTCCTGGTTTCAAAGGGCTGTCTCTTGCCTGTGCTCTTATTGTGTGACAAGACGTCTTCTGGGGACATGCAACACACAGGTTTGCTCACCCCAGGTAGGGAGCTCATGACAGACAAAAGTGCAGCTACCATGAGAGTCCAACTTGGTGAACCAGTGAGTTTTATTGGGGCTACTTATAGGAGCAGAAATGACCAAAGACAGCTGCCATTCACGCCCACCCCCAGTGTGTGTGACAGCTCACCAAGCTGGAAACATAGAGCATTCTGCACAGTCTACAGGTTAGAGAGCATCCCTATCAAGTGACTCTGCTGGTCTAAACCTCTTCCAGGTGGCTGAAAGAGGCACCTTTCTTCTTCTGGGCAGCTGGTCTTGTCTCAAGAGTTTTCTTTGAGTCTCAGCTTCTTTGCACCAGGAAGAGGGGCCTACTGAATCTACTCTGTTCCAGGTGCTTGCCTGGCTATTTTGAATTGTTTTATCTCTCTGCTTAGCTCTCTGCAGGAGCTTCCCTGCAGGTTGGAATTGAGTTGTTTTATCTGTCTGCTTCTCTGCGGGGTGGAATGTTACTCAACTCTTCAGGAAGATCAGGAAGATCAGGAAGATCAGGAAGATCAGTTACTATTGGTTCTGGGCAACGTAGAATTAAAAATTTGTGGTTGTTAGTCATTGAGAGATCTGGACAATGACCGCTTTTTATCCCTGCAAAGTCCTAAGCTGTAGGCTTGTGGGCAGTCAGCCCAGATTGCCTCTGACCATGAGATGATGTGTGACATTTGGAAGCTGGGAGAAATGGAGATCATTCAGTCCTTTGTTTTCCTGGCTATCTGAAGGTATGGTTTACAGAAGACAGTTGTAACATTTGGGCTGTGGGAAGTCAGACTCTTGGGCTCTGAAAACTTGGACAGTAGGCTGTGAGCATATATTAACTATAGATGGCCAAAGGCTGTGAGTAGTCTACTTCCAGAAATCATTGCCCATGCTGAACCATTGAAGATGCATGTTCCCGGAAGCTAGAACCCGTGGACAGTGGGCAGTCACATACTCTGGGACCTAAAACCACACAGGCTGTCTGTAAAGAAAGAAGCTGTTGGCCTGGCATAGTAGGAGAGTGAGGTGGTCTGTATAGTTGGAAGCGATGTGCTATGGGCAGTCAAATGCTGTGGTCTCTCAACAATGACATCTGTGAGAGGTGGAAATTATAAACTAAGACAGTTACTAGTAGAGGATTTAGAAGTGACAGACTCTGTGGGCTCTGTCCACTCATTTTCTGTCATGTCTGGGAAGTTTGAATCCACTGTGTTACACAGTCAGAAGCTATGAGCACTCGGCACTATAGGCACTATAGGCACTGGGAAGTCTAAAGCTGTGGGTACCAGAAACTCTATATCTGGGTCCTCTGCATGGCTAGACATGGATGTGAACTTTGTTTAAATTTACTTTTTATTCATTTTACATCACTGCCCTTCTGCAGATCAACACTTCCCCCAATCTTCCCCCCTTCCCCGTTTCCTTCTCCTCTGAGTGTGTGGGGTTGGGGGTACAGTGTGAATGAACTCTTTTTTTTGGGGGGGGGGTGGTTTCAAGACAGGGTTTCTCTGTGTAGCCCTGGCTGTCCTGGAACTCACTCTGTAGACCAGGCTGGCCTTGAACTCAGAAATCCACCTGCCTCTGCCTCCCAAGTGATGGGATTAAAGGCATGTGCCACCACTGCCCGGCACAGTGTGAACTCTTAATAGTCAATTGTGTGGAGTATTACAAGGGTGATATGAACTTTACGACTGTCTGAAGCTCTAATCTTTCTGTAGTGAGACTTTGGATGCTGTGGTGGTTGCACAACTGGCAGCTGTATGCACTGGACAGCTGGAGTTTGTATGCAGATGATGTGGTGCTGGGCAGTTAGCTTTTGTTTGTTCTGAACAGCTCTCTATGTATAAAATGTTTTTTTTTTTTTTTTTTTTTTTTTTTTTTTGGCAGCCAGGTACTGTCACTACACTTGGCTCTGGACAGTTAAATGCTTTCAGCTCAATTTTGTGTGTTATGGACTTTTGAAATTTTCAGGCTTGGTATTTGAGACAATGTGCCTCTGGATAATGATGGATATGGGCTTTGAAAATCAGGACAAGGATGTGGATTTGGCATGGTTACATGCTATATGGCTTCTGAAAAAGCAAGTAAATGGTCTCTGAAATCGTGACAGTTTGTGCTCTGGCTTTAAAGGTTGAAGTTATGTTTTCTGAACAACAGTCTGATTGTTGGTCCTTGATAGTTTGGAACTAGGGCTCTGATCATTTGGAAGAGTTGGCCTCTGCATAGTTGTAAACTGAAGGATCTGAACAGGTGGGTGCTTACGTACTGGGTGTCTAAAGGTGTGGCTTGTGTTGAAACGTTTTAATCCCTGACCATCAGACGATGTGGGCTCTAGTCAAGTGAAAGCTATTCACTAAGGACAGTTGAAAGTTGTGCGTTCTCAATAGGTGGATGCTATCTAGACTAGCTGGACATGTGGCCATTATGGAATATGGACACCAAGGAGCTATGAGCTATGGACTACTAAATGGCCTGGAAAGAGAGATGTTATATACTGTAAGCAGTGGGGGTCCTGTAGCCTCTGGACACTGTGTCACTGTCTCAGATTGAGACTTGATGCTGTGAGCCCTTAGATGGGTGTTTAATGTAGTCTCTATACCATCCCCATCACTGCACATCGTGGCTTCTGGATGCTCAAAGGGCTCTGAGAACTAGAGTGTCAGATACATGGCATTTGGAGAAACAGGCACAATGGACTCTGATCATCAGAGAGTGTGTATTTTGAACCAGAACAAACTGTGCTGTCTGCAGGTTTGGGCACTGAAGATGCTGACACTTGGAAGTCCTGGGCTACAGACAGACAGAAGTTGAAGATTCCGGGCAGGAAGAAGCTGCCTTCCTGCCTGCTTACCTGCCTCCTGCCATGCTCCACACCATCATGGTGAAGGACTCTAAACCTATGGAACTGTAAGCCCCTCCCCCCCAAAAAAACCTCTCTAGTCTTGTGTTACCTTGGTCATGGGGTACTTCGTGACAATACAAGGGTAACTAAGACATTGAAATTTTGTGTGGCTTCAGATATTTCATATGTGCTAGTAACTATTGCAATAGTCTGGTGCATGATGTCAGAACCTCTGTGAGTTCATATATGCAGCTGCCCTACTGTATCAGCAGGAATACTGTTGACTTGTAGCCATCCACATCGTCTGGCTCTCATATTCTTTGTGCTCCACCCCTACCCTTCCACAATGGATCTCTGAGCCTTGGAAGGAAGGGTGTAGTCTAGAAGTTCCAATATAAATGGCAAGTTTTCCACTAGCTTTGGTGCAACTGGTGACTCTGACAAAAGTACCTAACGGGTTAACACTATGACCCAGGGACTTGAGAGACACTGGTTTGGTGGTTAAGAGTGCTTGGTGTTCTGACACAGGAGCTTAGTATACAATTGCCTGTAGTAACTCCAGCTCCAGAGGACCCAACACTCTCTGCTGGCCTATGCTAGCACTGACATCATATGCCCCACCCACACAAACAGACTTGACTAAAGGTTTTTAAAAGCCCCCTCATACTAAAAAAAAAAAAAACAAAAACAAAAAAACAAAAAAAAACAGTCTTTGTTAGCAATATCTTCTGTCTCTGCCTTGTTAGTCTTCTAAATAAGACTTTTTCTTTCTCCAACAAATGCCCTGGAGTGTTTGCCTTTTCCAGATGACAAGGAATAAATGAACTTAGGCTTGTGATTATACCAGTGACAGCATGTGACAAGACCCCAAAGTATGTCATGTACTTGCAGAGCAAAAAAAACACACAGAGTCAAAAAGCAAACACACTATAAAACCAATCCAACAGAAGCAAACAACTATTCTTTAGATTTTTCAACTGAAATGGCTCAGATCAAACGAATGATTTTTAAAAAGCAAATCTGTGCAATATAACCGTATAACAAAAGCTAGTTATGGATTTTGAGCCCCTGACTAAGGTTTAACAATAAGAGCTAGCTAGACTCAACTGGTGCACACAGCAGTGTTTATCTCGGCACTTTGGGAGGTAAAGGAGGGAAGGAAAGCCTAAGATTAGCCTGAAATATATTATTTCTCTCTCTTTCTCTCTCTCTCTCCTCTCTCTCTCTCTCACTCTCTCTCTCTCCTCTTTCTCTTCTCTGTGTGTGTGATTTGTGTGATTTTAATGTGTTTATATATATATATATACACATACATATAGAATATATACATATATATATATATATATATATATATATATATATATATATCATACATATTGGATAAAACATTTTAAATACCATGAGGACAGAAAGTAGTAGGCAGAGTAGTATTTGGGGTCTTTACAAAATATATCTAGCGCCGGACAGTGGTGGCACATGCCTTTAATCCCAGCACTTGCGAACTTGGGAGGTAGAGGCAGGCGGATTTCTGAGTTCGAGGCCAGCCTGGTCTACAGAGTGAGTTCCAGGACAGCCAAGGCTAACCCAAAGTATATCTATCTATTTCTCAAGGCTTTTTGGATAGTTCCTCCCTATTTTTAGTTTCTAGCCTGTATACCCAGAAGACCTGTGGCCTCATATAATTAGGGCCTAATTACATACAACCAGTTGGGAGGATTGATGAGACCCAATGACCTTGCGTATCTCCTCCCTTTTGAAGGAATAACAACATTTAACAAGTCCAGCTGTGTTTTAAGCAGGCTGTAAGGAGCCGCAATATAATCTGCCACCCCAAGTTGGCGCTAGCCTCGTGTCTTCTCCAGATGTAAACAATTATCTGCGCAGCTGCTAGGCAGAAAGGCCTGCCAAAGTCACTGCCAATCCCGAGGCATAATGTTGGGTGGTGAGCGAACAGCCAATCAGAAGTGAGTACGTCACTCTAGACTGTATTTAAGCCAGACCCCTTCCACAGCTCAGCCCTTCCGCGTTTTTCCACATGTGTGATACAGATTAAAAAGCCTCGTTTTGCAGTAACTACCCGATCTCTGCGTCTCGTGCTTTCTCTCCCACAGATGCAAGGCTCGGGGGTGCGCATTAGAGCAGGCCTCACTAGACTTCTGAAGACAGAATGTATGAAGGCATTGTGCCACATTACCTTATCGAGAGAAGACTGAATCCTTTTCTACACACAGTGTGATGAAGAAAGTTAATATTACCTGTGTTCAAGCTGCAAAACCATTAGGCTTGCAAGCTCTCAGGCGAACCTTGTAAAAAAAAAAAACATAACCCAGTCTTTATGACTTACTTAGCATATAGTTTTAGTTTTGTTTGGTTTGTATCCCAATCACCATTAAATTCGTGTTTACATCGTCTAAAAGAACTTAGCTGTGGGGCCCCATTAAAACTATCATGCTGGAGTAATGACTGAGAGACTTTGAGCAGAAGCCCCCTTTATTCTTTATCTGTTTAAGCATCCTGTTATAACTGTCATGATTAGACACAATGAATCATGCATAGTTTTCCTTTCTGCTGTTTTTAAGACTATAATGTCTACACACACACACACACACACACACACTGTTTGGTTGTTTTTAAACACATAGCAAGGAGAGACAAGAGGGCATATGGAGAGACACTGAAATGAGGAGGAAAAAAGGAAAAACAAACTGGGAATAGAGAGGATATACTGAAGAAGAACTTCCTAAGTTTCTACTTGCCCTCTACACTGCTTCATTACACTCTCCGTCCATAATACAACCCTGTGTCCTGTTGCTTTTATTTTCTTCCTTAAATGCACAGACTGACACACCACATTCTTTAAAGTTTAAAATTTTCCTACATAATTTTCTAATTCAAGTAAGCAGATTTACCTCAAGTGATCACATATCATCCACACACAATTAAAAAGAACAACTATTTTCTTTCTTCTTTTTTTAAATATTAGGTTGCTTTATTTGATAGTTCAAAGCCTCATGAAGATAAATTAATACATACTTTTTTGGTTTTCTTTTATTGGATAATTTATTTACATTTCAAATGTCATCCCCTTTCCCCATTCACCCACCCACCCCCCAATAAGAACCCTATCCAATTCCTCCTCCTCCTTTTTGATTTCATACCATTTTAATTACATGCAAGTATTAAGGTCAGTTCTGGGTTGAGGAAGTAACAATACAATAGATGCAAATAGTCAAGGAACAAGCAGGACCATAAACACAAATAGGCAAAGAACAAGCAGGACCATAAACACAAATAGGCAAAGAACAAGCAAGGCAATAAACAAAGTCCTGTGATCACTCCCTAGATCAGTTTCTAAGGGCTTATCAGGATGACCAAAATATCTGAGCCAACTTCCCTGTCCTAGCCCAAAGTCATTTTCATGTCTGAAGCCTACTTCCTTGTTCTAGCCTAAGCCTTATATTTCTGCCTGAAATTACTTCTTTGTTCTAGGCTAATGTCAGACTCCTGCCTGAAGCCCTTTTCCTTGTCCTTGGCCAATGTCAGACTCTTGCCTGAATCCCATTTCCTTGTCCTTGGACAATGCTGGACAAGCCTTTTACCAGACAGGCTGAGCCTGTACTCCTTTTTTATCACTCTACTGTGAAAGTAAGGATTGATGCCAAGGAGAAAGATGAGCCTTCACAGCTTCCTGGCCCAGTTCACCTCCACCACCTGTCAGAGCAGGGCACAATTCAGAGGAATCCTTTTCTACCAGAGCCAGCACAGAGCGGCCTGTATGAAGGGAGACAAAACTACCCCCTCCATCACAGGACCCCAAAAAGCACTTTTTATTAACATTGCCCAATGCCGTGCTCAGACACCATACCCTAGGATGATGTCTAACATCAACATGTCCAACATGTACCTCCCAGCAAGTCTTCATCTTACTCACTGAGTATAACCAAGATATTGGGGTGGTTCCTCATTTGCCTTTTGTCAAGGGGTCCTGCTGAATGTAAAAATGGTGGCCCTGCAACCAAAAGAAAGTAAGATCAGCCTCAACTCTGTGTCAGAGAGCCTCTAGAAGCATGGGATGGCACTCCCTCTTCCTCGAGGAACTGTCTTCTGTTGCCTGGCAGGAACTCAGGACCACTGGGTATAGACAAGGAAAGATGTCTCGTGACTTGGTGTCTGGCCAGTGGTAGTTGCCCCTTGACATCTACCTTTGTTCAAGGCTAGACAGCCCACAGCCACAGAGCAAAACTGTCACTCGTGAAGAAAGTAGGACCAAGTCCTATAGACAGACAAGGACTTCAGGGACCAGTCCAACTTAAGCATTAACAGGGAACTCTGCTCACTGAACACAGCTAGCCTTTCTGTGCCTAAGGTGAGGACCAGGTCATAACAGTCTGGGAGATAGTGAGAGATTGTGTTGATGGAAAGGGTTTACCTGAGAGTAGCTACTCAAGTTGAAGTCAATGACCTCCATTGCACACCCACATGGATGACAACAAACTCTTCCTCCCTCATCTCCCTGGAGGCTTAAAGACCCCTTGGGTCAGGGAGGGTTATACTGAGAAACTGCTGCTTATGCTGTGGAGTGTAAAGCATAAAGACATAGATAACAGACACACACAGTCACAGAAATGCACAGAAAGACCATTGCATTGCTTCAGGCATTTGTAAGATATCCAAGGCCAGGAAAGATGGCAGAGGAACTCCTCTTTATACCAAGTGCACTGCTCTCACTCATTCAACAGCATAGACCATACACAGTTCCTTCCATTTCCACCGATGCCCTTCCCAATAACTTCTTGCACATTTGCTCTCCCCTGAAGTATGAAAACCACTAAGGATGTTGCTGTGGCCCAGAAATCTGGGATGCCTTGGATCACGAAGCCTATCTGTTTTCCAGGTGGGACCTGTTCCTCTCACCCACATGCCTCTTGAGGCTCTCCTGGACCCTGCTGGCTTGGGCAGGAAATGAGCCTATTTGGGACTGCAGTAGCTCCAGTTCTTCCAAGGGGAATGGTGTTTTGCTGGACCACTCCCAGGCTGTTCCCACAGGCCTTCCTGGACTTGATCTCTGTTCTTCCTGCACTTGGAGGTCCACCTTCACCACCTCCTGGACTTCCACCATCAGCCATAAGGCCTCTTCCCTGGGGCTGCTTCAAATCCCCCAAGTGTTACCACCTGTTTCTGCTGAGGGGCTCCATGCCAAGGGCTTCAGAGGTTACAGCATGGCTGCCTTGAGGAATGGTGGGCAATGCTCAGAATATGACAATCAGTTCAGTGGTCAACTCTGCTGTAAGGCAACCCCCACCCTCACTTCAGGCTTCTGACAGTCTTCCATTGAAATGGATTTCCAGTCTCCTGGCTCTCTTCTACTGTCTGTGAGGCTAGGATGTGCTTAGTTCTCTGAAGGGCACAGGGTCCTTCTGACAGCAGTTCCCTGAGCAGCTGTGAAGTCAGAGGCTTTTCCTAGCAGTATGGATCAGGGCCCTACTCCTCTGCAAGCTCATTCAAGGAAGAGTTGATTTCCTGTAGTTCTGGGTCTGTTTTGAATCCCTGAGCCTAGTGGGCTACCCCAACAGCTAAAAACCCTTCTGCAATTCTGACACAGATGCAGAGTAGCACCCTGCTTTCGCTCAGAATTTGTGAGGACCTCAAACATCTGGCCATCAGATACCCTATGTAAATCCTCTTAATGCACCTTTTGATCAGCACCTCATGTAAACCCTTGGTGGCCTAGCAGGTCTCCAGGATTTCCTGGGCCTGCTGCAGGTCCCCCTGCCTAATTCTGGCCTCTGGCCCTCATACCGGGTGGGCAGCATACTTGTCGTCCCCTTCCTCTGCTTGCTTAGCACTGGGGCAGCCTGGTCTTTTACATGAATATTTATTGAATATTCCTATCTGTATTTCAGCAGATAGAAGCACCTGGCTCTTTCCAACCCACACTTGTATTGTACAGGTCTGAGTGTGTAGTTACAAAGTTTAGGTAGAAGGAGATATATCTACAACAGCAGCAGAGCACCTGAAAGCAGAGATGTTGGGGTGTAATTAATTGTTGGTGATGTTTGTTGTATAATTAGGTGGGAATAGACCCTAAGATGCGTGCATATGTCGATGTACTTTGAGGTTGTCTGTGTGACTGGGTATGCTTTTGAATATTTGCATGTGTGTGTGTGTGTGTAGAACAGAGAAAGGGGAAAAAAGAGAGAGAGGAGAGAGAGAGAGAGAGAGAGAGAGAGAGAGAGAGAGAGAGAGAGAGAGAGACTGAATATATGTGGACTTTCATGTACTAATAATTCCTCAGGCTATGGGTGTTTACAGCAGACATGGACTTCCTTCTCCTAGAGAAGGGTTTTATTTCAATGTGGTACTTGACCTCACCACTTCCATTTTTGTGCTAGAAAAAGGTTCCAGAAATCGTGCTGAAAGGTGCTTCCCAGTGCCTCTTAGAAATGTCCCTTGACTATATCCACCACACAGCGAGGCAGTTAGCAAGGACAGAAGACAGGAGCTTGAAAGGCTATGATACAGGGGATTCTCAGTAGAAACAAGCTAGAGTCAACGTCTAGCTTGCAAAGACACAAGGTCCCTAGCAGTCCTTAGAAAAGTGTGTTGTTCACTGTCTTCACATAGTATATACAGGTGGGAGAAGGGTGCCCATCTTTGCAGCAAGCAGCTTAGGTACAGAAAAGCCTATGAAATCAGGCATAAGAGTGAGAAGGAGTCAGGGAGGGTGGCCACTGGTTTTAGCTCTCATATGCTGTTCGTGGATTTCCCTGGGAAGGCTGGATCATTTCCCTTGGCCCAGCCTTCTCCATTGCATCTGGAGGAGAGAATGTTTCAGACAGGAGTGTCCCTGATACAGGGTTCTTTGGCTGGTGTCTTCTGTTCCCCCTAGCCTGTGTTTGTCCACTTTGCTCTGAAGGTCCTTGAATACAAGGTCCTTGAGGCAGACTTGCCAGAGGCCAGCTGGACTGCCCAGGCCAACAGGAGCTTCACAGTAGGGTAGGGCCCTTTGCCTCAAGACTCAAGCTTTAGTGTGGGTGGTGACGGGCTCCATCAATTCCCCTGTCCTATGCCATGTGTTTTGACACTGGCAATATAGCAAACAAGTTGGTCTTGGTCAACTGGTGGGAGGTGCAAAGGCAAGGGACATAGAGACATGACATAGAGACATGTTACTGGAAAGTCGTTGAGAATGCTAGAGGACCAAAAGTCCCCAAGAACCTGGGTCTATTAAGCCAGGCACTGGCAAGGTGTGGCTGGAGAAATGGACTGGGACTGGAATGCCATTAAGTGACTACTCCTTTAGCATTTGGTAGGTAAGAGCTGTTACCCAGATGAGGGAAGTAGGGGTGGAGCAGGCCTGCAGTTTAGTGTACACTCTTGACAGGATGCCAATTGTGGTTATGGTGGTCTTTGCCTTAGTAGCCTGGTGTGAGGTGGAAAGGGCCCTCTCCTATCCCTGAGAAAGACACTTATTATTGGAAAGTATTCAAGAACTCAGGAGGACCAAAAGCCCCCAAGGACCTGGTTCTCTTAAGCCATGGCATATTCTTTTGGGGTGGTTCTATGAGCAGAATTATAGAAAGCAGAGGCTGTCCATGGAACAGGCAGCAAGCAAGAAGCAGCCATGGCCAAGCCCCAGTGATTCTTATCACCTTAGGTATCTTTAGGCAGTATGGGAGTCCTGAGATACCCCGTAGTGGGAGAAGGACAACTCCAAGTGCTGGGATATGGAGGACTGGCAAGGTATGGCCAGAGAAAAACACAGGACTGGGACTGACATTACATTCAGTGATTTCTACTTCCTTAGCACTTGGTAGGCATGAGCTGTTATCCAGGTGAGGGCAGTGTCCCTAGCCTATCAGCATTCCTTAATGTAAGGTCCCAGTAACCAGAAACCCAATTTACTTGGTACTCCCAAGGCCACAAGCCTCAGGTCCACATACTTTTCCTGCCAGGCAAGAAACAACCTTCACACTGTCTACAATCCAGAGAGGAAACAGACACCAAGGAACAAAACAGCTACCCAACAAAGACAAACTAGCAATCAACAGCAAGGCCAATAATCACTCTAAACCCACATGCTTCAATCCCAGGGTCAGAACCCAGTAACAGCAGGGAAATACCTATCTCCTACAGCCAGGAATCCTACCACAGTAGGCCCCAAATATTTCAAGAGAGATGAAGCATATGAAAAACTGCTTATTTGAAGAAGATATAGCTCCTTAAAGAGTAAATCCAGAGGTATCCAAATGGCTGAGCAGCACTTAAAGAAGTGCTCAGCATCCCTAGTCATCAGGGAAATGCAAATCAAAACAACACTGAGATACCACCTCACACCAGTCAGAATGGCTAAGATCAAAACTCAGGTGATAGTAGATGCTGGCGAGGATGTGGAGAAATAGGAACACTCCTCCATTGTTGGTGGGATTGCAAGCTGACGCAACCACTCTGGAAATCAGTCCGGTGGTTCCTCAGAAAATTGGACATAGTTCTACCTGAAGACCCAGCTATGCCACTCCTGGGCATATACCCAAAAGATGCTCCACCATTATCACAAGGACACGTGCTCCACTATGTTCATAGCAGCCTCATTTGTAACACCCAGAAGCTGGAAACAACCCAGATGTCCCTCAGCTGAAGAATGTATGCAGAAAATGTGTTTCATTGTGGGATCAAACTCTGTGGTGGCAGGGCCCTGGGGCAGGGCACTCCACGCCAGCATGTCCCACATACACAAGAAGGTCCAAGGTTCCAAAGGCTGGAAACTTCGGCGGTGGCAGGCCCCAGAAGACATGTGAACGTCCAAAGGGATTGCAGAAGTTTTATTGCCATGATGTGGTAGTTGGGTCTGGATGTGGGCGCGCCCCCCAGTAAAAGCCAGGGGGAGCTGGCTTAACAGAGAGGAAGAAAAGAGGAGAGGCTGGGAAGGAATAACTTAATTTAGCTACCCCCGTCACTCCCCCCATGCCTCCCACACCCCCCACCCCTTCACTCCCCCACCCCTTCACTCCCCACCCCCACCCCACCACTAAGTTAAGGTAAGTTAGGAATATGGACATCTCGAGGGGGCGGACTGTTAGTCACACCCTCTACCTGTAGCTGTAGATGGTGACTCAAAACCTCTCTGGGAGGAGCTACTGAGCCAAACCTGTCTACACGTTAATGAGGTACAGGTTAATGAGAGATGTGGACCACATGGAGGAGTCTGGAATCCGGGGTGTGGGGAAATACAGGCCATCCCTCACAGGCCATGTCTCTCACAGGCCATGGTCACCTGTTGGGTCTCGGGCTATCTCAAACCCAGTGCTCTACCAGGGAGACCAAATCATCCCTTCATTGGCCCTACACTTCATTTGCACAATCGAATACTACTCAGCTATTAAAAGCAAGGGCAACATGAAATGTGCAGGCAAATGGATGGAACTGGAAAATATCATCCTCAATGAGGTAACCCAGAGCCAAAAGGACATGCTCACAGAACCAAAAGGTATGTACTTACTGATAAGTGGCTAGTAGCCAAAAAATTTCAGAATACTCATGATACAACTCACAGTCTGTAGGAAGCTTAAGAAGAAGGCAGGCCCAACTGTGAATATTTAAAACCCACTAGGATGGGGGAACCAAATAATCACCAGAGGCAGAGGGAGGGAGGGAGGGAGGGACCTAGGTCAGAGAGGGAAGGGGGCCCCCCAATGAGGTATGAGGGGAGACAAAAGAGAAGCCCAGAGGGCCAGAAGAATGAATGAATGGGAATATGAAGCAGCGTGGGGTTGGGGCAGGGGAACCTCTAGAAAGTCCCAGAGAGGCGAGAGGCTTCCAGGACTCAATGTTCATGACAATACCCGAAAGGCCCAATCTCCATCTCCAGTAGGGAGATGGAACTGAAGAGACCACATCCAGCAGATAGACACAGCTACCAGTGGAGACATGGGGCCACCCACCCATCTTCAAAACTTTTGACCCAGAGTTGTTCCTGTCTAAAGGAAATGCAGGGGCAAAAGTGGAGAAGAGACTGAAGGAAGGATAGGACATCCAGTGCCTGGGCCCAACTTGGGATCCATCCCCATGGGCAGGTAGGAAACCTTGACACTATTACTGATGCTCGCAGACAGGAGCCTAGTAACGGTGTCCTCTTGAGAGGCCCTCAGCTGCTGACTGAAACAGATGCAGATACTCACAGCCAGCCACTGGACTGAGGTCAGGGACCCCTATGGAAGAGTTAGGGGAAGGATTAAATGAACTGAAGGGGATTGCAACCCCATAGGAAGACTAACAGTCTCAACTAACCTGGATCCCTCAGAGCTCCCAGAGACTAAGCCACCAACCAAAGAGCATACAGGGGCTGGTTATAGCAGAAGACTACCTTGTCTGGCATCAGTGGGAAAGATGCTGCATGACATAAGTTGCTGCATGACACAGCTGCACCAAGTGAGGGCACCTTCCACCTCTCTGCCAGCCCATCTTAGGTTTATTAACTGAGATACTACACTGAGGCCCAGCATCCAGGGATTTCACTGAGCTTTTCCTATTTCACTGTGCTTAATCCTATAGCTATGATGCCCCAGGGAAGGGGGAGGCTGGTGTTGGTGAGGTGCAGGTAGGTAGGTGGGGGAGCAGCCTCCCAGAAGCAAAGGGGAGGGGCATAGGGTGAAGAACTCTGGGAGGGAGGACCAAGAAGGGGGCAACCTTTGGAAGCTAAATAAATCAAACAATTTGATTGAAAAGAAAAACAAAGCAAAGCAAAGCAAAGCAAAGCAAAGCAAAGCAAAGCAAAGCAAAGCAAAGCAAAGCAAAGCAAAGCAAAGCAAAGCAGCCATGTATGGGAGGATGAGGGGGGAGTCTCAATGTCTGGAAGTTGTAGAAACAAAGAGTGGTATTGGATCATTCATGTACATACAGCATACAGACATGAAATAAACATGAACTTAATTTTGTTTAAAAAAAATCCATGTATAGAACAAGGAGCTAGAAAGAAAGGAGACCAAAAATAAGCGAATAAATGGTCAATGGAATCATAGCCCCCAACTTCCCAAAATTTCAGGAAATGTGTGCACATGCAAATACAGGAGACATTTGTAAGTCAAAATACACATGACCCGAAAAGGTTCTTTTTCTGGTCACACTATATTTAAAACACCCAACAACTTACTCATGGCTAATGAAGTTGTGGATCTTGGAGAGGAACCTACAGCCACCACTTTACTAAACCAGCATAACCCCCAACAACATTTTCGGTATTTTGTCCCTACACCCACATAAGTTTAGTGCTCACCCTCCATCACAGAAAAGCCTCCACAAATGGATAGAGACCGCTGCAAAAAGCTATATCCAATCAAATTGCAGAAAGTTGTGGAGCCCTGTGCCAACAGGTACATTTTGAAATACCATTTCTGTACCTGAGCTCAAAAAACACCACAGAAGAGGGGAAAAGAAGAGTTTAAGAGCCAGAGAATCATTGAGTCTCGCACATGCTGTGAGACTGTGTCTCTCGCAATGTTACAAACTCATCATGTTGAGCACCTAAACATGAGCTGAACAAGGGGAACAACAATAAACACACTAAGGAGGACAAGGAAGATCTTTACATAAACCTAGACAGACAACTACAGGCAACTGAGGAATGTGGAGAATGGAAGAATAGGCCTTCCCATGGAGAAGCACAACAACTGTTTATTCAATACTAAATAAATATGCAGTCTTGAGGACACACATACAGGTTACAGTGGACAGAGGGAACAGTTTGTATTTATGTATGTATAAATATATATGTATATACATATACATGTATGTACATAACAACAAGTAGCAAAAGAAAGGCGGTGAATTTCGAAGAGCAAGGACGAGTGTATCGGAGGGTTTAGAGGGAGAAAGGGAAAGGACTAAGGAAATGGTATAATTGTCTCACAGAGCAGTAACTCTTTAAAAAGCTAGGTGGTGAGGAGGATTCTGAGGAAAGGGAAAACACGATTAAAATGTATCGTAAGGGAAGATTTTTTATAAGAGAAAAAAGGAAAATATTTGGAACTGCAGAGACTACTGGATGAAAAGAGTACTGAAAGATGCCAGAGAAAGCAACAACTTACTTACACAAGCGTTTTCTTGAGAATTACTTTAGATCCCCAAGACTATATATACTCTGAATACCTTGCCAAACATTCCACCAGTTTTATTTCCACCACGAGACAAAGCAACATCCAACCACATAACTACACTGAGCAGAGCTGTCTTTTTAAATCAATTTAACTCTGGATAACACCTTCCAAGGTATATGTGTAAACAACCACCATTTATGAACAGGAGGTCAGAATTGCAGAAAATAAAGGAATGCAAATATCCAGATGAGGAAGCAAGGTACTTGAAATCACAACATCTCAGGAGTGAACACCTTTCACAAACTGGGAAACCTTCAGAGAGTTCAACTCAATAACCCCAAAGTCACAAGGACAGTAAGAAGCACACAGTTCTCAGTTAAGCAGAAAAAAGGCACATGCATGTAAGGGTGGGAAGCCAGTTGACAAGAGACAGCACCTGTGGCCTAATAATGATTGTAAGCGAAAGAGCTGTCCAAAGCAAAGGAGGCAGGTTCCATGAAAGCCTAGGCAAAGCCAACATATTCAATAATAACACATAAGGCCCTTATTTCTAATAACAACCTTTTATCCCCTTAGATGAGCAACTGGTGGCGGCGGGGGTGGGCGGGGGGGGGAATCAAACCAAAACAACACCCACCCACCCACCCACCCACCAACACACCAGGAGCTAAGACAAAGGTAAGACACAGACCAGCCAGGACTAGAGTCTCTGCTTCACCTGAACATCACTAGGACTGGTATGTGGCCACAGAAAAGAAAGGGTATTTGTTAGTATTCTGTCTAAACTCCATGGCCACAGTTACCTGGCAACAGCCAGGTATCCTCGTCCCCACAGTTACCTGGCAACAAGCCAGGTAGGCCTGGCCCACTATAAAAAAGGGGCTGCTTGCCCCCTGCTCTCTCCTAATCTCTTGCCTCTAGCTTCTCTTTGTCCCCTCCCTCTCCCCACTTCCCTGTCCCTCTCTCTCCAACGTGGTCATGGCCAGCCTCTACTTCTCTCCCCCCTGCCCGCCTTTGCCCCATCTCCTGAATAAACCCTCCCCCCCCCCGGGACCCTTTGGTCGGGTGTGGTCTGTCCTAAGCTGTGTGCGGACACCTAACAGTATTAATGTTAGGAAAGGGCTGACCGACTGCCTCATGATGGCCTTGCTGCCACAGGCTTCATTTCTTCCTAAGCAGAAATAGCAAGAGGAATGAAAACAGCTAAAGTTTAATCTCCAAAGTTTAATCTCCAGTATTGTATTTGAATACTGGATAATGTCCATGCTGCTTCTGTACAGCTGAACTCTTATCACCTTTTAAGGACTGCAGTTTAGGATAAGGAGTCCACTTCTTCCTAGGGACAACAGCACAGCCGCCCTTGAAAGGAGAGGGTGACACACTACTTACAGGATGAAAATTTATTGTTATGAATTTCAGTTCTTAACAATGTAGGAACAGCACTAAACATAGGTCTTAGGAACAAGGAAGTGTGAACGAAGGTTTTATCATACCTAGAAAGGTTTTGATATATACTGACAGAACTGAAAGAATGGAGACAGTAAGAGATCAGCGGATGATGTATCGTACATAGGGAACCTCGACGTCATCTCCACTCTCACTGTTGCAGCACAGCTCAAACACAAGGGACTTCACGTGATGGCCCAGTTTTCGATTTGACACACAGCTCACGATCTCTGTCATCCTGAAGTCAAGGAACATGAGACTTAAGAAGGAAGTAAACAAACGTAGGAGGAAAGGTTAGGTAGCAGAGTACAGAAATGAGAATGGGGAACTATGAGTAGCACACTGGGTTGTTGAGAATCCCACCCATTCAAGGCTTCCACTGCCACCAGCCCAGAGGCTAACTCACGGCTGATCCAACCGTTCCTTGAGCTTGGTGGCCGGCATAAAGAAGGAATAAAGCATGGACACACCCTGGGACAGCATGGTGATTTCCAGCTTGTGCTCGGTCTGCAGAGGTGAGAAGAGATAGGAGTGGTGACTGTGAGATGGACAGTGCTAAATCAAATGTACAGGTCTCCACAAAGAGGGAGTTCACAGAGGAAGGAGCCTTACCTTAAAGTAGTCTAGAAACTGCTGGAGAGTCATCTCCTCACCGCTAGGTTGTAGTCCCTGCACATCAAAGCGATCCCACAATGTCCACTTCTGATCATAGTACTAGAGGGCAAAGATAAGTGCTAAGAGGGGGGCTACCCCAAATGTTCTTAACATATTACAACTGCACTAACCACAGCTCTGTTGTCAAAAAACGCACTTGTGGCATTACCAAACCATGATTAGGCAGCTTGATTCTTTGTAAGGAAAAGGATACGCACCACTAAGAAGACCCTGCCTTCTCCTTCCCTCACTCAACATCCCCCTTAGCTCTCCATGAAAAGTTTTGTCGGCACCTTTCCTGTTCTTTTTCTGCTTTGTTGAGACAGGATCTCACACTCTAGCAAGACCTGGCCCAAACTTCAATTATGCTGTCCATGTGATTGATGAATGAGTATATCTCAGTGACATAAAACCTCATCTGCTCTGAAGCCCACTGCACCCCCCCCTCCCACCCCAACCCCCACACAAACACACAGTACTGATGTACTCTGCTTCCCTCAATGGTAACATCAACATTTCCTATGCTTGTAGGTCCCATACCTGTTGATATGCTGGAGCCAGAGGTGCAGACAAGCTAAAGAAAGGCAGAGCCAGGTTGATAAAACTGTTTTTATAAGACTCCAGTTGTTGGTGGCCCTGAACCACCTTGTACAGCTCAAGACACACAAGGCCAGCTACAGCTGATGTGGTGGTTGCAATGGCTGGGATGATCTTGCCTGCAATCAGTTTGCTCTGTAAGACAGACAGTGAGCACCAGAGATTACTGTTTAGGAGGAAGTAGGGGTGTACGGAAGGCCCAAATGAAGAAAAATCAGCTTGGGCAAGGGTCAGTGGTACATCACAGACTCCTGTTACCTTATGCCGGTCTGCAGGGGAAATGCCATAGTTTTCGGCCCGGAGGTTGGATGCTGCCACAATGAAATCCATGTGAAAGTTGCTGTCATCATCCTGGGTTTTCGTTTTGGTTTTGGTTTTTTTTTTTGAGTAGAGAATTGAGAGAGTGAATGTTTACTCACCAGGATACCACTGTTTTCCCCAACTATGTGCTGTTTACTCTGATGACCACATGAAGTAAATGGATACTACAGTACTAGTGTTTTCAACTTTGTTGTTGTTGTTGTTGAAGTCAAATACAATTATGGCAGTTCTCTGTAACCTTCCATCCTTCAAATCCCTCCTGGCTACTCTGATCGCTGCTTTCTCTTCAAAAAACCATGGCTCCGTCTTGCTTATATTTTAATACAGCACCTAAATAGAACCTACTCAGTCTGTGAGCGCTACCTGTACTCCATGATTTCAGAGATGACAACCTGGTAATGAATAAACCAAATAAAGGGCAGACCTATTAGAATTACACCTGACTTCCAGGAAGACCTTAAAAGCCTGGAGAGATGATGTTCTACAGACTCTAAGAGAGCACAGATGCCAGCCCAAATACCATACCCAGCAAAACTCTCAATTACCGTATTGGAGAAATTAGGACATTCCATGATGATAAAAACAAAACAAAACAAAACAAAAAAACCAAAACCAAAATGAAACAAAACAAAACAAAAAAAAAGTAGTATCTGTCTACAAACTCAGACGTTAAAAAAAAAAAAAGAAAAGAAAAGAAAAAAAAAGAGGTGCTAGAAAGAAAACTTCAACCCAAGGGGGTTAGTTACACCAAAGAAAATACAGGGGCTGTATAATCCCGGACTAGCCCATCCAAAGAAGGGAAGGACATGGGTGAACAGACGGAGACACATCCCTCCACGCCCCCTCACCCCACCCTCAGACATACTTACCTCACTACCACCAACAAAGTAGCATGAACCAACAATCACCAGCCCTTCATATCTATCAAAACCAACAGTCTCAAACCCTCAAATAAAAGACAAAACACTAACAGCATGTATGGGAAAACAGTATCTATCTTTTGGCTTCCTGTAAGAAGAAGTACAGTTCAACATCAAGGACAAGGTGGTGTAGTTTGAGGAGTGTTGGTAGTAGCTCTTCTTTGAAAGTCTGGTAGAATTCTGCACTAAAACTATCTTGACCTGGGTTACTTTGAATGTGAGGTTTTTAATGACTGCATCTATTTCCTTAGGGGTTATGGCACTGTTTAGATAATTTCCCTGATCTTGTTTTAACTTTGAATTTAACTTTGATACATGGTGGTGTCTGTCCAGAATATCATCTATTTCATTTAAATTTTCCAGTTTTGTCAAGTATAGCCTTTTGTAGTAAGACCTCATTTTTTTCGACTCATTTTCTGTTGTTTTGTCTCCCCTTTCATTTCTGATTTTGTTAATTTGCATACCATCTCTGTGTCCTTTGGTTAGATTGGTTAAAGGTATATCCATCTTGTTTTTCTGTGGGACAGAAACTGAAGGAGGGAACTTTTGGAGACCATTCCACCTGGGTATCCATCCCATGTGCAGTCACCAAAGGTAGACACTGATATGGATGTCAGGAAGTGCATGCTGCCAGGAGCCTGATACAGCTGTCTCCTTAGAGTTCTGCCAGAGTCTGACATATTCAGAGGCAGATCTCACAGCTAACCATTGAACTGATCAAGGGGTTCCCAATGGAAGAGTGAGAGAGAAGACTAAAGGAGCTGAAATGGTTTCTGGCCCCATGAGGAAAGCAACAATACCAACCAACCAGAGCTCCCAGTGTCTAAACCACTAGCCTGGGAGCACATAGGGAGGGACCCATGACTGCAGCTGTATATGTAGGGGAGGATGCCCTTTTCAGGCATAGGTGAGAGAGGAGATCCTTGGTACCATAAAGGCTAGCTGCCAAGTGTGGGGGAATTCCAGGGTGGGGCAGTGGGAGTGTGTGTGCGGGGGGGGGGATAGGGGGGACACATTCTCATAGAAGCAGGAGGAAAGGGGATTTGATAGGAGGTTCCTGCGTGGGGGGGTATGGGGTAAGGGGATAAAATCTGAAATGTAAATATAATATCCAATAAAAAAAATTTTAAAAAGAAGATGGATAGGGAGTTTCTAGGGAGAGTGATGACATCTGAAATATAAATAAATAAAATATCTAATAAAAAAAATCTCACAAACCTAATCCAAAAACACATCAAAACAATCAACCTTTATGATCAAGTAGGCTTTATCTCAGGATTGAAGGGATGGCTCAATATTCAGAAATTCATCAATGTAATCCACTATATAAATAAACTCAAAGGAAAAAAAACACATGATCATCTCATTAGATGCTGAGAAAGCATTTGACAAAATTCAGCATCCCTTCATGTTAAAAGTCTTGGAAAGATTAGGAATTCAAGGCCCATACCTATACATAGTAAAAGCAATATACAGTAAGCCAGTTGCCAACATCAGACTAAATGGAGAGAAACTTGAAGCAATCCCACTAAGATCAGGGACTAGGCAAGGCTGCCCACTCTCACCTTACCTATTCAATATAGTACTGGAAGTCCTAGCTTGAGCAATTAGACAACAAAAGGAAGTTAAAGAGATACATATAGGAAAGGAAGAAGTCAAAATTTCACTATTTGCAGATGATATGATAGTATACTTAAGTGAACCTAAAACTTCCACCAGAGAACTCCTAAACCTGATAAACAACTTTAGCAACGTGGCTGGATATAAAATCAACTCAAACAAATCAGTAACCTTCCTCTACCTAAAGGATAAACAGGCAGAGAAAAAAATTAGTGAAACAACACCCTTCACAATAGTCATAAATAATATAAAATACTTTGGTGTGACTCAAAGCAAGCAAGTGAAAGATCTGTATGACAAGAACTTCAAGTCTCTGAAGAAAGAAACCAAAGAAGATCTCAGAAGATGGAAAGATCTCCCATGCTCTTGTATTAGCAGGATTAACTTAGTAAAAATGGCCGTCTTTCCAAAAGAAACCAACAGGTTCAATGCAATCCTCATCAAAATTCCAACTCAATTCTTAACAGAGTAAGAAAGAGCAATTCTCAAATTCATTTGGAATAACAAAAAAACCAGGATATCGAGAACTCTTCTCAACAATAAAAGAATATCTGGAGGAATCACCATCCCTGACCTCAAACTGTACTACAGAGCAGTAGTGATAAAAAAAACTGCATGGTATTGGTACAGAGACAGACAGGATGATCAACGGAATAGAATTGAAGATCCAGAAATGAACCCACACACCTATGATCACTTGATTTTTGACAAAGGAGCTAAAACCATTCAGTGAGAAAAAGGACAGCATTTTCAACAAATGGTGCTGGATCAACACATGGTCAACATGTAGAAGAATGCAAATTAATCCATTCTTATCCCCTTGTACAAAACTAATGGCCAAGTGGATCAAGGCCCTCGACATAAAACCAGATACACTGAAACTAGTAGAAGACAAAGTGGGTAAGATCCTTAAATATATGGGCACAGGGGGAAAGTTCCTGAACAGAACACCAATGGCTTATGCTCTAAGATCAAGAATTGACAAATGAGACCTCATTAAATTGCAAAGCCTCTGTAAGGCAAAGGACACTGTCAATAGGACAAAACTGCAACCAACAGATTGGGAAAAGATCTTTACCAATCCTACATCTGATAGAGGGATTATATCTAATGTATACAAAGAACTCAAGAAATTAGACTCCAGACAACAAAATAACCACATTGAAAGATGGGATACAGATCTTAACAAAGAATTTTGAACTGAAGAATATCAAATGGCTGAGAAGCACTTAAAGAAATGTTCAAAATCATTAGTCATCAGGAAAATGCAAATCAAAACAACCCTGAGATTCCCCCTGACACCAGTCAGAATAGCTAAGACCAAAAACTCAGGTGACCAGCAGATGCTGGTGAGGATGTGGAGAAAGAGGAACACTCCTTCATTGTTGGTGGGATTGCAAGCTGGTGCAACCACTCTGGAAATCAGTCTGGCGGTTCCTCAGAAAACTGGACATAGCACTACCTGAGGATCCACCTATAGCACGCCTGGGCATATACCCAGAAGATGCTCCAACATATAACATATGCTCCACTATGTTCATACCAGCTTTATTTATAATAGCCAGAAGCTGGAAAGAACCTAGATGTCCTTCAACAGAGGAATGGATACAGAAAATGTGGTACATCTACACAATGGAGTATTACTCAGGCATTAAAAACAATGAATTAGAGAAATTCTTAGGCAAATGGATGGAACTGGAAAATATCCTGAGTGAGGTAACACAATCACAAAAGAACACACATGGTATTTACTCACTGATTATTGGATATTAGCCCAAAATCTTGAACTAGCCAAGATTCAACTCACAGACCATATGAAGCTCATGAAGAAGGAAGACCAAGTGTTGGTGCTTTGGTCCTTCTTAGAAGGAGTAACAAAATATTCATGAGAGCAAATATGGAGATTAAGTGTGGGACAGAACATTTATGCCCCAAACACAAGGGCGCCACATATGTAAAAGAAATATTGCTAAAGCTTACATTGCACATTGAACCCCACACATTAATAGTGGGAGACTTCAATGCCCCACTCTCACCAATCCACAGGTCATCCAGACAAAAACAGAAAAATAATGAAACAGAGGGTATGAACAAAATGGACCTAATACTTACAATAGAACATTTCACCCGAACCGAAAACAATATACCATCTTCTCAGCACTTCATGGATCCCTCTCCAAAAGTGACCATATAACTGGTCACAAAGTAAGCTTTAACAGATAAAAGAAAATAGAGAGCACCTCATATCTTAACAGACAACCATGGATTAAAGCTGAATTTCAGCTTTTATTTCAGCCTTAATCACAAGGTTATACACTCAGGAAACTGAACAACTCTGTACTCAATGATCTCTCAGTCAAGGAAGAAGGAAAGAAACTAACATGCATACCCGCGTTGTCCGAACCTGAGTTGCAGCTGGTGGCGGCACATCTGTAGCTTCCCTGACTTTCCCACCCCAGGTATGCTGTTCAGGGATATCTCGCTCCTCTTGAAAGACTAGGACTCCTTACAAGCTTCCATCTGCCTCCTTGCCAGCCACCTGAAGTCCACGCTCGGCGCCAAGATCACAGGCTTTGCTAGACTCCATGGGCTTCATGTTGGGCCTTCCCTAGCTCAGGAGCTGGGCGTGGGATGTGTGCTCAGACCCAGAGCTCGGGAATCTGCCGAGCCCCACTGTTTGAGCCTACAATGGTCTGGATTATGGGAAGGCTGAGCTGGAAATCCAGAAAGATGCCTTAGAACCTAAGCAGAAAGTGGTCGTTGTGAATGATCTCCTGGCCACTGGAGGAACCATGTGTGCTGCCTGTGAGCTGCTGAACCAGCTACGGGCTGAGCTGGTAGAGTGTGTGAGCCTGGTGGAGCTGACCTCCCTGAACGGCAGGGAGAAGCTCGGACCTATACCATTCTTCTCTCTCTTGCAGTATGAGTAAGGAGCTGGCAGGGTGTCCACATCCTTTAGTACCTAACTGCATGGTGGTTCCACCCCGGGCACGTAAGTGACCGTTGTGAGCTACCAGCTGCCCTTTTGTCAATGCGTCACTCATTCCGTTGGTCAGCTGATCGCCATGTCTTTGGACCACCTGGATCCTTGCATTTTGTACACGTGCCACGCCCTGGAGTAGCACAGAGCTGCACTACTGGAGATCAATAAACGGATTTGATACACAGAAAAAAACAAAGAAAGAGAGAGAGAGAGAGAGAGAGAGAGAGAGAGAGAGAGAGAGAGAGAGACAGAGACAGAGACAGAGACAGAGAAAGTAAAGACTTTCTAGAATTCAATGAAAATGAAGGCACAACATACCCAAACTTATGGGACACCATGAAAGCCGGGCTAAGAGGAAAATTCATGGCACTGAGTACCTTCATAAAGAATTTAGAATGTTCTCATACTAGAAACTTAACAGCACACCTGAAAGGCTGAGGAAAAAGAAAGAAGAAGCAAACGTATCCAACAGGACATGGCAGGAAATAAAATTGGGCTAAAATCAACCATTAGAAATGAAGAGAATAATACAAAAACTCAACAAAACTAAAAGGTGGTTTATTGAGAAAATCAGTAAGCTAGACAAACCCTTAGCCAACCTAAGTAAAAGACATAGTATCTGTTGGTGCCAAGTGTCTTGAAGGCGCTGTTTGACAAAGTTCCCATGCTTGGACAACCTGGACTTATCCTTCACAGCCCTTGGTGGATATTTGCTTCACACCTTTTGCTATTCTTTTGTTTCTTACTATTAAGTGCCTCTCTCTGAAAGCTAGAACTGGGATAACAAAAAGCTAAACACGAATGAAATTTCTGAAAGTTCTCTGGAAAAAACAGTTATGCAGAAAACTGAGTCTTCCCTAAGAACTTATTACTTAAACATTTAGATCATTAATAAGTGTTGTTAGTAAGAATGAGATAGAGGATTTGAGAATAATTATTAAAGAACAAAAATTTAAGGAAATCTTAGAAGCTGACAAGATTGAATGCTGTAATTGAATACTAGGATTTTAGTGTTCAACTTTAGAATCAAGGATCTTGTATGAATAGGAAGAGATTTTGATCATGCAAGCTTATGACAAGCCTTGGCACCTTCCTGGAGGAAAAAGCAAGCAGGTTTAGGAACCCTGATGTTCTTACTGTTCTTTACAGCATTGTAATAAAGATAGTAATAGTAATAAAACAAGGGTTCAAGATAGAGACACAGAGCATCCTGGCTCAGTGAACTGTCTGCCTCTAAACAGACTTGTCAGACTAGAACTTTACTGATAGACTGTCCTTGCTTAAGCAAAAGGGCTGAACATTATTTTAAGAGTCAAAGAAAAAGGACAGTGATGTTATGCCAAATATAATAGAAATATAGAGAAAGGAAAGGAAGAATTAAATAAGGGTTAAAGATTGAACTTTTGTAGAAAGCCAAGTTTGATATAACAGGTAGTGGAAATAACTTTTGATCTATTAATTCTGTGCCAAACTGAAACAAAATCAAATTAAAATAGAGTCATCCTGTCTAGCATTTCTGTAACTGCAAGGCTTTATGACATCAATCTTAAGGAAGAAGATAATGAATTTAAAGAAAATTGATTTTATCATAATGTTAACTTTTAGTTCTTATAAAAGTTTTGTTTGCTCACTTTGTTCCTCTTTCAATATTCTTATGTAATCAAGGAAGACTTTAGAAGAAAATGTATTTTGAAAAGCTGTGTAATCAATGAATAAAATTCCTGGGGAAATGATTTTATGTATAAATAAAGCTTGAAAGAGACAAAAGATGTCAGAGTAAAACCCATTTCAAGATATGCTTCCTCTCTGGCCTCTCTGTCTTTCATGAGGTGAATAACTTCCTGTTTCTGATCCTTCATTACCTTCTCAGCTCTTTTCCGGACTCTACTCTCACACAAGGCTGGTTACAACAGACAATAAGGGGGAAAAAATCAAAGAGTGATTAGATCTTACTCCACAAAAGTCTTTGCTCCACAAAATTGGAAAATCTAAAGGAAATAGATGATTTCCTAGACAGATACCACTTACCAAGCTTAAATCAAGGTCAAGTAAACTATTTAACTAGTCCTATAACCCCTAAGGAAACAGAAGCAAAAGTCTCACAACCAAAAAAAAAAGTCTAGGTTGGCAGGCCATCATGGCAGCCGGGACCATTGGACTCCCATTGTCAATCATTTGATCTTGGGTGGCCACCGAGCAGCCAACCTATGCATTTCAGCAGCCCTGCCTCCTTTAACTTCAGAGAGGGGGAGATCTCAGTTGCTTAATTTTAAGAACTGCCTTTCTAGAAAGGTCATGTGGTGTCAGTGAGGTCTTGACTGAATGCATGCGTTCATGAGGACATCCTATTCATGGAGTTCTTAGGGCTGTCGGTTTCCATGGCCTGGGACTACAATTTGGAATTTTGTGGACCTTAGAAAAATTGTGACTGGCATTTTGGATTGTGGTTCTATGGGGTTTCATTAGTGGTCTTAAAGAACTGTGTTCTGGCAGAATACTGATAATTTTGGTATCATGCTATGGGATAAAAACAAATCTGCTGTAGGAAGAAATTATTCAATAAAAGAATTTTAGTTTGTGGTACTTAGGAATGGAAATTGCTGAGTGGTCCAACAGAGACTTTGTTAGAGTTTTTTTTCTCCCTCAAGATGAGACTAGACTGGTTAGGTTTTGCTTTTTAATTTATTTTTGCATTTACATTACAAAGTGTACTGGTATATTTGTTGTAAGATCAAACTAGTTAGATTTCTTTTTTTATGGATTATGAAGTTTTGAGAAAGTATTTCTTTTTGAAATAGTAGCCAAGACTAATAGGATTGTTTTCTTATTCAACATGCTAGTTCCATTTTTAAAGTGGAGTACCTGATCCCTCCCAATAAACAGTTGCTGAATGTCAACTCATAAATTGAATGACCTAATTGGTTCAGTTAAACATGTAACCAGACTTCTGAGCTGTAAAGCAGCATCCACAAATGACTAGAATTAAAATAAAAATTGATTATTGCTGTCTTTAATGAAAATTTTATTCAAACAAGTTTTTTGACCACAAAAAAAAAATGTAATAGTGACAAACAAAATGGAGATGCAACACGAAGGGAGGAAAAAGACAATTTTCTATTTACTTCAGGTTAATAGTCCCCGACTGGGAAGATACTATGCACTTCTACTTATTCCTTTCACTGTATTCAGAGTGCCTGTTTTTATATATGCCTAGTCCCAAAGAGAGCAGAGTTACCTTTGGTAAATTAAAGTAGGCTTATCTATTTCCACTTAGAAATTCACATTCAATAAAAGGAAGCTTTTATTTCATTAATAATTTAGCTGCAATATGAATACAGTGCTTTCAAATCATTTTGTGAGCTCTTGGACTTTTCTCTGTTGTATTCCTTAACTGAAAACAAACCTTTAACACCAACCTGAGATATAAATGCTACCTCTAAGCCTGGTATGGTAGAATACCTCTGTAATTCCAGCACTCAGGAGGACCTTGAATAGAGGCTAGCTTGGCTATAAAACAAATGAGTCCATGTGGTTGAGACTTGTCTTAAAATCAAACCCTGCTGTGATTGTGTATTCTGGTCTCATTAAAAACTTACTGAACTGCAGAAATGACTTCCATCAGTAAGTTACTTGCCCTGCAGTACTGAGGGCCTGGGTTGGAGCCTCAGCACTTTTATAAAGCTTGGTCCAACTGTATGCACCTATTATCCCAGGTTGTGAAGGTGCAGATATGTGGATCCCCAGTGCTCACTAGTCACTCAGCCAAGCTAAATCTTTGAGCCCCAGATTCAGTTAGAGACCCTGTCTCAAAAAATGAGGCAGAGAGAAAAGAAGATTAGCATTGAATTCTGTCCTCCATCTGTGCACTCATGACACACCAGAATGCACCCAGGCAATCTGACTTTCTAGTAGCACCCAAGAAGTACAATCTATATCCCTTTTCTAAATCTTATCTTTAGAAGGCTAGAAAAACAAAAAGCTCTTTGGTAGTAAAAACTGATACAAACCAATGAGATAAGTGAGGTTTATCCTGTGTATTTTATTGAAGCAACATTAATAGATTTGATTGCTGTGTGCTGTTTGTGGCCTCTGGCATGAGGGGTTTTCTATAATGCTTTGTGCACT